>NC_063064.1:4463870-4795536 GCF_018812025.1 Megalobrama amblycephala | reverse complement strand
AGGAATAAGGGTCTTATCTAGAGAAACCATCACTCATTTTCTAAAAAAAATTAATTATATTATTATATGACTAAATTGTCATATTCAATATGCTAGTGCAAGTATATAACAATTAGTTCAAACTTTGACCTGTGGAGGGCAGTAATACACTTAGCAGCGTCTACACTGCCGGAATTCTAATAGAGAAGAGGAGGAGAGCTAGTTCAAGATGAGCATTTATGGTTAAAACATATATAATTCATTTTTTTTTAGAAAATGAGTGATGGTTTCTCTAGATAAGACTCTTATTCCTCGTCTGGGATCATGTAGAACACTTTGAAGCTGCAATGAAACTGTAATTCTGACCTTCAACCGTTTGAAGGCCAGTGTATGGCGAAAAATCCTGGAACGTTTTCATCAAAAACCTTAATTTCTTTTCAACTGAAGAGAGAAGGACATGGACATCTTGGATGACATGGGGGTGAGTAAATTACCAGGAAATTTTAATTTGAAAGTGGACTAATCCTTTAAGTTTTTCCATGGACCACCTAGCTGCAGACCCCAGTTTGAAAACCCCTGGTTTAATAAACCATTGTAATGCAAAATAAGGTGTACCTGAGATGGATCACAGACTCATTTAGAGTCACTATGTTGAATACTACATTAGCTTTGCTGTTGCGGTAGATGCTGTTCATGGCGGTGACAGCTGCTCCCAGCCTGTCCTCTGGAGCGGTGATGAGCACTGGGATCTCATCTCCTGTTCTGATGACCTTATGATCCGACAGGAAGTCAGTCTCAAAGGGCAGGGCCATCCCAGGCACTGTGTCTGCAAACACAAAGAAAAACCAGTGAGGTGCTGCATTTCAGGGTGCCAAGTACTTCTAAACTTCAATAACATCAGCATCTTCATACCTGGATTCACTTGCTTCAGGAAATCATTGAGATTGAGCAGATTTCGATGCAAAATAATTAAAAAGGCGATGACAAGGAGCACAAGAATAACCACATTCACTGGAAAAGAGAGGATAAATGGCAAATGTTAAAGGGTTAGTTCACCCAAAAATGAAAATTATGTCATTAATGACTCACACTCACGTCGTTCCAAATCCGTAAGACCTCCGTTCATCTTCGTAACACAATTTAAGATATTTTAGATTTAGTCCGAGAGCTTTCTGTCCCTCCATTGAAAATGTATGTACGGTATACTGTCCATGTCCAGAAAGGTAATAAAAACATCATCAAAGTAGTCCATGTGACATCAGTGGGTCAGTTAGAATTTGTTGAAGCATCGAAAATACATTTTGGTCCAAAAATAACAAAAACTACGACTTTATTCAGCATTGTCTTCTCTTCCAGAATCCTTTCCACTGAATTGATTCCATTGAATCCTTTCATCTGTCGGTGTTGGTAATGCACTTTTACGTCGCCGTGGTTGTTTTTGGTGATTAAGACATCCGCGACATGCACACTTACGCACCATTTTAAAAAATATAGCAATACCAAAATACAAACAATGTAGAATAGCTTGAATACAGCGTGCGTCTCCCTCAGACTGTAAACGAAGCTCTAGCGCACCAGATAACACGTCAGCAGCGTCTTACATCAGCAGCGTCACTGCGGAGTCGTGAACCACACTCCGGAGCAGAAGGGGGCGGTAATGCACCAATAAGCTGGATGCCAACCGCCGTCAAACAGGAAAGAAGAGGAAGCGAAGTCGTGAACGCGAATTGACAACAGACCCGAAAGAGAATACAACGCTGAATAAAGTCGTAGTTTTTGTTATTTTTGGACCAAAATGTATTTTCGATGCTTCAAAATGTCGCGGATGTCTTAATCGGCAAAAACAACCACGGCGACGTAAAAGTGCATTACCAACGCCGACAGATGAAAGGATTCAATGGAATCAGTTCAATGGAAAGGATTCCGGAAGAGAAGACAATGCTGAATAAAGTCGTAGTTTTTGTTATTTTTGGACCAAAATGTATTTTCGATGCTTCAACAAATTCTAACTAACCCACTGATGTCACATGGACTACTTTGATGATGTTTTTATTACCTTTCTGGACATGGACAGTCTACCGTACATACATTTTCAATGGAGGGACAGAAAGCTCTCGGACTAAATCTAAAATATCTTAAACTGTGTTCCGAAGATGAACGGAGGTCTTACGGGTTTGGAACGACATGAGGGTGAGTCATTAATGACATAATTTCCATTTTTGGGTGAACTAACCCTTTAAAGTAAAAATATAGAACATTTGAAGTAAGCAATGCTTAATACACTCACCTCTGCGTACAGTCATGGCACTCGAGTTTAAATCCTGAATCAAAACAAACACTAACATGAGTGAAAAGAAAAGGAAAAAGAGAGAAATATGTATTTAACTGCAGGCTGAAGTAGAATATAACACAAGCAGGTTAAAAATTAAATCATACAAGTAAAAAAATCCCAAGATGAGTTTTAGCCAAAGAAGCAACTCCAAAATTGTTCAAACATAAAGCCTGGAAAATTGCAGGTGTGTACAAACCTTGTTTATTATAACGTCTGGACTATCCTCGGCTCTTCATCCAAAACGCCAACTCAACATCAACAAGTCCAGTTACCCTTCAGTCCTGCAGTGAACACGCCAGAGCCGAAAAGCCCTTTCACTGATTATATAGTATCATGATCGAGCACAACAGTCACGAGTCACGAGTCAGTGGTGTTTTGAACGAATCTTTTAAGTGAACAAATCAGTCGCGTACGCTTCAAAGAAGACTGACTGTAGCGAGAGCCAATAGCATTCGAGTGCGGTCTGTGAAGAAGCATTTCATTGGCTTGACCTATTGAACAAGCAACGCCCCCTTCAGTTCACAGAACGAGTCGATGATTTGAGAGGTGAATGAGACTCGGAGCGGGAATGAGAGGTTACTTTCCTTCTTAAACTTTTTTTCTTAATTTTTAATTGTGTGTAGATGTCTTTAATAATGTTTTGGCAACGTTAATACTTTTTGCCATTAAAGCCACTTGAAACGAAATCTAAATCACTGAACTAGACAAGTCTTTCATGGACCAACTGAACTGAATGAATTGATTAATTAATTAATATTTTATCGCTTAATACAAGTCATGTGAGGCAGTTGACAAAACGGAATGAAAATATGATAGATATGTTAATGCAAATCTTAAAGGGTTAGTTCAGCCAAAAATGAAAATAATGTCATTAATGACACTCCCTCATGTCTTTCTACACCTTCGTTCATCTTCGGAACACAAATTAAGATATTGTTGATGAAATCCGATGTCTCAGTGAGGCCTGCATTGAGAGCAAAGCCATTCAAACTCTCAAGATCCAGAAAGGTACTAAAAACATATTTGAATCAGTTCATGTGAGTTCAGTGGTTCTATCGTAATATTATAAAGCGCTAAGAATACTTTTTGTGCGCCAAAAAAACAAAATAACGACTTTTCAACAATATCTATAGGTATGGGCAGATTTCAAAACACTGCTTCATGAAGCTTCTGAGCTTTATGAATCTTTTGTTTTGAATTAAGTTGCGTCCCAAATGACGCACTATACACTATGCACTTATACACTATGTACTTGTGCACTATGCACTCATCCATGTAGTGCATGAATTGTATGAGTTTATTTTGTCATTTAACAATGGAGTCAGATCCTCCCTTCCCCTCCACTACATAATTAAAGCTGCGACAGTTGAGTGCACGAAGTGTCCAACATTCCACACTTCGTTTTTTCCGTTAATTTAGTGCATCATCCGGGTATTTAAAGTGCACTTTTTCTTTTTGGAATTTTCTGTGTGAATTCAGATCTCCTATCAAACGGCAAAACTGTTGAAATCACGTGACTTTGGTGCTCAGATTCACTGATTCGATTCGTAAAGCTCCGAAGCAGTATTTTGAAATTGGCTCATATACATATTGTTGAAAAGTCGTTATTTTGTTGGGTTTTTTTGGCGCACAAAAAGTATTCTTGCTTTATAATATTAAAGGGTTAGTTCACCCAAAAATGAAAATTCTGTCATTAATTACTCACCCTCATGCCCTTCCAGACCCGTTCATCTTCAGAACACAAATCAAGATACTTGTTGAAATCCGATGGCTCCGTGAGGCCTTCATAGGGAGCAATGACATTTCCTCTCTCAAGATCCATAAAGGTACAAAAAACATATTTAAATCAGTTTGTGTGAGTACGGTGGCTCAATATTAATATTATAAAGCGACGAGAATATTTTTGGTGTGCCAAAAAAATAAAATAACGACTTATATAGTGATGGCCGATTTCAAAACACTGCTTCATGGAGCTTCGGAGCGTTATGAATCAGCGTATCGAATCTGCTGTTCGGAGCGCCAAAGTCACGTGATTTCAGCAGTTTGGCGGTTTGACACGCGATCCGAATCATGATTCGACACAAAAGATTCATAACGCTCGGAATCTTCCTGAAGCAGTGTTTTGAAATCATTATTTTCATTTTTGGGTGAATTAACCCTTTAATAAAAAATAAAAAGACTTGTTTCAGTCATGACTCATTGTATCTAAAGAATGAATGATTAATTCACTGAAAACACAAAAAACTTTGCTTGTCGCCATCTTCTGGAATGACGATGCAATCGAATCAAAGAACAAATCGGAACGAAATTAAAGGGATAGTTCACCCAAAAATGAAAATTCTATCATCATTTACTCACCCTCAAGTTGTTCAAAATTTGTATAATTTTCTTTGTTCTGTTGAATGCAAAGGAAGATACGTTGAAGAATGTGTTAAACTTAAACAGTTTTGTGGCCTGGTTACAAACTTTCTTCAAAATATCTCACTTTGTGTTCAACAGAACAAAGAAATTTATACAGATTTGGAACAACTTGAGGGTGAGTAAATGATAACAGAATTTTCATTTTTGGGTGAACTATCCCTTTAAATAACACAAAAGATTCGAATCACTGAGATGAATCAAAATCCTTACGTTCTCAATATGAGTTACAGATCTGATGGTTTCAGCGGCTGATGACGTACTTAAACCTGCCCATGACCATAAATGGTCTGAAGTGTGCGTCTAGAATACCGCCTGATTAAAAACATAAATATATTTTAAATGTAAAATCCCACGGAGACAGCGTTGAAATCTTATATTATTGTTTAAGCCACATTTGCACTGAGAGCTCACAAGAGGTGTTTTTCACTGATCGGAAGCATTTTAGCCGGTCGATGCTTTTTGAGGGGTCCTGCGAATCTCTACGTACTCACTTTCAAACAGGAAACCATCACTCTCATCTGAATACAATTTTCTTGCAGCTTTATTTTGTTATTTCAAAATGCTTTCAATGTTTAAATCCATTCCGACACATATGGTAAGCCTTCATGTGATAAATTGCTATTTATCTGCATGCATGCGTTTATATTGTGTGGTTTTTAGAGCTGCTCCAAAACACTGACATATGTTAGCAGCTAACGGATTAGCGACGGTTCTGTAAATATTAATTATATAAAATAAAACTTTGGTTTTGCTGCAGTAATCGTAACAATAACACCAACTAGATAGTGCTGGTATAAGAACGAAAGCTACCCATTAAGTGTTTGAATCTAGTGTGCACTCAACAGCTTTGGGAGTCAAGTGATTGAGATTAATTGTGGATGTAACATTTATATAAAAAATATTACTTGCTATAGACATTCAATATTGATTCCTATATTAATGGCGTAATGCATTACATATATTGGGTGTTAAGCCAGATACCTTACATTTTACCTTTGAAATGTGCCCTAATATTTATAATATACACTATATTAGTATGTATTGCAAAACCTATTCCAAGAGGAAGTTTGTATCTTATGCATGGTGATCTAATACAAAATTGAAAAACATTCCTGATGGCTTGCTTGTGTATAATGTATCACATAAACATATAATAAATATTTACACTGATTATTTGCAGGACTATAAGGGACAGAAACTTGCTGAGCAAATTTTCCAAGGAATCATTCTGGTGTCAGCGGTAAGACGGAAAGCACCTTCACAGCCATCACAACATTATCATTTGTCCTCTGCCTCACGTCTTTTACCTTGCAGGTGATCGGCTTCATCTATGGCTTATTTATTCAGCAGTTTGGATGGACGGTTTACATAATGTTGGCTGGATTCACAGTATCCTGTTTGGTATGTTGCAAGACTTCTGTTTGCTTGATGTAAAGTTTCAAAAGTCCTCTTGTGTGATTTTGGCTGTGTCCTGTTATTCAGCTCACCCTGCCTCCCTGGCCGATGTACAGAAAAAATCCTCTGAGCTGGCAGCCGGCCATGCCCGAGACACCTGGAGAAAACCGTGAGAAACCTCAAGAGAATCCGAGTCAGAAGAAGAAGAAGCACAAGTGATTCATGGCAGTATTTTAGTTTGGATTTGGCACAGCAAAGCCATATAGATATACAGTAGAAACAAAATCTATATGAAAACCCATTCATTTTTGTCACTGTTTGAACATTCAATATATGTAATAAAGAACTCTTTGGTATATCTGTGAGGAACTTATTTTTTTGAGTGGCGATGTATTGGTTTGTTAATGCAAAAGAAAGCACAGCATTCCTGAAATGTCATTTATTATAAATCATTTCTTATCGATTTACATTATTCATAATATAAATATACAGTCATGAAAATAGGAAAACTATTGAACTATTTTCAACGTCTTGCAATTTAATTCAATTTTGCTATCCACATAGCACAAGTTCACATTTCCAATAGAAAATAATGCTTTTGTGAAATTTAAATGTGCATAATAACATAGCTTTATTGCATATCTAGTGTTAAACTCAGTACTATCACTATACATTTACAAAAGCATTAAAAAAGTAACAGTGATTGTTGATAGGAGGCTTCCTGTTTTTCTGTAAAGAGCACAAATCAGTCTACTGCCTACCAGCAGTAACGGTATATCAGTGTTTCACAAGGCATCTGGCTCAATCTTTGAATGCAACGTCCTCAAAAAACTTCAGCTGTTGCACTTTCACTGCGTACTGCTTGTATTTTTCCTCCCCCATTTGTTCCTGCAGTAAATGCTGGATAGAAAAACAGAATAAAAATCTTTGAATGTTGTTTTCTAAAAATGTTTCATTCATTCGTGTTCACAGTATATTTAAATATATCTCCTTCAGTCAAGTCACCTTTATACAATATAGATTGTTTCAAAGCAGCTTTACAGAGATAAACAGGAAAATAATGGTAACTGTAGTACTACTCTAAAATCAATGGGTCTCATGCACTAATAATTGCATGGATTATTTAGATTTATATGCACAGAAGAAATTTCTCTAATTCACAACCTGTGCATACACACATAGTTTTGTTCTTAAAGGGTTAGTTCACCCAAAAATGAAATTTATGTCATTAATTAATCATCCTCATGTTGTTCCACACCCTTAAGACCTTCATTCATCTTCAGATTTAACACAAATTAAGATACACTATCAGTGCGTTCCAAACGGGATACATCACCCTACGAAGGGCACTTCGGAGTGAAAACAATCATGGCTGCCATATTGAAGGGTCGTTCCAAACCGAAGTGCTCAAAGCTGGCCACTTCAAAGGGCTCTTCGGAATGAAGAATTTCGAAGGGTACAACTGATGGACACTTTGGGCCCCCATGATCCTTTGCACAGGGAAGTTGTTTGATGTCACAGAATAGGTACAGGAGGTTAGGAGTTCGATTTTACCTATGAATGCATGTATAGTATTTTTCTATACTGCAAGATTTATACGAGTTAGATTTGGTACTTTATTATGGTCAAAATGACATTGTATTTCAACAAAAATTCTTTACAGCTCCCTTTATCAGTCCATTCAAATGTTTAAAATACATAGACACAATATACATTATATTTAAAGTAAAAGTCTGGCAGTAGCTTATAATGTTACTACAGTAAATTAATGCGTATTAATACAAAGAGGTAAACCAGGTGAAAAAAGACGAAAGCGCCTCTTTGATTGTCTCATTAAGATGACGCAGAAGTGCGTTCCAAAAAAATAGTTGTTTTGACTCCTACACCATTCATCCCTTCGAAGCTCTCACTCCGGAGGGTAAACCCTTTGAAGGGATTAGGGCATAGGGATGAGCCCTTCCTAATGGAATGCAGGGTATATTGCCAAAAGTATTGGGACACCCCTCCAAATCATTGAATTCAGGTGTTCCAATCACTTCCATGGCCACAGGTGTATAAATCAAGCACCTAGGCATGCAGACTGCTTCTACAAACATTTGTGAAAGAATGGGTCACTCTCAGGAGCTCAGTGAATTCAAGCGTGGTACCGTGATAGGTTGCCACCTGTGCAATAAGTCCATTCGTGAAATTTCCTCACTACCAAATATTCCACAGTCAACTGTTAGTGGTATCATAACAAAGTGGAAGCAATTGGGAACAACAGCAGCTCAGCCATGAAGTGGTAGGCCACGTAAAATCACAGAGCGGGGTCAGCGCATGCTGAGGCACACGGTGCGCAGGAGTAGCACAATTTCTGCAGAGTCAATAGCTACAGACCTCCAAACTTCGTGTGGCCTTCAGATTAGCTCAAGAACAGTGCATAGAGAGCTTCAAGGAATGGGTTTCCATGGCTGAGCAACTGCATCCAAGCCTTACATCACCAAGTGCAATGCAAAGCGTTGGATGCAGTGGTGTAAAGCACACCATCACTGGACTCTAGAGCAGTGGAGACGTGTTCTCTGGAGTGACGAATCATGCTTCTCTGTCTGGCAATCCAATGCACGAGTCTGGGTTTGGCGGTTGCCAGGAGAACAGTACTTCTCCTGGCAACTGGGGATTATGGTGTGGGGTTGTTTTTCAGGGGTTGGGCTTGACCCCTTAGAGTTCCAGTGAAAGGAACACTTAATGCTTCAGCATACCAAGACATTTTGGACAATTTCATGCTCCTAACTTTGTGGGAACAGTTTGGGGATGGCCCCTTCCTGTTCCAACATGACTGCGCACCAATGCACAAAGCAAGGTCCATAAAGACATGGATGAGCGAGTTTGGTGTGGAGGAACTTGACTGGCCTACAGTCCTGACCTCAACTCGACAGAACACCTTTGGGATGAATTAGAGCGGAGACTGCGAGCCAGACTTTCTCATCCAACATCAGTGCCTGACCTCACAAATGCGCTTCTAGAAGAATGGTCAAAATTCCCATAAACACACTCCTAAACCTTGTGGAAAGCCTTCCCAGAAGAGTTGAGGCTGTTATAGCTGCAAAGGGTGGGCCAACTCTATATTAAACCCTACGGATTAAGAATGGGATGTCATTAAAGTTCATGTGCACGTAAAGGCAGGCGTCCCAAAACTTTTGGCAATATAGTGTATTTTTGATGACATCCAAGAGCTGTCTGACTCGTTGATAGACAGCAATTTAAACACCAAATTCAAGGACCAAAAAGGTACTAAAGACATCATTAAAACAGTCAACTTGACTGCAGTGGTTCAACCTTAATGTTATGAAGTGACGAGAATAATTTTTGTGCGCAAAAATAACTATATTCGACAATATCTTCTCTTCTGTGTCATTCTTCTATGCCGTATACGTTCAGTGCTTCCGGGTTCCACGTCAGAACGCAGAGTCTTTATTGGCCGGCTCCTGCATCAGCATCACACGCATGCGTCGTGCTGCTCACGTGAACAGCGTCGGCCAATACTGATCCGGCGTTCTGACTTAAACACGGAAGCGCTGAACGTAAATAGTGTAGGAGAATGACACAGAAGAGAAGATATTGTTGAATATAGTTATTTTTTTGTGCACAAAAAGTATTCTCGTCACTTCATAACATTTTTTTGTTCTGAAAATTTGTGTTCTGAAGATAAATGAAGGTCTTGCGGTTTTGGAATGACATGAAGGTAAGTAATTAATGACAATTTAAATTTTTGGACGAACTAACCCTTTAACCTCAAATCTGCCTTTTTACACAGAGGAACCTTGCAACTTGAGCTGTAATGCACATTTCTAAATATTAAATATATTTAAAATGTATAAAAGTTCTATTTAACACATTTATAAGGCCCCCCAGAGTATGTAATTTTTGTGTACGTGTGATTTTACTTGTTCCTGCATTGTATCATAAATTTTTACAAAAAATTAACGATGAATCATGATTTGTTCGTAAACATCATTATCAATGGCCTATTAATTGTAATGTCTTTCTAATGTACAGTGAGTCGCCAGTCTGCTCTAGCACATGGATTTTAGCTGACTTGCCTCTCTCTTAACTTCATCCTCTTCCTGCATGATGTCCAGGACTCGGTCCAACAGCTTCACGCCGAGTCCTTTAACCACATCTGTACGCAAGTGCTCGATCACTCTCCTGACCTTTGCTGGACCCGTGCTGTCATCTAAATGCAGACAATTAGGAATATAATGATGGATTCTGTCACCAGACTAGTGTATTTAAAATGCAGAATTACTCAATTCACATTTGTTCTAAATATGTTAATCATTTGCAATTTTCTGATGTAAAGGAATTTGCAGATTTGTATTAATGGTGAATGTTACTAAAAAAAAAAAAAAAAAAATTGTCAGGCGAGTTACCTAACGGGAAGCCACTGATTTGGAAATCTCCCTGTCCCTCTCTGGATTTCCCATGAAGCATCAGTGTGTCCCTATACTTCCTGTTTAGTTTGAACTCAGGCAGTGGAGTGGAGTGGCATCTTAGCCCATCTGGCTCAAATGATACATCTCTGGCATCCATGTGTAATGTCTGTGTCATCATTTGAACCAGGTCTTGCATCTCATTGTTCTCACACTTTCTGTTAAAAAAAAACATTTGGGCCTTTTGTCACTGTTATTGGCAGTAAACAATGCGAAGAACATATGCCAGCTACATGTGACGCATACTTAATCAGAATATGACCCAATTCTGACATTATTCATAATTTTTTAACATACATAAATGTGGCCACTTATGTCTCATTAGTGATTTTCAAATTAGTGCGAGGTCTTACCGTTCTCTGTAGTCCCCCTCTGAACGCTCAGTGGAGCTGGTGGAGGAACTACACTCGTCTTCGTCAGACTGTCTCCATGAGGACTTCCTCTCCTGATACACAAAGAGAACCAAAACAGTTCAGGTAAGATCCCTTTTGACCAAGTAGCTGAGATCTTGCATTCTAAGGTGATATTACATAACACTGAGAAGATGTCAGAGTATTTGTTTCAAGTCAGCATGAAACTGGTTTGATTTAATGGTGTATTTAAAGGGACAGTTCACCCAAAAATGATACTTTGGTCATCATTTACTCACCCTCATGTGGTTCCAAACCTGCATGTGTTTCTTAAATGTAATATCCGAGATAATAATATAAAATATAATTTAAAGAATGTTGAGAACTAAACTCTGGGGCCCATTGTATGGACAAAAAAATAAAAATAAATAAAAAAAGAATGCGAGTAAATGACAGGATTTTCATTTTTAGGTGAACTGTGCCTAGAACTCAGATTCTGTCTAAACAGATTTATACTGCAAGTATGAAGTGTATGCCGTTCTGAGTCAGCGAGTAAGAATTAGACGTACCTTTTTTGTTTCCAAAGTTGTGCTGACAGGTCTTGGGCAGTCTATCTGGTCTGTCTGCTTACTGTCTAATGAGGGGACATCACAAGGTGCCCTTTTGACAGCGGACACTGCTTCAAAGAAAAGAAACCAAGGAATCATATTCAGTGAAACTGTACAAAATCTCCTTTCATCTGAATTCATGTATGCAGCACCTGTGGGCTTTGATCATAGTGGGCGGCTCTACAGCCCCTCATGCATTCTAATGGACACATGCAGAAACGTCTCGCTTTGATCCGCCAAAACTGTTCTTAAGGGTGTTATTACTCTTGAGGCCTCTTTAACAGAATGAAAGTCTGACCCCCTTTAAATGGACTAAAAAGTGAACTGAAGGGATGGATTCTGGAATCCACTGCCGCTTCAATATATATCTTTTAAGTTATTAATCAACATATATCTTTCTGTTAAATTATTTGAATGACTTCTTCAATGTATGTTAAAGCATCTATTTTCCTCTGTACCTCTCCCTGAGAGAAAAGAACATGTTATCAGTATGTTTTGGGAAAGTTTCCCGCTCAGAGCAGAGCTCAGATCAACTTCAACCTTGAAGAAGCTGTGAATCATGTGCATCTGTGTATGTGCACTAAGTGTTCTGTGCAGGTCCTTTGTACTGGTGGACAACTGGCACTCTGCTTAAGACCAGCAGACGTCATGTCATGACCCCAAAGTGAAATCCAGTACCTAAATCCAGAGTCCCCTCGTCAGCATCCTGACAAATGGAGATATGCTTCTTACTATCTGTCCACGTGTGGAAAATATCTAATCTTGTCTAATTTTCTTAGCCAATCAGAATCATCCAACCTGAAGTAATGATGTAGTTAGTTGACTCTGTTAGAGTATAATTGCTGTGAAAATGTGAATGTACGCAGAGCGGCCTACGAACTCCTTGTGAGACTTGAAGCTGGCTTCTGCTGATGAAAATGCAAACTATTCTTCATTAAATTTTTCTTCAATTTATTAATTATTTTAAACTTTGACTCCAGGTCTTTATTCAACATATCTGGTTTCAAGGGTCCTAAACTGTTCTAAACTGAAAAAGAATCTAGCATTCATATTGATTGTGTTTATATACAAAAGAATATTCTGATAGTAGTCAGAATATGGTCATGTCTATATTCAAATAGCGGTGCAGTGTTATTTTAGTATTTATATACTAATAGTTTTAATATTAATTTGAATGAGCTTTTATTTTATATTTTCATTTTAGTAATTTATGTGCTTTTGTCATTTTATTATTTTTTATATTACTGTTTAGGTTTAATTTATTTATATTTCAGTTTTAGCTTCATTTCCAGTTAGTATATTAGTGCTTCGACATTTAACCAGTGTTGGGGAAAGTTACTTTTAAAAGTAATGCATTACAATATTGCGTTACTCCCTAAAAAAGTAACTAATTGCATTACTTAGTTACTTTTTATGAAAAGTAATGTTACATTACTTTTGCGTTAATTTTTCTCACCTGGGCTAGGCTTGCTGCTTTGTTTTTTTAATAACAAAAAAGTTCTATTTTTGGCAAATGTAAAGGGCCTTTCACACCAAAACTGAAATGTATAAGCCTCAGGCTTAGGGAAATGCATATATAAATGCATACAGTAGAGGGCGCAGCTCAAACAAACCTTTCAGCTGTGCCATTCTAGATTAAAGAAGAATAGAATACAGGAGGAGGATGTTAAACACTCTTATTTCTAAATGTAATCTAGAGTAATTTTAGCTTGTATGGTTGAATTAGGTAATTGAAGGTCAGCAGCAAAGACACTGGTTAATAAAGTGAGATTAAATGCATAAAGTATATTTGTGTAATTTAATATAGTTATAGGGTTAGTTCACCCAAAAATGAAAATTCTGTCATTTATTACTTACCCTCATGCCGTTCCACACCCGTAAAACCTTCTTTAATCTTTGGAATACAAATTAAGATATTTTAGTTGAAATCCGATGGCTCCGTGAGGCCTCCATATTCCATGACAAGAATATTTTTGGTGGTGCACCAAAAAAACAAAATAACGACTTATTTAGTGATGGCCGATTTCAAAACACTGCTTCAGGAAGCATCGGAGCGTTATGAATCAGTGTTTCGAATCTTCTGTTCGGAGCGCCAAAGTCACGTGATTTCAGCCGTTGACAATTTGACACGCGATCTGAATCATGATTCGATACACTGATTCATTTGTGCTCCGAATCTTCCTGAAGCATTGTTTTGAAATCGACCATCACTAAATAAGTCATTATTTTGTTTTTTTGGCGCTCCAAAAATATTCTCGTTGCTTTATAATATTAATATTGAACCACCGTACTCACATGAACTGATTTAAATATGTTTTTAGTACCTTTATGGATCTTGAGAGAGGAAATGTCATTACTCCCTATGGAGGCCTCACGGAGCCATCAGATTTCAACTAAAATATCTTAATTTGTGTTCCGAAGATTAAAGAAGGTTTTACAGGTGAGGAACGACATGAGGGTGAATAATAAATGACAGAATTTTCATTTTTGGGTGAACTAACCTTTTAATTATTACAGATTTGTATAAAATTCTGAGATTGCATTTCAGTTTTTATTCATTTTGAGGATTACTGAATGTTTTCGTGCAAGTGAGATGAGTAAATGTATGTTCAGATTCAGTCTAGAACTACAATAACCATCATGTTCACACAGCGCACACAACACCTCTGCACTTTATTTCTCTGAACATGGGGACAGGAGAGCGGTCAGTCAATAAATGTGAAAAAGTAACATACGTTACTTATTTGAAAAAGTAACTTAGATATTTTTCTGTAAATTGAAAAAGTAATGAGTTACTTTACTAGTTACTTGAAAAAGTAATCTGATTATGTAACTCAAGTTACTTGTAATGTGTAACCCAAAACATTTCAGCTTTATTTATTTATTTTTTTTATAATTTTAGTTAACAATAATAACCCTAAAGCTATAAAGCATTTAAAGCCTTAAACAGATTTGGACCATTGTCTGAAAATGAACATAGTCATTGTTCCTGTTAGGGCTGGGACAATAAAACGATGCATCGTGAATCGAGAAATGATTCTGGGATTTTCTTGAGATTTTCCGAGCCCATCATGATTATCTCTCGAATCGATTCTGAGCTTGGTTTTCAACAGCAGATGGCACTGCGTGCTTTAGAAACAGCCTTACTCTGCTTGCTTCCAATTCTTTACACACACCACTTGAACATTGTATAAAATAATCATTCATAAAGTTCAAAAAGGTTGAAGCGAATTACAAGGATGTTTGCAGTGGGCTGTTTACATTAATCTCACATCATAAAAGCATTCTGAGGTGTAAGTACATTCTCAGACTCAGATGAATGCATGAGCACTCTTCAGCACTTTTCTTTATGCAAGGTTAAAAAGTCGCCTAGAGCGCCATCTGCTGTTAAAAACTAAGCTCAGAATCCATTCGAGAGAAAATCGCGATGCATTTAGAAAATCTCAGTATCGGTCCATGAATCGCGATGCATTGATTTATTGTCCCAGCCCTAGTTCCTGACCCAAAAAGAGTATTCAGATCCTGTTTTGATTTATTTTTTGCATTAACATTTCCACTTTCCATTCACACATTCCATTCACAACATTTTAAAGGCAAATTAATGGCATTCAAATATATTCACAAACCTTGTTGTCTAGAGTTCTCCTGTAATTGCTTCAGTCTTCTCCTTTCCCTGGCAGACAGTGGGCGATTCTGTAAGTACAGTGATTTCTATTAACAACAAACTCAAAGATGAAACTTTATTGACACAAAGCTTCAAACAAACTGTTTAAAAGAAACCTGATGCCATGGGAAATATCAGATTACTGCATGTGCACATGCATTCTTTATAGCGATTTACTGTATACAGCAGTTTGATACTAGGTGCTGGTCATATAATTAGAATATCATCAAAAAGTTGATTTATTTCACTAATTCCATTCAAAAAGTGAAACTTGTATATTATATTCATTCATTACACACAGACTGTTTTTCAAATGTTTATTTCTTTTCATTTTGATGATTATAACTGACAACTAAGGAAAATCCCAAATTCAGTATCTCAGAAAATTTGAATATTGTGAAAAGGTTCAATATTGATAACACCTGGTGGCACACTTAATCAGCTAATTAACTCAAAACACCTGAAAGGCCTTAAATTGTCTCTCAGTCTAGTTCTGTAGGCTACACAATGGAGAGACTGTGACTGACAGTTGTCCAAAAGCAAGACACAAAAGGTCTTGCAAAAGAGGTGCCTGTTCACAGAGCTTGTGTCCAAGCACATTAATCGAGAGGCGAAGGGAAGGAAAAGATGTAGTAGAAAAAAGTACACAAGCAATAGGGATAACTCACCCTGGAGAGGATGCAAACAAAACCCATTCACAAAGAGTGGACTGCAGCTGGAGTCAGTGCTTCAAGAACCACTAGCACAGACGTATGCAGACATGAGTTTCAGCTGTCGCATTCCTTGTGTCAGACTCTTGAACAACAGCGCATCAGAAGCATCTCTCCTGAAAGACTAAAAGGACTGGACTGCTGCTGAGTGGTCCAAAGTTATGTTCTCTGATGAAAGTAAATTTTGCATTTCCTTTGGAAATCAGGGTCCCAGAGTCTGGAGGAAGAGAGGAGAGGCACACAATCCTCGTTGCTTGAGGTCCAGTGTAAAGTTTCCACAGTCAGTGATGGTTTGGGGTGCCAGTCATCTGCTGGTGTTGGTCCACTGTGTTTTCTGAGGTCCAAGGTCAACGCAGGCGTATACAGGAAGTTTAAGAGCACTTCATGCTTCCTGCTGCTGACCAACATTATGGAGATGCAGATTTCATTTTCCAACAGGACTTGGCACCTGCACACAGTGCCAAAGCTTCCAGTACCTGGTTTAAGGACCATGGTATCCCTGTTCTTAATTGGCCAGCAAACTTACCTTAACCCCATAGAAAATCTATGGGGTATTGTGAAGAGGAAGATTATATGCCAGACCCAACAACGCAGAAGAGCTGAAGGCCACTATCAGAGCAACCTGGGCTCTCATAACACCTGAGCAGTGCCAAGACTGATAATGCCACGCCGCATTGCTGCAGTAATTCAGGCAAAAGGAGCCCCAACTTATTGAGTGCTGTACATGCTCATACTTTTCATATTCATACTTTTCAGTTGGCCAAGATTTCTAAAAATCTTTTCTTTGTATTGGTCTTAAGTAATATTCTAATTTTCTGAGATACTGAATTTGGGATTTTCCTTAGTTGTCAGTTATAATCTAAAATGAAAAGAAATAAACTTTGTATATCAGTCTTGTGTATGAATAAATATAATATACTTTCACTTTTTGTGGAATTAGTGAAATAAATCTGGATATTCTAATTATATGACCAGCACCTGTATACAGTCCCAATGTTTCACCTGCTGTTCTGGAGCGTTCTTGGATGAGAGATTGGAAGTTCTGTTCGTCTGAGTTACTCTGGCCTTTCTGTGCACTGTTTATTGATAGCACATCTTCAGGAAGAGGCGGCAGAGGTCTGGGCACTGCTTTGACCTAAACATATAAATGTTTTAGTGAGTAAGATCAGCGACAGACAACAGTAATAATATGAGGAGTGTGTGAATTAATTCTGGTTTGTGTTAATTCTTTGATAAATAGCTATTAATTAATCATTAAGTTGTAATAATACAAGAATTCCAGTGCTGAAACTACTCACTTGATGACTGTTCTGGTCATCTAGGGACTTGTCCTTCTTCCTCTGCCTGCGCTGACGTGACATGGATGGTTCGGAGGAAGAGGAAGAAGGAAGAAGAACTGGTCTGCTTTGATCTGAGAGTGCTGTGGACTCTGAATTGCATGGCTCCTAAATGTCATTACAAGTAATATTTAAATATTATTTAAAGGATTAAATAAATATTTATAATAAAAATATCAAAATATTTTTAATATATAGCAACAACAATAATAATTAATTAATGATTTGCACAAAAAGTAATTGTATTTGAATCACCAATCTGAAAAACAAAAGCAATAAAAACACCTGAGTTTCACTATCAGTTTTTAAAGATTAAGTAAATATCTGTATTATTAATAATAATAATATAAACAAATAAGTAAATATATATTTTATGGAATAATTATATAACAATATACATTTTTTTAAAGTATAAATTTTACAATATAATTTTGTATTAATAAATTTAAATAAAGTTTTTTAAAACAAGAAAGAAAGAAAGAAAGAAAAAGAACAGAACAGCGTTTTACCATTAAAATTACAGGAACAGGCTTGAGTAGTTTTTCTGTGGAGTCTAAACTTCCCTGCAATGTAAAATACAAAAAATACATTGTCTTTAGAATCAATCCATCAATCAATCAATCAATCAATCAATCAACCAAACAGTTTTGGTGACCATTGACTTCCATTGTATGGACAAAAAAACAATGAGAAATTTCTCAAAATATCTCCTTTTATGTTCCACACAAGAAAGAAAGTCATACAGGTTTGGAACGACATGAGGGTCGGTGAATGATGACAGAATTTTCATTTTTTGGTCAACTTGAATCTTTCTCATTGTAAATCTTTCTTGTTTGTGCAGATCATAAAACATACTTAAAACCATCAATGTAAGAGGGACTTTAAGAGAGTTATGGTTTAAACCTATCAGAAGCTTTGATTGGTTCATCACAGTAACGTACCTCACTCTCCTCAGTTGAACTTCCAGTAGGAACATCCTTCAGGACACAAGCATTGCTGTGATTATCATCAACAGCAGCTGAAGTTCTTTGGCTCTCCGACTTTCTCTCAGCATAGTGATGATGTTCAGTGGGGTCATACGGGATGTCCTCCACCCCTGCCTCCTGCAGGAGCTTCATAGTGTCGTCTTTAAGATCCATACTCGCATCAAGAGCCTTATTATTGGTTCGATCCGCAGGTTTGGGTGCGTTTGAGCTTTCTGATTTCAGTCCATTTGCTGACATCTTATCCTCCGTCCTGCTGACACCAAACTCTTGTTTCAGAGGGTGTGTCTGAGGAGGACTGGGATCTTCTTTCTCATCTTTCTCTCTCTTCTTGCTCACAGATGGCGGCTTGTGGTTCTGAAGGCTGCTGGGTTTTGGCTGTGGTGGTTTGGCTTTTCTTTGTTTCTGGGATTGGATTTCAATGTCTATATTGCTAATAGTGGCTATAGATTGTCCTGTTGAGTTAAGCATGTCCCGACTAGGAAATTTGGGTGGCAATGGTGGGTTAGGAACCACATTTTCCACATCACCATTGCAGAGTTTTTGTCTGTTCAAGTGATTTTCTTCAACCTATGAAATGTGGAAAACAAAACAGATGAACTGAGATCATGTCCACACACATGGGCATAAAATCAGCAACTTGGCAGCTGGACGCACAGATTCCCATTTCAATCCTACCTTTTTTCTTCTGGTCTTTGACTCAGAGTTAAAACACTGTGGCTGAACTTCATGATTTGGTTTGGTTGAGCCATCTGATCCGGCACTCGGTTTGCTGTTCACTGCATTTTTCCGTGATTTGGCAGTTTTCCTGGTAGATCAGTAACAGGACAGATCATTTAAACTAGGGGTTTAACGGTACACTTACAATTACGTTCCGCACATGCAGTGATTAAAATAACACTGTATTCCTTTGGTACACATGCGTACCGACCCGAAAGACACGGACCGAAAAATGTTGTACATGTGTGGTAAATGAATACAGTGTAAATGGGACAATATTGTTTATATCGATATATTCTGATGTTGTAAACATATCTGAAACATAATAAAGGACAAAGAGTGAGCTGCTACAGGATAAGTGTACAACCCAAGGGGACTTAAGGGGAATCCTCAGTTATCAGTTTTTTATTTTAATTTTATTGGAAAGGTAGGAATGAGTGCACATACTCTTTTGTGGCCTCCAGGAACATGGAGATCTGATGTTTGATGTACGGCTGTCGGAGGATGTGTTTGACGTCTGGCCTGTCCTCTGGTTTCTTACACAGCATCCGCTTTATCAGTTCTCCCAGCTGGGGGTCGTACTTACTCGGCATCTGGGGCAGCTGAATATTAAATAATAATAATTAATAATACTGTTAATATAATATGAGGAAGGATGAAATGGGTACTGATATGGATGGACAGCTCTTTAGAGCTAATGAATGCAAATATTTACAGTTCAACAGTGAAACAGATGATGAATATAATCCTCTACCTTCCCTTCTACGATCCGATAGACAAGAGAGTTCATGTCTTTTGCGTTGAAGGCATGTTTTAGAGTTGCCATCTCATACACGCAACATCCCAGAGCCCATATGTCCGACTGCAAACACAAACAAACATGAGTGAATGAACAAACATGAATAATGATAATTTGGTGAAAAAACTCCAGGTTACTACAGAATTAAAAGGGAGAAATTAAAAAAAGAAGTCTACTTTAGGACTATTTAGATTTCTGTCTTAAAATTTAAGAAATCCTTAAGACCTTTTATGTTTGATAGTTTATTTTATTTTTTTTCCATTCCAATTCTTCATCATTAAATTATTACTTTAAACAAATATATTTTACAGTGTTAAGGCAAAATAACAAATACTAACATTAGGTAACCTGTTACATTTTAAATAATATTTTATATAAAAACATAACACATAAGTTCAAAAATTTGGGGTCGGTTAGATTTTTTAATGCTTTTAACAAAAAAGTTTCTTATGCTCACCAAGGCGGCATTTATTTGATCAAAAATACAGTGAAAACTGTAATATTGTGAAATATTATTACAATTTTAAAATATGTTCTGTTTTCTATTTCTATATAATTTATTCCTCTGATCAAAGTTGAATTTTTGCCACATGATCCTTCTGAAATCATTCTAATATGCTGATTTAGTGCTCAAGAAACTTCTTATTATTATCAATGTTTAAAACAGTTGTACTGTTTTTTTTTGTTTGTTTTGTTTTGTGGAAATCGTGATACTTTTTTCAGGATTCTACAATGAAAAGATGTATAAAAAATATATATATATATATATTATATATTTGTAACAATGTAAAAGTCTTTACTGTAACTTTTGATCAATAGAAATGTAAATTTCTTTAAAAAAAAAAATCTTACTGACTTTTGAAATGACAAATATATATATATATATATATATATAATACATACACATACACACACACACACACACACACACAGGTGCTTGTCATATAATTAGAATATCATGAAAAAGCTGATTTATTTCACTAATTCCATTCAAAAAGTGAAACTTGTATATTATATTCATTCATTACACACAGACTGATATATTTCAAATGTTTATTTATTTTTATTTTGATGATTATAACTGACAACTAAGGAAAATCCCAAATTCAGTATCTCAGAAAATTAGAATATTACTTAAGACTAGGGCTGCACGATTTGGGGAAAATGTCATATTGCGATTATTGAGGTCAATATTGCGATTGCGATTTGCGATAGCGATATAATAAACAAATAGTATCATGAGTCATCTTGCTTGGTTCTCAATGAAAATACACACACAGATTACTGATAATGCTGAAATGTGTATTTCTCAACTCAAACTAGCAACAACAGCAAACAAATGCACAGCGTTTTCAAATTAAAATATTTTTATGAAATTAAATAACATCTTTGCATTACTGCAAACTTGTTATAATCCCATTTAAGATATTTGTTTCTTTACTAATCTGTAGTGGTTCAATGGATCACAAAACTCACGGTTCGGATCACATCACGGTTATGACGTCACAGATCGGATCATACTTCGGATCAGCACAAAAAAAAAAAAAAAAATTTGATGGGGGTAACTTAACTTTGCATTTATTACTTAGCCCACTTAAACTATTCTGATACCATAGCATAAACTGCTAGCCTAAATAATACATTATTAAAGGCAAGTGAACAGACTGTAAAAAGAACAAATACTGTACACCAATTACAACAAGCATAGATAAATACTACATAAAGTCTAGCTAAGGTCTAACTGTAGTATTAATTTTCATGCACAGAAATGTAATACTTAAATGTAAAATGACACTGTTCATTGTATAAATTTAATATAGATTAATCTTTGTTAAAGCTGTGTTTTGTTGTTTGATTTACATGACAGACAACAGCAGGTATTTATAGGTTGCTGTCACTTTAAGAGTAAGACATGCACGCACACATCGGACAGATACATCCGAATTCTCACCTCGTTCAATTAAGACATAACTGAATGTGTTTACATGAATACTTGCTGAGAGGGGTATTTTGACTGACATAATGCGTGTATGTGACCATCCAAGTGCACTGAGGACGCGAAAGAGAAATCAATTTGGAGTTCGCGAGCTATAACGCGCCTCTCTCTCTCTCTGTGCGCGCGAGCCTTATATGTATGTGCGTCATGTGCGCACCGATAACAGCGCTGCGTGCGATACCGAATTAAATCCTCTTTCCTCTTCAACCACTACTAATCTGGGTTTATAATCTTATAGCCAAAATATCGCCATATAACAAAGGTAGCGTTTTTTCTTGCCACCAGTTCAGTGACCGTTTGCTCCGCATCCATCTTTACCCGTTCTCTGCGCTGCACACCGGAAAAGTCATGACCATGCGCGCCACACATGCCACTGCCTAAACTGAAACTGACTGGTCTTCTTTTTATTAGCGGTGTATAAAATGGGCAAACAGCTCTCAGATAATGGGTTGTTGTGTCCACACATTTATTTTTTTTATTTATTTATTAACTTATTATTATTTTATTTCATAAAATCGCAGCATTTTGCGTCATATAATCGCACAAGCTTGACATCGCGATTGCGATTGCGATATGATTAATCGTGCAGCTCTACTTAAGACCAATACAAAGAAAGGATTTTTGGAAATCTTGGCCAACTGAAAAGTATGAACATGAAAAGTATGAGCATGTACAGCACTCAGTACTTAGTTGGGGCTCCTTTTGCCTGAATTACTGCAGCAATGTGGCGTGGCATGGAGTCGATCAGTCTGTGGCACTGCTCAGGTGTTATGAGAGCCCAGGTTGCTCTGATAGTGGCCTTCAGCTCTTCTGCATTGTTGGGTCTGGCATATCGCATCTTCCTCTTCACAATACCCCATAGATTTTCTATGGGGTTAAGGTCAGGCGAGTTTGCTGGCCAATTAAGAACAGGGATAACATGGTCCTTAAACCAGGTACTGGTAGCTTTGGCACTGTGTGCAGGTGCCAAGTCCTGTTGGAAAATAAAATCTGCATCTCCATAAAGTTGGTCAGCAGCAGGAAGCATGAAGTGCTCTAAAACTTCCTGGTATACGGCTGTGTTGACCTTGGACCTCAGAAAACACAGTGGACCAACACCAGCAGATGACATGGCACCCCAAACCATCAATGACTGTGGAAACTTTACACTGGACCTCAAGCAACGTGGATTGTGTGCCTCTCCTCTCTTCCTCCAGACTCTGGGACCCTGATTTCCAAAGGAAATCCAAAATTTACTTTCATCAGAGAACATAACTTTGGACCACTCAGCAGCAGTCCAGTCCTTTTTGTCTTTAGCCCAGGCGAGACGCTTCTGACGCTGTCTGTTGTTCAAGAGTGGCTTGACACAAGGAATGCGACAGCTGAAACCCATGTCTTGCGTACGTCTGTGCGTAGTGGCTCTTGAAGCACTGACTCCAGCTGCAGTCCACTCTTTGTGAATCTCCCCCACATTTTTGAATGGGTTTTGTTTCACAATCCTCTCCAGTGTGCGGTTATCCCTATTGCTTGTACACTTTTTTCTACCACATCTTTTCCTTTCCTTCGCCTCTTTATTAATGTGCTTGGACACAGAGCTCTGTGAACAGCCAGCCTCTTTTGCAATGACCTTTTGTGTCTTGCCCTCCTTGTGAAAGGTGTCAATGGTCGTCTTTTGGACAACTGTCAAGTCAGCAGTCTTCTCCATGATTGTGTAGCCTACAGAACTAGACCGAGAGACCATTTAAAGGCCTTTGCAGGTGTTTTGAGTTAATTAGCTGATTAGAAGTGTGGCACCAGGTTTCTTCAATATTGAACCTTTTCACAATATTCTAATTTTCTGAGATACTGAATTTGGGATTTTGTCAATTATAATCAATAATCAATAATTATAGTTGTCAGTTATAATCATCAAAATAATAAAAAAAAATAAACATTTGAAATATATCAGTCTGTGTGTAATGAATGAATATAATATACAAGTTTCACTTTTTGAATGGAATTAGTGAAATTAATCAACTTTTTGATGATATTCTAATTATATGACCAGCACCTGTGTGTATGTATGTATGTATGTATCATATATATATATATATATATATATATATATATGATCTTTTTTGCATTACAATAATTAGAATTAGTAGGAAAAATTTGCTTAATTGTCACTATGTGCTAAATGAAAACAAAAAATATAAAATCTTTTCTTTCTTCTTTTGACTTTAGGACATGTTGATAGGTTTTGTGACATTCACCTATTTAGCAAAAGTTGATATAGGCACAATCATTGACGTAGACTGAATCCAGTGCTGAACTAACTCTCATTGTGAGTTGTGTCCACGCAGTACCTTGTAGTTGTACGGTTTGTTGGAGAACAGTTCTGGACTCATGTAGTAAGGTGTGCCGATCAGAGTGCTGGCCATATCGTTCTGATTCTCCAAGACCCGTGCGATGCCCAGATCACCCACTTTGATTATATTGGTTTTGGTCAAGAAAATATTCTGCGTTTTCAGATCACGATGCAGAATGTGCTTCTCATGTAAATACTACAGATCAAGAAAAAAGCAACAGCTTTATTATTCAGCTGAGAATCTCGGAAAGGTCAAATGGACGGACTGATGGATATTGACTAACCTGAAGGGCCATGGCTATTTGAACAAACCACTCCACCACCTGTCTCTCGGGCAGCAGTTCTCCCTTCTGCTGTTTGAGTCTGTGGTACAGATCTCCTCCCTCACAGAAACCCATCACGATGTACAGCTGACAGTCCTCACCTTCCCATGATTCCCGGTATGTGACAATGTTGGGATGCTTGAGCCGAGAGAGGAGCTGCGCTTCTTGCTCCGCGGCTCGTCGTTCACGTCTGGAGGATGTTCTCAGGTTCAGCTTCTTGATCACATACTGCCAAAAAAATGACCATTATTTTTATTTTGTTCAATATCAAGTTTAAAATGTAGAAAAATGTATAAATAAAAGTGTATGTTTTAAGTGTGGGTAACTATTTATTTTAAGATTTTCCACAATTTTAATCAATTTTTCAGTATATTTAAAATCACCATGAAATCAAAATGGAAAATTCTTAAATTTTATGGAATATTGCAGTACTTATTATAAATTATTTATTCATGAAGAATGTATATATATTTTTAAATAAATATTTATATATTTATTATTTAAATATTATATTTAATATATATATATATATATATATATATATATATATATTAAATGTATATTTAAATTCATGGTCCCTCATGATCTAGTTACGTAATCCCTGTAATTTCCCCTCCCTCTTACAGCGACAACCTGTCACTCACATGAGATCCTCCAAAAGCAAACCACAACCACCCAATCAATTCCCGTTGGACAAACTCAAGCCCCGCCCTACATTTTTTCTTGTTCAAGAAGCCATTTCACTTGGAAATACGTCACAACATGGAACAAAATAATATCGCAACTTTTGTTTCATGCTGACTTTAAATGGACCTGCTTGACAAATGACAAAAAGTAAAATAAATAAACGAATCAAAAAAACAGGCATGAATGATAAGAGAATTCAGTTTCTAACTTAATTTAAAAGAAAAAAAAAAAAGCTGTTAAAATAGTTTCAATTAATTTTAGAGCATTTTACACTCCAGAATGTCAACTACTGAGTAAGATATTTTGCATAAAAGATGTTTACATATAGTCAAAAAATTGCTGAATTTATAAAAATGACCCATTCAAAAATTTACAAACCCTTGATTTTAAATACTGTGTGTGGTTACCTGGATGATCTACGACTGTTTTTATGTTTTGTGATGGTTGTTCATGAGTCTCTTGTTGGTCCTGAGCAGTTAAACTGAGCTCTGTTCTTCAGAAAAATCCTCCAGGTCCTGCAGATTCTTCAGTTTTCCACCATCTCCAAAAAGGTTCAAACATTCACTGATGCTTTAGAAGGAAACGCGATGCATTGAGAGTCAGGGGGTGAAAACGTTTTGAACAAGATGAAGAGATGTCCAAATTTGTCTTAATGCATCATGTTTCCTTCTGGAGCATCAGTAAATGTTTGAACCTTTTTTAATAGTTGAGTTTGAGTCCCTCAATTGTCCTCAGTGTGAAAAGATGGATCTCAAAATCATTCAGTCACTGCTGGAAAGGGTTCAAATATGCAAAAAATGCTGGAAAACTGAAGAATCTGCAGGACCAGGAGGATTTTTCTGAAGAACAGAGCTCAGTTTAACTGCTCAGAACAAACAAGAGACTCATGAACAACCATCACAAAACATAAAAACAGTCATGGATCATCCAGGTGAACCACACACAGTATTAAGAATCAAGGGTATGTACATTTTTGAATGGGTCATTTTTATAAATTCAGCTATTTTTTTTACTATATGTAAACATCTTTTATGCAAAATATCCTATTCAGGACAGTACTAAATAAAAAAGAACACATTTTGCATGATCCCTCTTATTTTGTTTAAATAATTTAACATTTTGCAGATTCTGCAAGGGGTATGTAAACTTTTGAGCACAACAGTATGCTTAACAGATCATACATATTCACCTTTGACATGATCACTCTGTATGAAGCTTCCTATAGGCTCATAATTTACCTCTTAAAAAATAAGTTATTATATATAAATATTAAATGCATCATACAATAATTACAAATACCTAAGCTTTTCCTAAAATATGCAGATTCAATAATTCCACATTTTGATGGAATAAGCTAACTCTCAGCAGTAACGTGTACCCATCAGAGTGCAAAACAACAACAAAATCTGTTATTAACTAAGGCATTAGTTCAGCTAAGCAGTTAAATATATAAACCAGTGTGTTACTGATTAGCAGCGGTCTGCACAAACTCGGCAGCATGCATCACTCTAACGTTACCTGTTTACGGTCTGATTTGTGTCTGACCAGGTTCACCTCCCCATAACTCCCCTTCCCCACAACTCGAACGAATAAGTAACTGTCCATGATCCTCCTTCCAGAGATGCTGTCTGTATCACATAGCGAGTGATCTTAAGCCCCTCCGCGGGAGTTAAAATACAAGTAAGCGCGTTAATCTCAATGCATCGACGGTGATTTGTCTGTTTCAAACTTGTTTTGGGTGACATACACAGGGCGCAGGAAACAGACAGGCACAGCTTCGGCGTCACCAGGCAACTGGCCGCATTAACGCTCCACACTCCGGTTGAATGTGTGTTCAGTTTGAGCACAGCGCCCTCTGTAGGCTCAGCGACACATGACAAATGAGAATAATGGGTTGAGTTTCATAAGAAGATATGTTGACAATAAAAGTTTGATTCATAATCCTTAACATGTACACTAATATTTAAAAATAAGAATTATCTGCATATTACATTTCATACTATACTTATTTTTTTCTACCACATAATGCACATATGAAGGTTAGAAGTTATATGGAGTATGCGTTAGTTTATTTTCACCAGTAGGTGGCGTAATGTTTTTATTCAGAAGAAGACATGTAAAACCATTTGCCATAGTTAAACAGTTTTAACATTTTATGAATTTTAAAATTCATGTTGCCGTGTCATTGTGAAGTTACATATTTGTACATTCTAGTATGTTAGGCTACTCTAAAAAAGTAATTAATTACTAGCTATTAATTACATCTTCATTACTGCATTAATTAATCGCATTTGCTTAATTATTACTTATTAAAAATCTCATATCAACCTTGACCAGTTAAACAATACAAGGAATAGACATAAAACTGCTCTTTTAATTCTTTCAAATAAATAGGCTAATATAAATTTCATAAATGTTTCATTCTTGAACTGACCAAAGTATTTAAAGGGAGAAAGTTACATGAAAACATACATTTTTGCATAAGACGTTAAATTTTAATTTTAAATCCACTATTGTTTTGTTCTATAGTCAATACAGTTTTTAAAGGGTTAGTTCACCCAAAAATGAAAATAATGTCATTTAATTACTCACTCATGTCGTTCTACACCTTCGTTCATCTTCGGAACACAAATTAAGATATTGTTGATGAAATCCGATGGCTCAGTGAGGCCTGCATTGAGAGCAAAACCATTCAAACTCTCAAGATCCATAAAGGTACTAAAAACATTTTTAAATGAGTTCATGTGAGTTCATTGGTTCTATCTTAATATTATAAAGCGACAAGCATACTTTTTGTGCTCAAAAAAAAAAAAAAAAAAAAAACTTTTCAACAATATCTATAGGTATGGGCAGATTTCAAAACACTGCTTTATGAAGCTTCTGAACTTTATGAATCTTTTGTTTTGAATCAGTGATTCGGATCTCCTATCAAACGGCTAAACTGCTGAAATCACGTGACTCCGATTCACTGATTCGATTCGTAAAGCTCCGAAGTAGTGTTTTGAAATCGGCCCATCATTATATTGTTGAAAAGTCTTTATTTTGTTTTTTGCCGCATAAAAAGTATTCTTGTTGCTTTATAATATTAAAGGAACACTCCACTTTTTTTGAAAATGCGTAATATATTATTATTATTAGATATTATTTTTTTAAAAAGTGGAGTGTTCCTTTAAGATAGAACCACTGAACTCATATGAACTGCTTTAAAAATGTTTTTAGTACCTTTATGGATCTTGAGAGTTTGAATGGTTTTGCTCTCAATGCAGGCCTCACTGAGTCATCGTATTTCATCAACAATATCTTAATTTGTGTTCCGAAGATGAATGAAGGTGTAGAACGACATGAGGGTGAGTAATTAATGACAGAATTTTCATTTTTGGGTGAACTAACCCTTTAATGCAATTAATTCATAAGTAACTAAATTACAGAAATTTTAAGAGTAATCCCTTGCTTTACTTTTTCAATTGAAAAGTAATTAAATTACAGTAATTAATTAGTAATGCATTACACCCTGCATATTTTTATATGTAGATAAACATATTATCACCAGAGATAATAGAGAGAGATTTTCTTAAACAAATGTCCCCATCAGCAGCACACCCCGAGCTTTAAGGAATAAGGATATCAGATAATGCCTGCTATAAGATCAAATTCTGGGAACACCGAGTCAGACAGACATAACCCCGCCTCTATTACCTGATTCAGCGATCTCTTTCATCTGATTGGCGCAGAGCTGTAGAGTCGCCGTGACGTCAGGCGCGCGCTGAGACTGGGTCAACCAGAGGAACCAGCAGTCAGATCTCTACGAGTCTAGCGCGAGCGCACCGCGTTCACATTACAGCACGAGACGCGCCTCTGCACCTCTCCGATACACAGCACAGGTACCGACATCCACTGCATTTTTACCTTGTATTTAACTCGAAATGTTCAGGACAGGCGTGCATGATCGATAACTGCTGCTGCTTTTCGCAAAGATATCAGCCGTTTATAAGCATTTAGTAGCCTGTAATGTTGGTTTTGTGTGTTGATGTCATGTAATGGATGAATGTATGCATGCATGCATGTACAGAAAACTTTTAATGTTATTAGTAATAATGCACATTGATTGATATTAATATGCACTTCGCAAGTGCAGGCAGGTCCACCAGATTAAGAGATTATCTTTCTGTCTTAGTTTGAATTAGAGCTGGTTGTCTCTACCCCACATGACTTTATGATGGGTTAGTTATCTCACTCATTCAGAGGGTGGATGTGGTTTACCACTCTAAGTCTTTGAATGCACTGAAACTTTGACAGCTGGTGGCTTGAAAGAATATCAAAGGATAAAGATCAGAAACAGTAGCCTACATGTTTTAAGTCGTCATATGAAGCATCAAATGCTCTTTTGTTTTTCAGATAAAAAGATTTTACTGTTGTATTGAATACTCTGCTAGTTTAAAAAATGACGCTTTTGAACTTCCACAATATTCTGACGTTCAGACAAATGAACAATTCAGCAAATTATCATTTGCATTTATCAGCCTTTGTTGTTAGTGGCATAAAAACTGATTGGCTGACAATCCATGTCATTCCACACTTGACATCTTAAACAGTAGTGTTCATGACTCTTATCATGACAATTAAATAGGAACACCTGCCTGTAGTACAGTGACTGGAGACATGCAGCGTCAACGTTCCTTTCTTTGCTTACAGTGCTTTATTCCTGATATCAGAAAAGCTAACAATAAGAGTAAAATGTGGGAACATGGAACTGTTTCTCGCACCGCACATCTTTCTGAAGAATCCCGATGGTATCAGTTAAAGTGTGTATTTAACAAGTTCCCTGATCATTTCAGTCTGATCCTAACAGTTTGAATTGCATTTCAGCACTGATTGTTTAGTGAACATGTCAGGCTATTTTTTTCAAAAATGGTGTAGATAAAAACTATATCAAACTCGACAGAAATCCCATAGCACACAAGTGCTTTATCTTAAAGGATTAGTTCACTTTAAAATGAAAATGACCCCATGATTTACTCGCCCTAAAGCCATCCTAGGTGTATATGACTTTCTTCTTTCTAACGAACACAATCGGAGTTATACTGATAAATATCCTGACGCATCCAAGCTTTATAATGGCAGTGAACAGTACCAACGAGTTTGAACTCAAGAAAGTGCATCCATCCATCATAAACGTACTCCACACGGCTCCCTAAAGGCCTTTTGAAGAGATGCGATGAGTTTGTGTAAGAAATGATCCATAATTAGCAAGTTATAAAGTAAAATAGCTTCCGCCAGACCGCCTTCCGTATTCAACTTACGAAACAAATGTATCTGACGCGACATCAGTTACGCTTTTTCCGTAAGTTGAATACGGAAGGCCGTCTTGAGGGAAGCTAGATATTTTACTTTATAACTTGTTAAATATGGATTGTTTTCTTACACAAACGCATCGCTTCACTTCAGAAGGCCTTTATTTACCCCCCGGAGCCGTGTGGAGTACGTTTATGCTGGATGGATGCACTTTCTTGAACATCAAACAGGTGGTTTCTGTGCACTGCCATTATAAAGCTTGGGAGCACCAGGGTGATTATTACTATGATTGTATAGACCCCCTTAATCGCCTACGTCACTGTGACGTCACCGCTCTAGCTGGAGGCAAAACATTTATAAGAACTCATAGCAGGCGCGCTAAAAGTTTGAGGTTTTGACTTTAAAATGTCGTCTTGTTGTGTTTTTGGCTGCCAGAATAGAAGGAACAGGACGTTTGGTTCTAAAAAAACTAAAGTTTTACCAGATCCCGGCAGACATTCCTTCACAGAAATCAAAAAGATAATTGTGGTTGAAAGCAATACGGCGTACAGACTGGACGGAGAGGATCATAAATAATATTCGTGTTTGCAGTGCACATTTCATATCAGGTAAAATAATCGATGAATATGTAATGGTGTGTTGGTTTTATCTAGTACAAATCAGCAAGTTTCTGTTTTATAGGTGAAAAGTTGCCAACTTTCAGCGCACTAACTAGCTTAAATGTTAAACAAACATACAGCGATAGATGAGTGTGCCATCCTTTGAATGGTCTCTTAAAATAATCCACATTGCTAGCCATAATCATAGTTAGCCCAGCGTTAGGTTACATTAGACAATAAGCCTTGACAAAATTCCCTGAACCACCCGAAAGTAATTCATATGTTGTCTAGAAAATATCCAAAACTTAAGTTCATTTACAAAAATAGCTGTCACGGTCCCGCAGAGTCAGTGACTGTACATATTCGGACAGTTCTGAACCTTCTTCTGCATCTATGTTTAATAAATCCCTCCTAAAACATGCTAGCTTACGCTCGTCAACATTGAGTCCAGCGTCTCTTTTTGCCTCCAGCTAAGCCCCGCCCACCAGGAAACGTTGCAATGTTTACAAACCTTTAAGGGGTCTATTCATCTGAAAGAAGATAGTCACATACACCTAGGATAAGGGTGAGTAAATCAGTTTTCATTTTAAAGTGAACTAATCTTTTAAAGACAAAGGAGCAAAATCGACTGTTTTATTCTAAAGGTCGGAGACATGCTAAAATATTAAGAATTCATCTATATGAAATTTTTGGTCGATATGATAGCCGATCATTCTTCATATTTGGAAGCTGATAACTGATATACAGGCCAATAGATCTAAATTTTGATGTAAATATTACAAAACAAAAGGCTCACCTACACAGTTATGTCCACTGTAAAAAATATTCCGTAGTTTTTACAAAATAATTTTGGCAGCTGTGGTTACTAGAATAATTTTGTAAAAAATACAGAAAAATTGTAAACACATTTACAGAACAAACTGTTTTAATTTTACAGTATAAAACTGTAATTTATAAACAAGAAAATTTGAATGTAAACCAGTAAATTCAACAATGAACACTACTACTAAATCTATTTTGTACCTTTAACATATACTGACAGCCACCATAATAATGCAGGTGGAAAAAGAGAAAGCCACATGAAGAATCAGAGTTCATCAATCAAGTAGCCTTTCCACGAGCTGAAGTATATACTAATATAAAGAAGGTGCAAAGAGTCATTCACGCAAACGCAAAACACCATCATGGTAATCCACAACACTTACATAATGCAATAAACATTCATTAAACAACAGAAGATGTAACATAAAAGCCTAATGTACATAACTGATAACAAAAACTATTAATAAACATGATTTTTTTTAAACTACTAAAAATAATACTTAAAATACTTTCAAATGTGGAGTGTAAATTATACATTGATTTGTTCTTTTTTACGTCTAAAAATTGTAAAATTGACTGCATTTTACTGTGAAAATGACATAAAATGTCTGGTAAGAGCTTTTACAGTTTTTCCCTGTATACAGTACGGGAACTTACTGTTAACCTGTTTACAATTACAGTTGCATTTTTACAATATTTTACCGTTAAAATCACATACATTTTTTTACAGTGTATCAAACATATATAATGTACAACTGCTTTTATTTTGAAATCTTAACTGTAGAAAACAAAGAAACTGCAAGAATGCATCTTTTCTTTTTACAAAAGGTGATTTGTTTTACCCCAAAAAAATATTTTATCTTTTGTAGCTTGTTTGAACCAGTTAAATATATCTTAAGTTTTAAAACTCTTCTAATATATCAACCTAAATTTCTTATCTGACAGACAACGCTAACATATAAAACATTTATCAGCCAATCCCAATATGACCGCCAATATTGTTTATACCTATAAAGTAGTCAATAAATAATGAATTTAGAAGAAAAAATAAATATTACATGTATTACAAGTATTTAGGCCTAGCTTTTAGTAGTATCTAGTTTTTAGGCCTAAAAACATCTGGTAAAGGGACTACCAATGAAAACTAGCCTTTGGTCTAATTTGGGTATGAATGTCGATTAATATACACTGTCCCTTTTGAAATAAATAAATAAAATTACACGACCCCTTTAAAATATATGAAACCACACTGCACAGTTTCTGACCATAGAAGGACAAACTGCTTCTAATAGACTGAAACTGGATAATATTTTGGTTTCATTAATGTTATCTTATCTCAACATAGCATCTGTTTCTTTTAACCAGTAAGTCAAGTGGTTTCACATGTTTGCCCCTTTCTCTGTCGGCCTATTAGCATTTCTTTCATTCTTGTGCTATTTCCTCCTCATTGCCACACAGCACAGCTAATGAAGGCATTATTTAAATACTTTGGCTGTTTGATTTCCTCACTTGCACATTTTTAGGGATCAGACAGCCTGTCTGTTTTAGCAATTAATAATCTCAGATGAAGTCAGTAGAGGTCTATTGTTCGACCAGTTGGTGTACTAGAATAGTTCAAGTCTTTATCAGCGATTGTGGGCTGCTCTGACAGTCAGAATGTGATTGTGATGTGCAGATAGACGCATTAATGTTAGGGCTGGTGTTAGAAGTGACGTCTTCCTCTTTGCAAAGTGTTCGTTTGCACTACTGTTCTGTACTAGGCTGTAGAAGGAAATAAACTCACAGCTACCGCTGCAATTTTAAGTGTTTTAAAACAATAACAAAGCGGGCAGCTGAACTTCCCTGTGCTTTCACGTTGCATTCACTTCCCTTTAGTGTCACGTCAAGTGTGTCGTGCTTCAGTGGAAGCCACAAAAAAAGTCACAAAATACAGCATTTTGTTATATAGCAAGTCATGATGGTGCTGTAAGAGCTGAACTTTGAACCTGTCTGCAAATAGCATGTGGATCACACACTTGATGGGTTAACTGTCCCAAACAACCATATGGCATTTGTGTATCTGTAAGCATCCCACCCATGCTTAAAGAGACAGTGCACCAAAAATGACAATTCTGTCATTATTTTTTCACCCTCATGCCATTCCAATCCTGAATGACTGTTCTTTCTTCTGTGGAAGAAAAACTGTCTCAGTGTGTGTTTTTTTTTTTTGTTTTGTTTGTTTTTTTCATACAATGTTAAATCACTGGTGTCCAAATTGTTTTGGACCCCATTGACATTCATTTCATGGGAAAAAGTGGTCATGTTGCATGGTCAGTTTTTTTAAAAAAAAAAAGAAAAAAATCTCTCTCAACTAAAGCAGTAAGCTATACAGGGAACACTTTCAGTTTGTACATTAATATTAGGCATAAAGGTTCAAATTACCAAAAGAGTCCAAACTACTAATTCAACTGCTGTTTATTTTTAAATAAACCATTTTATACAAACATTTAAGGCAGTTTTTATATTCAATGAAATAATTATATTTCGACTCCATTTTATTCTTTAAATATAAACATTTAAACTGTCATAAAAACATGACATTGTTTACAAGCTTTTTTACTGATGTCCTTCTGCGGTTAAACATTGATTGAACGATTACATGAGACATGGTACATTTCAGTAAGTTGTGCTGTTTTGCTGTTATGTCTTTCAACGTACATTCTGGTGTTCATTCATGTATATTTCCTGTTGTAACTAGTAAAGAGAAAGAGATGATCAGTTCACATGCGCTCTGTTCTGCCGCTTGATCTCAGATGGCTACATGGATCAAGAAATGCCACAAAACTACATTTATTGTTTAAATTTCATTTTAAAATTGACAGATTTTGAAAGCTGAGACTTTGGCCCTGTTTACACCTGGTATTAAGATGCATTTTGGTCAATTGCATCACAAGTAGACGAGGGAGACACATACACATTTACACCTGGTGTTTTTAATCTCTTTTGTCCACTTTCGACCACTTCTGTCCTGATTTTTTCGAGGGGAGGGTCTATGGGCGGGTAAATGTATGGCTTTTTTCACTTTGGCAGCTGCAAGACCAGACGAACGCTGTGAGTGTGTGTTAGAAATCAGGAATGGTGAGAGAACATTGTGCTTGGTACATTTTTCATCTTCAGACCAAACTTGGATATCCAGCCAGCAAAGCTTAAATCCCATCTTCCCATAATGCATCTACACATCAATAGGCAGGAGAGTAGGCGGTCTTTTTTGGCTTTTCGAACGCATTCGACCTACACAACGAAAGCAATCCGGTCAAATGCGTTTTTGACTACCTCTGGAAGTGGTCGAAAGTGGACAAGCTTAAAAAGTTTTAGACCCCATTAACACCTGTATTTAGCTTCATCCACTGATCCAATCGAACAAAACGCATCTTAACAGGTGTAAACAGGGCCTTTGTTACATATCAAAAGTGTTTAGTGAAGTTTCAAAAACTTTTAATAATAATTGGGATTTAATAATTGATATCAGTTCATCAAAAAGATTGATCAAAATTTTGCAGCTCACTATTCCAGTTCATTGTTACCATGTCTATTAAAGGGATAGTTCACCCAAAAATGAAAATGTTGATGTTTATCTGCTAACCCAGAGCATCCAAGATGTAGGTGACTTTGTTTCTTCAGTAGAACGCAAATGATGATTTTTAACTCCCAACCGTTGCCGTCTGTCAGTCGTATAATGCAAGTCAATGGGAACACCATCTATAAGAGTCAAAAAACATGTACAGACAAATCCAAATTAAACCCTGTGGCTCGTGACGACACATTGATGTCCTAAGATACGAAATTCTCGGTTTGTGCAAGAAATCGAACAGTATTTGTATAATCTTTTGCACAACTGCCTTGAGCATCCGGCGTGTGAGGTCTGAAGCGCGCTCTGATGCCGGAAGTGATCTCTCGCACATAAACGTCAATGAGTGCGAGAGATCACTTCTGGTGTTAGAGTGCATTCAGACCTCACACACCGGATGCTCAAGGCAGTTGGACATAGTGGTGTATTAGAGGTAAAAAATGATATAAATACTGTTCGGTTTCTCACACAAACCGATCGTTTCGTGTCTTAGGACATCAATGTGTCGTCACGAGCCGCAGGGTTTAATTTGGATTTGCCTGTGCATGTTTTTTTTATTCTCATAGATACCGTTTCAATGCATTATATGAGTTAAAAATCATCATTTGTGTTCTGCTGAAGAAACAAAGTCACCTACATCTTGGATGCCCTGGGGGTAAGCAGATAAACATCAAATTTTCATTTTTGGGTGAACTATCCCTTTAATCTCCAAAAAAAATGTCTATACGACTTTTGCACTATATTCCAAGTCTTTTAAAGCCCCATGATAGATTTGTGTAAAGAAACTGACCCAAATTTGAGTTGTTATTCATAGATAATCTTCCCCAATTTTCTGGAGTATGGTGATTGGTTTGATTTCTCACTGATCATTATTGGTTTTGGAACCTCATGAACAGAAAGACAGAGTCATTCCTGTAGCCTGTTTTTGCACATCCTGTAGTGGAGGCCTTTTTCAGGGGTTAGAGAAAGCTTGCTAAGGTTACCTCTGTGTATATAAGCTTTATACTTCCTGAGTTTGAGTTATGGTGTGGTTAGATAGCTCACCTTAAAAGGGGAAGCACAGTTTGTGGTTATAAACGCCCATGACAGACTCTATCAGCACGAATCATGAATTGTTCTGAGTGTGATGTGACACATTTCTGACCTACTGAAGGTTTAGGTGTCACTCTCTATCTCTTTTGTCCTCTTCTGAGCAGCCATGGGAAGCCAGTGAGTATCTCCATCGTCTGTCTGATGAACTCAACCTTCTGAATGCTGCATGATGATCTAGATGGTTGCGTTGTATGGATGTGTCTGTTCTCAATCTTTCAAGCTTGCCTTTTGATTCTCCTTTGTACGTGGGTTAGTTTATAGCTTTTCTACAATCTATTTCCTTACCTCTATGTGGTTCCTCACTAACAAACAATGAACTGATACCCTTTCTACTGCTGGACCTGCATGTATACTGATGCAAAATACCTACCTAGCCTTTCATTGTGATATATATATATAGTGTATACAACTCTTAAAACTTCTTGCCTGAGATTTTGGATGCCTTTGAATACATCTTTGGTGTATGTTCGTATTTTGCTTGCCTGAGTGCATTGGATTGGAAGTTTAGTCCAACTCAAGGATGTGACTGGATTCTCTTGTGATTCTCAGTCAGAAAATGGGTTTGTCAATTGAGGGAATTTAATGTTTTCCATCTCCTTTGCATGTGTCCATCCATGTTAGATGTCGGTCCGGTCATCTCGTTTAATTCCTGCATTCTTTATTTGCTGTCTTTAGCTGTTTTGAGCTTGCAAACTGCCTGTAATGCAGAAGTTTTAAGGAAGTATACCAGTCCAGTTGAAAAAGAGATTTCCATAGATAAACATTCTTGGTGAAATTCAGTAGACAACTTTTGTGATATGCTTTCGATTATCACAGACGTACTCATACATCCATTGAGTACATCTGTGGGACGGCCATCTACATTTATCTGTTCATTCAAAGTCTCTTCATTTTTATAGACAACACTATGTAGCCCATTTAAATGTTGGTAGCTAATCGGATTTCTTGGTTTCGATTATACCAACAAAGTCTTCCACAATAAAAGGATCCATTTGTATAATGTTAAAGCAGAAGTGTGATTGCAGCATTTATAAACCAATTCGGATTTCAATTATTACGGTAATGCAGCATAGTACTTTGTGAAATCAATATTTATTGAGTCAGTTTTGTTATGCAATGACATCAAGTGTCCTAATATACCACATCCTGTGGTCTGTGTTCAGTCTGTGAGGCTTTACAGCCAAGGAGTGTATCCAGATTATCCCAGTGAACTAAAACAGAGCCTACAATGGAATGCTATGGTGCAACATACAATTATTATCCCATAAACCTTATTTGTAAGTGAATCTCTTTTCATTTTTTTTGTTTGTTTTTGGGTCACAGTTTTCTAGAATAAAAGAAAAATACATGTAAGGTGGTTTAAAAAACAAACAAAAAACGTTTTAAGCAATTTTCAAGAAAATTATGATTTTAATGACTCTAAATGTAGTGTAAAAAATAATATATGTAAACAATAACATATCCTCACATTTTGAATACATGTGAGTGTACACATTTTAATCATCATGATTTTTTTTAACATATTTTGAGGGGTTGTATACGATAATTAACAACCTGAAGTAATTTTGCAATGTCATATAAAAGGTCAAATTATCATATATTTTAAGAAACCTATTGTCCATGAGGGCCATAGAGGTGTCCTCTCTATTATATATTTTCCTGTTTTATATTTTTGTTTCCTGCATGTTTTTGGAAGTTGGTTGCATCACATGACTTTGTTGGTCACGCCACATTTGCATTGCGTGATTTGTGGTAAAAAAAGAAGGTTTTTTTTTTTTAATATTTATGAAATTTGCTTCACTATAAAAATAAAAATTAAAAGAAAAGACCAGACATTTTCTTTTCAAGTATTTCTTTCTTTTAATGAGGCCCTTTTCTTCATTTTCACATCAGGATAATATTAATATCACTCTGCCATATTTGACTTTATGCCTCTTCAAAATTTTAATTCAGAAATGAAAAACATTTTCATCATAGAAGAGGTACAAGTAAGTCATTGTATGTATGAACTGCATGTTAATGTATTTTTGAATACAATAATAGATTAGGGAAAAAAAGAGCTTAATGTCATTGAGTTTTGTATAAGGGGCTGGTCTATTTTCTGACAGCAAGTTGCTATCGAATAGAGTTTAACTTACTGAACCCGGAACGGTCTTTTATGCAGGCCAGATTGAGCTATGATTTAATTAACATTTGGTGGCCGCAAACTTTAAATGTTCAGATGTCCGATCGGTGTAACATGGCTGTGACATTGCTCAATATTGCTACCCCATTTTACACAACTTCTGTTTTAGGAAAGAGGAAATGTACTGTCTCAAATTAGGAATCAATTGACACAGAGGTTTACCGGTGAGACAGTCCTCCCTAAATACAAACATTCAAACAGTTTAGAGTGTTTACCCAAACTGTACGCCTAAACCACCCAAGATCCCATCGCAGCTGCTCTGTTAGCTTGCCATTTGGATCCAGACACACCGTGGGTCACCGGGTTCCCATGGAAACATTGTCATAAAAAGAAAAAATACAATAGTCCACCAATTGTGTTTAAGTTAGAATAGACATAGCCAAAAACAGCACAGTAGATGGTTATGGTTGACGTTAGGTGACAAGGTTTGGCTGAAAGCCCTTTGTCTGTTATCTATGAGAGACATGTATAGTCGGGTGGATTGATGCTGGCTGCTCTTAGCATGAAAATATGCTTTAAATTAGACACAACAATCCCCCACACAGCAGAACAAGTCGTGAGTCTACCCTGAAAGTGATTGCTGAAGAATTGCAGACTTACAGGCGACCGAATGTGCAAAGCTGCACGAATGTTATTTTGATGTTGATCTTAGAATATCCCTAAGGCTATGTGGAGTGAAAGTAACATTCGCCAAAGTTGTTTGGTGGCTTGTAAATCGTACTGTTGAAAATCAAATCAAAATGGTATATAAAGATTTACAAAGTCACACATTTTATGTTTGGTTTTGAAAGCCGTATTTTGACTTGTACTATTTCAGAACTGTTACATTGTATCTTTCCAGTGTATAATTGTAAATTTAAGGTGGATATTGAGCATATATTTTAGGGATGCACTGATATTAAAGGATTAGTTCACTGTAAAATGAAAATTACCCCAAGCTTTACTCACCCTCAAGACATCCTAGGTGTTTCTTCTTTCTGATAAACACAATCGGAGTTATATCAATAAATATCCTGACTTTATAATGACAGTGAACGGGACCAATGCGATTTTGAAGCTCAAAAAAGTGCATCCATCCACATCCATCCATCATAAACGTACTCCACACTGCTCCGGGGGGGTAAATAAAGGCCTTTTGATGCGATGCATTTGTGTAAAGGCCAGAACACACCAAGCCGACGAACTAGTGGCGACGAAAGCAGACTGCGGGGTTGGCTCACGTCGGCTGCGTCTGGGAAAAAATATGTGCTTGAACACATCGAAAGAACTTCAGCCGACTGTCAACTAGCACACACGTTCTGCGCCTTTGTATAAATGAGATATCTGTCTATTTAAGCAGATATATTTGTCTATATTCGTCATTCAAAAACGGAAAGCGAAACTATGACTGCATGTATACAAACTATAAATAAAGCAGGGCTTACTTGCCGTTTTGAATATCAATCATGCTGATCATGTTCTTTATTCCACTCCGCTCATGTTATTATGAAAATATTCGTGCATTCGAGTGCTCAGGTAAGATGACGTAAAATTGGAACAACCTTCTGTCTGTGCCGTCATGACTTATTTGCTTGCTTTCATAACTTTTGCTTATATTCTCGTGAACTGACTGGTTTGCATACTACACAGCCAATCAGAGTTCTGTCTCTCGCCGACAGGCCCGACGCCGATTCTACATGTCAAATCGGCCGAAAAAAAGCCGACGAGGACCAACTTCAACCGACGGTGTGGAACACACTGAGGAAACTTAGTCGGCCGACGAAGAAAAACTGCCCGACGGCCGACCGTCGGCTTGGTGTGTTCCGGCCTTAAGAAAAATATCCATATTTAACATGTTATAAAGTAAAACATCTAGTTTCCCCAGGACCGCCTTCCATATTCAATTTACGAATAAAGTATAATGCCTCTCGCAGTTCAAAACATTTACGCTACGTCCTACGCCTTCCCTTTCCGTATTCAACTTGACTCGACATCGGTTCCATTTTTAAATTCAGTTAAATACGGAAGGTGGTCTGGCAGAAGATATTTTATTGAGAAATCTATTTTGTCTAAATAAATTATAAAATTTCAAATTATAAAACAATAGTGAAACATAAAATCAGTTGTTTTTACAAGTGAATTTAAGCATCAGAAAATGCATAGATTTTTACTAAAAATTACATTTAAAGGTGCAATGTGTAAAATTTTTGCAGTAAAATATCCAAAAACCACTAGGCCAGTGTTATATATTTTGTTCACTTGAGTACTTACAATATCCCAAAATATTTCCAACTATTTGAAAATCATGAGAAAATTGCAATTTTAACCAAGGCTCCGGGATGTGTGAGGAGTCGCCTGTCAATTGCGTCATACCCGCGTTACCCTCGGTTTCCACGGTTTCTATTTTGTAGAAACCATGGAAACACCAAAGATGCTTTAATATATTACACGTTTTAATAGACAAGGGAACATCTTTTTTGATATATTTATAGACAGAAAACTAATCACTGTCATAGCTCAACATGTTTAATCTTATTGTTTAAATCTAATTTTCTTGATTTTTTTTGCGAGTACCATGCCTCAGAGAAAAACACTTATTTTGTGAAGTAGCTAACATAGCATAATCAGATGCAGCTTTATTTTTAGTAATGGCAATACAGCATTTTCTCCATCATACAATATGTTTTAAAATTAATTGCATGCCATTTATCAACACAAGCCATCCAGCATTTATTAATATGATATTGTAAAATCGATCTATCTTACTGCAGTGTGTAACAGTGTCTCACAGCAGCCGCCGAGCGAACGCACAGAGTAACGTTATAACATCATTTTCAACACTCTCAAATGTATCTAATATGATAAACAGAGCTGCGTTACCTTATTACTCATGACCGGAATAGCGGAAGCGGCGCCGGCGACTGTGTCATAATAAAAGTCCCGCTGCTCGCGAGGCGTGTGTTGCGCGATCGCTCCAGCGGTCTCGTTCAGCTCTCACTCGGTCCTGCTCTGCTTCATACTACATTCACGTTAATAATCGCATCCATGAACATGATTTCTTCACGAGTCCTATCCCTATTCTTTTGCACCGTCCGTTGAGATGGAGACCACATGTCCCAAGATTCCGCGCTCAAACTTGGCGTCATCAAGCTACGCCCTTTGTTTTGAATAGGCTTCTAGCGACCTCTAGCGGACAAAATTCTTACATATTGTACCTTTAAGAGTGTTATTAAATAATTTGTGTTTTTTTTAAATTAACTTTAGGTGAGTCTTCGATAATGGCAATTTAATGGTTATCTAAATATAAAATTAGAGGAAATTGAATGGCGAATTGTATAATTAGTAATTGGCAATAAAATGTTGATACAGTTTTGGTCATGAATGCTGAAGCCATGCTTTATTGTGCATATAATCACAGCTGAAGGGTTTGCAGGGTTTGTCATGCCTAATGGGCTGCATACTACTCACAGTTTTTCAGTTGTTTTTCTCTGTGTTTGACCATTGCGCTCATGTCTTGCATCTATTACAGCATCTTGTTCATGACGGACCGTTCTAAAAATAGCATTCTAAGATGGCGCTGCAGTCAAAAAGTCAACTTTTTAAAAAACGTGACTCTAGACGTTGCAGTTTTTCATGCGTCTCTGTGTGAATGGCCTCTGACAGTCCCCTTAAGCCATGAATATATTTGCAAAATAGCACAGCCTCTCATTCCTAGGGTTGCAAAGGGGCGGAAAGTTTCCGGTAAATTTCCGGAAACTTTCCACGGAAACTTAAGCTGGGGAATTTTGGAAATATTCCAATTTGGAAACTTTACAGGAATTTATGGGAATTTATGGGAGTTTACGGGAATTTATGGGAATTTATTGGAAATTTTGGGAAATTTATTTAAATTTATAATATTTATATAAAAAGTATCATATAAAAACAAATAAAAAAATGTTTAATTTTGTTTGGTCATAACATGAAATAACAGTTATTTATTTTTCGCATTCAATTAATTCTAATTTAGTAAATATGTAAAATAAATATATTTTTATTGCAGCAATTGTTATGTGTTATTTATTTCAGTGTCACATGATTCTTCAGAAATCATTCTAATATTCTGATCTGATACTCAGTTTTTAACATTGTTGGAAACAGTTGTGCTGCTGAATATTTTTTGGAACCTGTAATACTATTTTCAGGATTCACTGATTAACAAAAAGTTAAGAAGACAGAATTTATTCAAAATCTTTTCTAACAATATCACTTTAATATCACTTTTTGTTTATCAATCTGACACATCCTTGAATAAAAGTAATCAACTGACCCCCCCAAATTCTGAATGGTAGTGTATATTGTAACAAAAGATTTCTATTAAAAAATTCTGTTCTTTAAATTTTTATAGAATCCTGAAAAAGTATCACAGGTTATAAAAAATATTAAGCAGCACAACTGTTTCAAACATTGATAACTGAAGGATCATGTGACACTGAAGACTGGAGTAATGATGCTGAAATCAGCTTTATCACAGGAATAAATTATATTTTTATGTATATCAAAATAGAAAACCATTATTTTAAATTGTATTGATGTTTCACAATATTACTGTTTTTTTCTGTATTTCTGATCAAATGTGCATGTTATGGACTGGGGGAATGCACAGAGCATGCAGGGGGCGTGGCCTCGATAGCCCTGCAATAAGTCATGTGACTGTGATTGAGGAATGTGCAGGGTAAAAATTGCTAAAATTGCATTAAATATGGTTGTTTAACCAAAACTATGCAGCAAGATGTTCTTTTCAACTACATTTAAGTACCCTGTTATAGGCTAACCTGTAATTTTGCAAATTCTCTGTTTATTCCCATTAATTCCCGTTAATTCCCATATATTCCCGTTAATTCCCATTTATTCCCGTTAATTCCCATGGAAAGTTTCCAGCTTTGAAAATTCCCGGAATTTTGCAACCCTACTCATTCCTTATTGCTTAATTATAGTAAATGAGACAAATACTGACATGGAAAGAGTCTTTTTTGTTCTGGTGGGAGCTTTGATCAGGTATAGAACAGGTAAGTTAAATAACTTATGTTAAGTCTTAAATAAAGACATGGAGAGAATACATTAGACTAAATAATTCATTAGATTTCCATCATGCTTAACTGACTAGTGTTAACTTTCCTTTTTGTCTTTGTACAACCCATAAAAAGCACTTTCTGATGTGGTCAAGCAGGTGTTGCAAGATTCTTTAAGAAACTGCGGCAGACTCAATTTACACTCTCATGTCTTATTGAAGCCTGAGCTAAATGAAACAGGCCTGGCTGATAGTTCAGATATTCTTAGTAAGTGGTTGTCAGACCCCTTGCTTTGAAATGCTCAAGGAAAAACAGACAGATGGGGAGAACTTGCTGTGACATGATGGTGTCTTAATAGTAATCACAATTTACATATAGTATAAGGGCTTAATGCTTTGTGTGACATTTATAAATTATACCACAGTCATGAAAGCCTGAAGATTTGCACATGGTGAGGTCAAGGTCCAAGTGAATAGCCCTATAGGTCAAAGGTTTAAAAGATTCAGCTTAGTTTCAGGGTAATTTCATGTCATAAAACATAGGATTTGGCCTAAATATCTGTTTTGCATTGCCTTTTATTGTATAGTAATTGAATGGTTTCCTTATTCCTCTCTCAGTTTCTCCATCATTGACCGCAGCAAAATGCCATTGGGAGAGGATGGACACTCTTGGAAAAAGAAAACATCAAGCATCAAAGAAATCTATGACTTCAAAGAGGTTTTGGGAACGTAAGTATAAGAACATTTTACTTCCAACTCAGCAGCTACAAAGATACCGCTGATGTTTGCATTTCAGTCCATGGCAGTCGTTTCTTCCTGACATTAATCTTACTTCCCTGTAGTGAATTATGCTACAATTTTGTGCTGAGGATCTTTTTGTGTTGACCTATGCGGACGTGGCACTTCCCTTTGATTCCAAGTGCATGGTCATGATGTTTGCTTAAAAAGTCAAGCTTTTAATGGACTTTTAATAGGGAACATTGAGTATTTAGCGACTTGGCCCACTCTGGCGAATCAGAGTATATGTGGAAATTAGCTGTCATAACAGAGATCATTTACAAATAGAAGTCTTAAAGGTGCAGTATCAAAAGCCGGCTTTTTATTTCAAAGGTTTTGTGTAAGAAACCTTGACGAACATTATTTCAGAGTTAAAGATAAAATGCTTTAATCGATTACAAATCCTGCCAATGCATATTCGTGGATATTGAAACATGGATTTTTGAATTGTGAATTGCTTGTTATGGTCAGAGAATTTAAAATACTAAAAATGGTTAAACTTAAGGTGTCCTTACGTTATTAATTAACTACATCTACTTACTTTAGGGTTAGGATTAGGTTTGGTTTAGGGTTAGTTGCATGTAATTATGCATAATTTGTAGTTATTACTAGAGTAACTACATGTAGCATGTGTAATAAGGACACCTTAAATTAAAATCAAATTTTGAACTGTGATTTTACTATTTTCTGTAAGATAAAATTCTGTATGTTTATTTGGGCAAGCAGAAATCATTTAGGGTTAGTTCACCCAGAAATGAAAATAATGTCATTTATTACTCACCCTCATGTCGTTCCTCACCCGTAAGACCTTCGTTCATCTTCAGAACACAAATTAAGATATTTTTGTTGAAATCCGACGGCTCAGTGAGGCCTGCATTGCTAGCAATGTCATCGAACTTCTCAAGATCCATAAACATACTCAAAACGATTCATTTAAAACAGTTCATGTGAGTTCAGTGGTTTTAACTTAATATTATAAAGTGACGAGAATACCTTTTGTGCGCCAAAAAAACTAAATAAGGACTTTTTAACAATATCTAGTGATGGCCGATTTCAAAACGCTGCTTCAAAGCTTTACAAATGTTTTGATTCGAATCAGTTGTTCAGAGCACCAAAGTCACGTGATTTCAGCAGTTTTGCAGTTTGATACACGAATCAATGATTCGAAACAAAAGATTCATAAAGATTCAAAGCAGTGTTTTGAAATTGGCCATTACTAGATACTGTTGAAAAATCGTTTTTTTTTTTTGTTTGTTTGTTTGGCGCACAAAAGTATTCTCGTCGCTTTATAATATTAAGGTAGAACCACTGAACTCACATGAACTGATTTAAATGAACTGTTTTCAGTACCTTTCTGGATCTCGAGAAGTTCGGTGGCATTGCTGGCAATGGAGGCCTCACTGAGCCATCCAATTTCATCAAAAATATCTTAATTTGTGTTCTGAAGATGAATGAAGGTCTTATGGGTGTAGAACGACATGAGGGTGAGTAAAAAATGACATAATTTTCATTATCAACTTTCAACTTTCTTTATTTGCATATGAGACTTTGAGGAAATTATTGTTATTGTAATATTTGTTGACTGGCTCTTTCATCGAAATCAAATTGAATCTGTTTTGGCTCTTAAACAATTTTATTAGTAAATGTGTTTAGCCTCTTTGAAGAAACCCTCTATTCCACATATTTGGTGCTAACTACTAAACAAAATCAGTGCTATTTTCTATGTGTATCTTTAACTACTCATGACATTTAACTACTTTTGAAGCACGGATCATCTACTACGTTTTGTGTTGGACTTGATGAAATAAAGATTAGCAGTTAAGTGAGGCAAGGACATTTCAGGCTGCCCATACAGTAGGACCGGCTCACAGGAGTCATTTGTTTAGACTACACAACATACGTCATTTTTTCTTTCTCGCCACATTTAATTCAGACTATACTTAATTTGTTCAAGTTCAAGAACCATTAACCATTTTTTAGCGTTCTGAACAGGAAACAATTCTAAATTCCAAACCCTGGACCCTCTGTAAACACTTCCACATGCTTACTCGGAGCCAGTTTAAAAGTGGCTATTGTTAGGGCTATAAGGGGGGCTTGCTTAGATTTTGGGTGTGTGAGATGACCTTTGGTCTCTGTTCACACAGTGACAAGAGTGGGAATATCCCATATCCCAGGCCTGGATTTAGTGCACTCAGCAGTGTTAATGGAATCTTCAGTGTCTGCAGCAATGGTTTAGAACAGAGAGAAGGGGAAATTGTGCTTTCATTTATTTAACTAGAGTTTTAGGATGGTCTGGTTTCTCTGCTCTGACTTTAGGTTTAATGAGAATGCAGAAAGACATATTATATTTAAACAGTCCCAGAATACAGTGGGAAAAATGTTAAAATCTAGGGCTGTGAAGCGAATCTAATTAATTACACAATGTGGCGATTAATTATCGCAAATTAATCACACATCAAATTTGTCTGAGAAATGACCCCCAAAATATAATTTAAAGTCATTGTTGTGTTAAATGAGAAAAGTTGGTTCAAATTCATTAATTCAGAATTAAACACCACTGTGTGTTGCTCGCTGTGAGATGCACTACAGTTCTGCTCTGGCTTTATAGGTAATATCTTTGCCAAAATTGAGCAAAAACAGACAATATTATGTATAAAATATAACACAATATTAATTTCTAATTTATTGAAAAATCATGAAATCAATATCACATTTGCAATTTTGCTATTCAGGACAAAAACAGCACTCGTGTGATATTGCAGTCATTACTTGTGTGATGTTGCTTAAAGGTGCCCTAGAATTAAATATTGAATTTATATTGGCATAGTTGAATAACAAGAGTTCAGTACATGGAAAAGACATACACTGAGTTTCAAACTCCATTGTTTCCTCCTTCTTATATAAATCTCATTTGTTTAAAAGACCTCCGAAGAACAGGCGAATCTCAACATAACGCCGACTGTTACGTAACAGTCGGGGTGTACGCCCCCAATATTTACATATGCCAGCTCATGTTCAAGCATTAGACAAGGGCAAAACGTCTGGATGTGCACAGCTGAATCATCAGACTAGGTATACAAGCAAGAACAATAGCGAAAAATGGCAGATGGAGCGATAATAACTGACATGATCCATGATAACATGATATTTTTAGTGATATTTGTGAATTGTCTTTCTAAATGTTTCGTTAGCATGTTGCTAATGTACTGTTAAATGTGGTTAAAGTTACCATCGTTTCTTACTGTATTCACGGAGACAAGAGCCGTCGCTATTTTAATTTTCAAACACTTGCAGTCTGTATAATTCATAAACACAACTTCATTCTTTATAAATCTCTCCAACAGTGTGTAATGTTAGCTTTAGCCACGCAGCATAGCCTCAAACTCATTCAGAATCAAATGTAATACATCCAAATAAATACTCACATAATCCGATGCATGCATGCAGCATGCATGACGAACATCTTGTAAAGATCCATTTTGAGGGTTATATCAGCTGTGTGAACTGTTTTTATGCTATTCAAGGCAAGCGCGAGCTACGGGGCGGGGGAGCGGGAGATTTAAAGGGGCCGCAGCCTATATATCGGTGCATAGTTAATGATGCCCCAAAATAGGCAGTTAAAAAATGAATTAAAAAAAAAAATCTATGGGGTATTTTGAGCTGAAACTTCACAGATACATTCAGGGGACACCTTAGACTTGTATTACATCTTTTAAAAAGAAGTTCTAGTGCACCTTTAACTATATCATGATATAAATATGTATATTCTATATCTTATATATGTATATAAGACAAAAACAGAGACATCTTCAATTTTAGGTCCATTCTAACTGCATTCTATTGGCTCCATCACGCAGTTGTTGACCGTCATCAGACAACTTTATGAAATGTAAGATGAACTACGTAGGTCTGGGGCGGGGCGGGTTCATTAAATGCATTACTAATTTTAACACGTTATTTTTTCACACAACTAATTAATCAAACGAACGCGTTACATCGACAACCCTATAAAAATCTTAAATCTATGACAATTAGTCAGTATTTTTGGTACAACAACATTCTCTGTCTCAAGTCTTAAGATTTTAATATTGGCTAAACTCTTTTCTTAAGGTCAGTTTTGTATGTTGTCCAGGCTTGTTTGGGGACAGATCAACAGCTCTCTACATCGTTTAACTGCGAGCTCATCGTGGGTTGGTTGTCTTGGCAACAGGAGGAGACACTTTCCATATGGACTATAACTGTTGCTATGGAAACAAAGTTTTTATTTTCTATTAATAATCTGGCGAGTAATGCGTAAGGATCGAGAGCCTCAATGTTCAGTCTAGTGAAAAAGATTTTTTGGGGATTTTGTCCAGTTGTAATGCTCTGCTGATTTTCCTTAGACTTCCCCTGTTTGACTTTAAGCTGCAGTGGATGCTTACCGCTTTGAGGGATGTTACACAGCTCCTCATCAAACCTCATCAAGCTAAACAGACTCTTTAAACATATACTCAGCCAGCATCATAAAATCTAGCTCATAAACTGAAGAACATGTCGATATAATGTCAGACTGTTAATGTGCTTCACTAAAGTGCTATTGATTGAGTAAATGAGAAACTCAGGAAATGTTGATTTGCATCTTTGAAAAACAAATCCAATTCCTCTGGTGTCAAATAAGCCTACTGTAAAATCCAACTTATGACCATCTGGATCAAGCCGGTAGACCATTTTGGACCAGCAATAAACCAAGGTGGTTAAAGAGTTAGTTCACCCAAAAATGAAAATTATTCTATGATTTAGTCACCCTCAAGCCATTCTAGGTGCATATGATTATCTTCAAGACGAACACAATCTGAGATATATTAGCTTGGGCTCTTCCAAGCTTTATAATGGTTGTGAATGGGGAAACGTATTTTGAAGCCCAAAATAAATCCATCCATCCATCATAAAAATAATCCACACGGCTCCATAAAGGCCTTCTGAAGCAAAGCGATGGGTTTTTGTAAGAAAATATCCATATTTAAAACTTTATAAACTAAAATAACTAGCTTCTGCCAGACGAACCGAAGGCCAAATTTAGAGACTAATATCATAGATAGGTCAGTAAGCAATCGCCCATAACACCTTAACAACAGCATCGCAACATGCTAAAAAAATCATAGTTCTGATATCTGTGTTGTTTCTGCCCCATATCTATTGTGCTTTTATTTGAGGACTCGATTCCAAACTGATCAAACAAGATCTTGTATGGCCCTACGCTTTGGACGTGTACCTGTAAAGCGTATGATTTCACATGCGTTACGTTGTCATACAATACATTACAGATGTATTTCAGTATGTTCTCATTAAAGCATCGTTTGTTGTTTGCTCTGCTTGTATCCAAGAGCAACAGACTGTGTATTTAGCTTTTGGGCGGACGCTGTTTGTTCCACGCTGTTTTAACAGTTGTTGATGTACTCGGCATTGAAAACTGTCATGCTTCTTTACCCCCACCCAATCCCTCGTGCCCCTGCTCTCATGCAGTTATTCCACAAAGTCGGTTTATCAACACCATAATGACTTCCTTTAGTAAATGTTTGACTAAGTGACTCCTGTGGACACTCTTTCAGATTAAACAGACTGTTTTCTGAGGACATTAAGAGGGTTGGGTAATCTTCGTAAGTACATAATTGCAATGCTTAGCAAATGTACATTAGACTTAAATTTTTGTGACGGCGGTGTGAATGTGTGTTTTTCAAAGCTCCTGAATACAGTTTCTTCTACTATCATCAAACATATTATTGTCTTTTGGCGCTTGATAGTTTTATCGTTTTAAAAAATGCCTTTTTTTAATTCAGTAAAAATAGTAATGTTGTGAAATATGATTGCAGTTGTTTTCTAATGTGAATATATTTAAAAATGTAATTTAGTCCTGTTATCAAAGCTGAATATTCAGCATCATTACATCATTCTAATATGCCGATTTGATGCTCAGTTATTATGTATAGGCCTACTCAATTTCTCTTATCAATGTATCACTTGTCATTATCAATTGTGGAAATCGTGATAGATTATTTCAGGATTCTTTGAATAAAAAATCAAAAGAACACTATTTATTTGAAATAAAAATGTTTTGTAACATTAAAATGTCTTTTACTTTGCACTTTTGATCAACTTAATGTGTCCTTGCTGAATAAATGAATTAATTTTAACCTTTTGATGGTAGTGTGTATCGTGGTTTCCACAAAAATATCAAGCAGCACAACTGTTTTCAAAATTGATAATAATAAGAAATGTTTCTTGAGCACCAAATCATCACTTTAGAATGAAAAGTGATCTCTATTTTACATTTTTATATTTTACATTTTGACAAAGCTTTCTTTTCTTTTGCATGATTTGTTCCTGGATTTAACCTGAAAAACCTAAAGATTTTAAAGCAATGTTTCAGAATAGAAAGTGGAAATAGAAGAAGAAGAAAAAACGGTGACTGAAGCAGTTTTCCTTTAACTAAGAGAGTGCTGCTGGCCAGTAGCCAGAGCTATTTTTGGTTAATAGGGAAGAGTAGGGTTGGCAGTTTTTGTATGACTAATCAAAATATTTATTTACACAGCATTTTTTTATGTAAAAGGATTCTCTGCAGGATGGATATTTATATAACAGCCTAAAATATAATTTTTGGTGGGAGCAAATCAGCAATAACTACATATTTACATTTTTATTTTTCTGAACACAGTGTGAGTAAAGTGTGCCGCACACGTCCTGAAAAGTGAAGACAAAATATTTAGATCGCCTCCTGGTGGCTGGCTGCAGTATTGGTCATAAACCCCGCCCATGTAATCAAATGGGACTCGAGCAAAACTAAAAAATTCCAATTACATTTCAAATAATTTTTTCTGTTCATTTTTCCAGTAAGTTAGGTTTTAATTAACTAATTAATGCAGGTAAAACCGGGAATCAACGTCATGATTGACAGCTGTGCTTGCGATTGAAGCCCAAACTATATTTTGCTTTTTTACACGTACGCTAGTGTTTGCGCACTGTCGAACGCGAACTCTTGCAAAGTGTACTTCATTTGGCTCGTACACGTACACGGGCGTTTGACGCATGCACAGTTTTGAGCAATCTTTTCGCCACAAGTTGCAAGCCATGTAAACATCTTTGTATTCTTTCATGCTAGAGTTGTACAAATAAGGGTAGTTTCTCAACCTCTTCATACAATCTCTCGACTATATAGGCCTCCATTGTCACTGTAGCTTGCATGCGTTCCGTTCTGTTCTGTTTATGCAGTTTTTTCTTCGACTACATTGTGAATCGACGCGATTAGTTCATCCACGGCTGCCACCTTGTGGGTGAACTAATTACTTACCAAAAAATTAAATGCGCATGTGCGACCTGTACGCGCATACTCTTCTGATGACGAAATTCCCTTGCGTACGCATAAAAAATGAAGTATACTTTGGGCTTGAGTCTGTGGAAGCGGGAGTGCGTAGGCAGGGCTTTGATACCCCGGCTCCACCTCAGGATCACTACTGTACAGACTCGGGCTCCAAACAACGTATTATTTTGGCTTCATTTTTCTACACTGGAAAGAAGCATTTTTTTTTTTTTTACAGTGTATGGTGTGAGTGGTGTTTGTGCTGCCATGTTGCTAGGGTGTTCTAGGTGGTTACCAGGGCTTTGCTATGCAGTTGCTATGGTATTTTTGGTGGTTGCTAGGGTCTTCTTGGTCAAAAAGATCCCACTTCCTTGTCTTTTCGATATTCTGATCCCTTAGCTTTTGACAATAAAACGAGTGGAATATACTACAGTTTGGGGTCTGTAAGATTTTTAAATGTTTTTGAAAGTCTCTTCTACTCATAAAGGCTGCATTTATTTGATAAAAATACAGTACTATTGTGAAATATTATTACAATTTAAAATAGCTTTTTTTCTATTTTAATATAATATATGTGTAATTTATTCTTGTGATGAATTTTCAGCATCATTACTCCAGTCCTAAGTGTCACATGATCCTTCAGAAATCACTTGATATACTGCTCAAGAATCTTTTTATTATCAAATTTGAAAATATATGATAAATTATATTTAATAATATAATAATAATTAATTATTTCGGGATTCTTTGTTGAATAGAAAGTTCAAAAGAGCAGCATATATCTTTTATAACAATGTAAACATTTTTTTAATATCACTTTTGATTAAGGCATCCTTGCTGAATACAAGTTTAATTTCTTAAAAAAAAAAATAATAATAATAACAGTAATCTGTAATACTGTTATATCATCTGCCTTATTGTCAAAATGGGCCGAAATTGTAAATCTAATCACTTAGCATCTCTATCATGCCTTATTTTTAGTAAGTTCGTCTAATGTTTTTGACTTTGTTAGTGTGTGTTTTGTGTGTTTTTATTTTTCTAGCATGTCATTCTGTTCCACAACAAATCACATGCCAGCCTTATTTAGTAGCACTGCAAGAACTATGACACTTCCCAGCATGCTTTGCTGGGGGCTGGCGGTTTGTGGGCGGTTTGAAAGCACTGGAATAATCTAAAATCAATTCGGAGTATGGATCGCCTGTGCCCACTTCTGCTGTTGCTGCTGACCTCGTGCTCTGCCATACTTTCATTTCAGTGATTGATAGACAGTGAGAGCACAGGACGGCCAGCAGTTTGACAAATTTCTGTCAGGTCAGCATAGCAGTGTGAGACCTGCTTAGCTTTATGTACCTCTGGACAAGCAAATCTGCATTTGGGGTTTCTCAGGAAGACATATGGCCCTTGTTTCCAATAACATGATTCACACTCGTTCTCCCAGCCCTAAAAAGTCACACCGGGGCACAGCAGGAGGTGGCCTGTTTATCACCAGGTCTACAGCACACAGTGAAGTGTGCTCAGATGTCTTACAAACGTGCATGGAGGTCCATTCAGCTGCTGCCCGTTGTCAGAAATCCATTAAACCCTTGGGAAAATTGATCATTCAGTGAAAGAGTTGTATAAATATTACATTTAAATGTACCACATCAATGTTTGTCAAAACATTTTTCTACTTTAAAAAATTATCTATATGCACAAGAAGACAAGTAAAAGTCCATTTCTTGTTTTTCTTTTTAAGAGATCCCACCTACCCCCCCAAAAAATAAAAATATAAAAAAAATTACACTGTAGACCAGTGTTATTTTAGTATTATTTATAATGTATACTATAGTTATTAATAATTTGAATTAGCTGTTTTTTATATTTCTAGCTAAGTTTAGTCCTTTTATGTGTATTTTTGTTTTTATTTAATTTTTATAATTAGCTTAAATTTATATTTGTTTTAGTTTTAGCAATTTTAGTTCTTCAACTTATTTCATTTCATTTCATTTGCCTTGTCTAATTTTCCTTTAAGTTTTTCAGTTAATATTTATATTTGGTAACACTTTATTTTATGGTTCAATTCTCACTATTAACTAGTTGCCTATTAGCTTGCATATTACTAGGGTATTGTCTGTTTATTAGTACTTATAAAGCACATATTAATGCCTTATTCTGCATGACCATATTCTACATCTCTTAATCCTACCAAATAGCTAAACTCAACAGTTAACTTACTATTAATAAGCAGTAATTAGGAGTTAATTGATGCAAAAGTTGTAGTTAAAGGTCCCGTTTTTCGTGGTTTTTTGAAGCTTTGATTGTGTTTATAGTGTGCAATATAACATGTGTTCATGTTTCGCGTGTAAAAAAAACACAGTATTTTTCACATAATTTACTTATCTGTATACCGCTGTTTCCACTGTCATAAAAACGGGCTGATGACTTCCTTGTTCTATGAAGTCCCTCCTTCAGAAATACGTAACGAGTTCTGATTGTGCCAGCGGTTCCTGTGTTGTGATTCGACAGCAGCTTAGCGCTCCTTGCCCGGAAAGGTCACGCCTCTTACCATAACGTGGAGATGCACGCGCTCAGTGTTATTGTAAACATGTCTTTAATTTTACCCTATCAATTTGAGCCGGAATCAGACCCGGTGATTGGACTGCGGGATGAAAATAACAGCGTTTCGACGACATGGCGACAAACACACTCTACAAACGCAACTCTTGTGTATTCCTGTGGGCGGAGGTTAGTCAAAAAACTGTTTTAGTGACGTCATTAAAGAAGGAAGTAGAGGGATGTAGTCCAAACTGGCCGTTCGATGTAGGCGACTTCTGTTAAATAAAATATCTCGCTTGGCATTGAACTTTGAGCTTTAACATTTTACAGATTTTATTTATACTCTAACAACAACATTACACACTAACTAAAGTTTGAAACATGGGATCACGAAGAACGGGACCTTTAATAGTGAATATGTGTGCCCCAATCTAAAGTGTTACCTTATATTTTTATAACAATATTTATATTTTATTTTACTTCAATTAACAAAAATACTTTTTAAGTTTCAGTTTTAGTTAACAGTAACAATGTTGATCTAGACTAATATAATTATTCTCAAATTTCTATGATTAAAATGTTATTAGAATCTATGTCTACTTTTGAATAGCCAGAGAATCATCATAGAATTAAATAATCACTCAATAGGTTGTTTGCACATGACGTCACTGCTGCATGTGAAATGCGGCTGGAGGGCAGGGACTGATTTTTCTATATAGAAATCCTATCAAAAACTCAAAATTCATATGTTTTGCGTCATTTATGGTTGCTCAAATCGATCAAACTGAGAACCCCCAAGGAGCTTTTATCGTTTACATAACTTATATCGTTTTTTAACTTTAAAAGTTGTCACCTTTGTAGCGTTTTGCGTCTGCTGATACTGAAATGAATATGGATACCTGCTTACCTTTTTTGTTTTTGACTTGGTTAAATATTCACATTCTTCATGGCATCGTTAGGGAAGAGAAGCTATTTTATCCCATTGAATGGTAATTTGATGATTTCACTTCAGTTTTGTAGAATTCTGTTTACAGTGTTGATCTGGTTACCATGAGAACAGTGTCACGCGCTGCTGCTTCAGCCATCATATGGTAGAAAATGTCCAAATATGTTTAACAAGCTGACAGAGTCGATCAATTTCTTTGTTGGAAGGGTGTAGCGTTAAATGTAAGTGTAGTTTTAATGTTGTCTTTTTAAATATTCACTTTCCCATATGACCACGGAGGAGAATCGGAGGGGCATTCAGCGGACATTTGTATTTATTTCAACTAATGACAACCAAAATCACACCCATAGAAGCTCGTAAACAGTTTTGAAGTGGCTGTGTGCAGGTTATACTCATTCACAAGCCGAGAGAGAGTCATACTCGCAAATGTAATGTTAATTATTACACCAAAACAAAATACAAAACGTTCAAAAACACTCAGCAATGTGATTATTTTATTGAGTAATAGGGAGTGGGTTCAATCAGTGACATTATTAGATTTGCTATACGTCGTCGGCCGTGACCTCCTCAGCCTGCTTCCCTTAGTGTGTTTTTACATGTAGAAAAGGCGAAAAATTGTATTACACCGTCTGAACGATGATGTGAGCTCCTGTTGCAATTCTCGATTCAGCATAAATGACCTACAATGGCGACATTTTTCACAATCACGACAGATATCATGACGGTTTAGTGGAAAAGTCACTTATCTTCATAACATAAAGATCATGTCCAACATATGTTGTGATTTTCTGTTTATACCTTTCTAAATCAGCACAGAAAGGACTTTTCTCCATCTCTTCCATTCTAATTTTCGCTGCTTGCCCTCCAACGGAATTTCGCGCGCCACCAGAACCACGTGATTGCAAACAGCCTAAAAGCCGCAATGATTTGAGGTGCGATTCCTGCGTCTGTCGCACAAACAGTGTGGGGTGAGCTACACGCCGTGTATTTGGTTATGGATTTGTTCATATCCCTTACTGCAAGTATGAGCGATAGTAATAATAATGCTTGTTTTCGCCTTGTTCTGCTATGTAACATTATCCTGTTTAACAGCAGATTGTTTCGGTTCTGGGTTATCCAGTCATGAAGCGCCGTTTCCTCCAGGTACTTGATTTGATTATGAAGAACCCATAATCCATCAGAATAGGCACTGAGCTGAACCAATAAATCACTGCTGAGTTGCCATAGCAATTTAATGGTTTCCCTTTCATTGATGTGAAGCACACTACGGCATGTTGAATTTCCATTTGCTGCTTATTAGCAGATGCAGTTACAGGCTGTTGTGAGTGTTGGTTTAACCCAAGGCGAGATGAGCGTGGTGTGTCATCCAGAGTGTTGTCAGAGCAGTTTGGGTGGCAGCGTAAATATTTAAAGTGAAAGCCACATGCTTGGTATTAACAGTAATTTAACATTGACATTTAATATTTGTTTTTCTCTGTAAAAAGAGAAAGATTAAGTCTTTGATTGTGTCACGTAAACACTTTGTTATTTAAGTTTTTCAAAAACAGATTGTACTCTGGCTTTTAATTGTTTGTTATGTGCTAGTGGAGGTGTGAGCAGTAACTGAAAGTGTGTGTTTGTGGGAGAGCAGGTGTTTCTACCAGGCTGGTAAACACCATGAGGTGTCCCTGTGCATTTATTATTCAATCACCAATCCTTGTGCACACACACACATTTGCACGCATGTACACCCACAAACACGCAAACGCACTCCCGTTCACACGCACAAGTGGAATCGGGGTGTGTCTTCCGCAGCGATTATTCCTGGAATGAAAGGTTAATCTTCTGATTGCTGTCGCTTGTCTCTCCGCATCCCCCCCTCCCCCAGCCCGCTAATCTCCTTCATCAATCATTGCATCATCCGCCCCTCCCCCCATTTCATCTATCAGGTGTGCACAAGCTGATGAATTCATGAAGGTGAGGAGCTGTCGATGAAGTCATACTTTCACAGGAAAGATGTTTCTGGTCTTCTGCAGCTTGTTTTTCTCACCGCAAGTAATGGTTTGCAACAACAAGAGTGTGTTCTTCATTATCAGCCATGCCCGTCCCGCCCACTACTCTTGTCTTTTAGGCCCCTATTTTAAGAACTGTGAAATAAAAAAAAACAAGATCCAAGACACTTTTCTTTTCTTTTTTTAAATTCGTTCTTAGAATACTATGTCATGTGTGAAGTGTTGCAAAAGACGCAAAATGCAAGCGCAGTGCAAGCATGGCGTTTGAATGGCTACTTAGTATGTTGGCTCAAAAGGCAGCTGCAGATGTAGACAATAGACAGCCACAAAGGTAGCTCACTAGTGTTTGGAGAATAATAAATGTGCCTGTTTGTATGTACAGATCATTGCGACTTTATTTTAAATCGTAAAGTTGTGTCAAATTGATTGGTTTACAAAAATTCCGAATACTTTTTAAATTGCTTTTGAAAGCCTTGGTCTTAAAGGGTTAGTTCACCCAAAAAAGACATTTCTGTCATTAATTACTCACCCTCATGTCGTTCAAGACCTTCGTTCATCTTCAGAACTTAAATGAAGGTATTTTTGATCAAATCTGATGGCTCAGTGAGGCCTCTATTGACAGTAAGTTTATTAACGCTTTCAGATGCCCAGTAAGCTACTAAAGACATATTTAAACAGTTCATGTGACTACAGTGGTTCAACCTTAATGTTATGAAGCGACGAGAATACTTTTTGTGCGCCAAAAAAACAAAATAATGTCTTTATTCAACAATATCTAGTGATGGATGATTTCAAAACACTGCTTGATGAAGCTTCAAAGCTTTACGAATCTTTCCTTTCGAATCAGTGGTTCAGAATGTGTATCGAAATGCCAAAGTAACGTGAACCATTGAAATTTCAAAACACTAATGACGTAACAAAGCCTCGTTTACTGAAATCACATGACTTTCACGCTCTGAACCACTGATTGGGAAAAAAAAAAAATGTAAAGCTTTGGATTTTATCAAAAATATCTTAATTTGTGTTTTGAAGATGTCTTACGGGTGTGGAATGACATGAGGGTGAGTAATTAATGACAGAATTTTCATTTTTGGGTGAACTAACCCTTTAAGTAAAATACTTCAGGCTTTGCAAGGAATCACTACTCGCATGGTCACTTTAAATCAAATAATGAAATTCTGATGATCATAATTAAAGGCCATGTGGAAGTGAACCTCTGTGAACACCGTGTAAAAAATAACATTTGGAATTTGCTGTTAGTGTCTCACATCTAGTCTTCTAGTCTAGACATTACAGATATTGTCTGTTCATGTTTAGTGCTATTGTCTGCAGGCTAACCTCCGGGCTCGGCCGACGGCCAGGTGTGAGGTCGCAACTCCTGTTTTGGAAACAAAAATATCCCAGGAGATCAATCAGTGCTGCTGTTTGTGCATGTTTGTGTGTGACCCTGATCGACCACATTCTAAGTGCTCTTCTCTGAATCACATGCCTAGTGAAACTGTTCTCATCATCTGTGTGCCAGAAACGTATAACAACTCTTTCACTATGATTTATGGGAATATGATAGACGTCTATAGCATTTCATAACATTGTTCTTATGGATTTTCGGACCACTTTTGATGAGGTTACGCCAGCTGTCCTTTAGTTTTATGTTTTCAATGAGTCTAGGATAAAGACACAACTTGTATTATTACTTAAACTGAAATGAAAATAAATGTAAGCTAAATAGAAATATTCTAATAAACAAAAACTTGACAAAAGCACATAACAAAATTAATAAAATTTAAACTGAAAATATAAACAAAATATAATTCAAAATATTAATAATTACTAAATAACTTAAATACAAAAACATACCTAAAATATTTGAATAATAATAAAAAAAACATTATTAAGACCATTTAATGAAAATAGAAATATATAAAATCTTGCTAAAATGGATCATTCTTTTGTGGTGTGGACAGTGAAACAGGTGAAAACCTAATACTTAATGAAAATATAAATATTTCTAGCAAATATAAAAATACAGTGTTTGGTATTGTAATCAGGCATTTAAAAATATCACCTGACCTGTAGTTCATCAAGAATCAATGCATATCACAAGCAAACTTGTGTCTGATTGTAGTATGTTTATGCAGGAAGTCCCTACTTGGACTGTACTGTAAATAATTTGTTCACCCAAAAACACAGTAAAGAACCTGTTCACCAATATGGAATGTTTAAATCCAGATTATGATGTTAAAATGTATAATACGCAATTAGATAAAAACGAAGGTTTTTATTATGAAGGGAAAACAAAATCCAAACCCACATGGCCCTGTGTGAAAAAGTGCTTGCCCCCTGCTGTTAAAACATAACTTAACTGTGGTTTATTACACCTGAGTTCAGTTTCTCTAGCCACACCCAGGCATGATTACTGCCAGACATGTTCGCAATCAAGAAATCACTTAAATAGGACCTGCCTGACAAAGTGAAGTAGACCAAAAGATCCTCGAAAGCTACACATCATGTTGAGATCCAAAGAAATTCAGGAACAAATGAGAAAGAAAGTAATTGAGATCTATCAGTCTGGAAAAGGTTCTAAAGCCATTTCTAAAGCTTTGGGACTCCAGCGAACCACAGTGAGAGCCATTATCCACAAATGACGAAAACATGGAACAGTGGTGAACCTTCCCAGGAGTGGCCGGCCGACCAAAATTACCCCAAGAGCGCAGCGACGACTCATCCAAGAGGTCACAAAAGACCCCACAACAACATCCAAAGAACTGCAGGTCTCACTTGCCTCAGTTAAGGTCAGTGTTCATGACTTCATCATAAAACATAAAGGCTCGTCTCAGTTTTGCCAGAAAACATCTTGATGATCCCCAAGACTTCTGGTAAAATACTCTGTGGACTGACGAGACAAAAGTTTAACTTTTTGGAAAGTGTGTGTTCCATTACATCTGGCGTAAAAGTAACATTTCAGCATTTCAGAAAAAGAACATCATACCAGCAGTAAAATATGGTGGTGGTAGAGTGATGGTATGGGGCCGTTTTGCTGCTTCAAGACCTGAAAGACTTGCTGTGATAAATGGAACCATAAATTCTGCTGTCTACAAAAAATCCTGAAGGACAATGTCCGGCCATCTGTTCATGACCTCAAGCTGAAGTGAACTTGGGTTCTGCAGTAGGACAATGATCCAAAACACACTAGCAAGTCCACGTCTGAATGGCTGAAGAAAAACAAAATGAAGACTTTGGAGTGGCCTAGTCAAAGTCCTGACCTCAATCCTATTGAGATGCTGTGGCATGACCTCAAAAAGGTTCATGCTCAAAAACCCTCCAATGTGGCTGAATTACAACAGTTCTGCAAAGATGAGTGGGCCGAAATTCCTCCACAGCGCTGTAACAGACTCATTGCAAGTTATCGCAAATGCTTGATTGCAGTTGTTGCTGCTAAGGGTGGCCCAACCAGTTATTAGGTTTAGGGGGCAAGCACTTTTTCACACAGGGTCATGTGGGTTTGGATTTTGTTTTCCCTTCATAATAAAAACCTTCATTTAAAAACTGCATGTTGTTTACTTGTGTTATCTTTGTTATTCATATTTAAATTTGTTTGATGATCTGAAATATTAAAGTGTGACAAACATGCAAAAAAATAAAAAATCACTTTTTTATTTTTTTTTACTTTTTTCACAATTATCGCCTTGCATGTGCTTCCGCTTTCCGCATTCTTCAAAAAGCTTATGCTGTCCTACGCCTTCCCTATTCTACATACGGAAAAAGGGACATACAGCGTAAGTGTTTCGAAGAATGCGGAAAGCGGACCAGCACCACATTCTCTTGTACCACTGTTTGAAGAATTTATCTTCCAGAATCTGGCAGTAAGTTTTGGAAGATCATTTTTAGTCCATATCTGCAAGACTGACATTTCAGGATAAGAGATGGACTAAAAGTGAACTCCCACACCTTACTGCCAGATTTTGGAAGATAAATTCTTCAAACAATGGTACAAGAGAATGTGGTGCTGGTCCTTCAAGAGTCACTCTCAAGCTGTCTATAAAAACCCAGTCTTCATGTATTTTATAACACTTCAGCTTGTGATTCTTATTAAGAGCGGGTCATTTTTTAGGATTCTTTAGCTAACCTAAGTCTCTGAGATCCTGACACCTTGCACTTCTGGAGACTCCAGTAGGTTTCAGTTCTGGAAAATGGTGGCGCTGGAGACTAAAGGGTTCCTGATGGTTTCACACTTAATTCTTCACCAGAATTCTTAATTCTTTTGCAGTTAACATGCAATTAACCAATGAGCATTTTGCCGTCCATTGGTCATGCTTTAACTTTGCAATTTCTAGTATTGCATTAGTATTGCGTCCTTCTCATGAGTATTTAATAATTTTTGACTTTTCAGTCTCAGTTAAATCTCTTTTTTGGCTCATTTTGCCTGTAAAAGAAAACCTGCCTAATAATTCTGCACACCTGAATATAGAGCATTTTTCATTTCCAGCCTTCATGAACAATTATATATCACTTATAAATGATTAAAAACAATATTAATAGTAGTTATTAAGATTGATGTGGATTGGAATTGGTAAAATGTGCTTGGAAAAAAAATATGATCAGAAAATCAACTTGCCTAATAATTCTGCACATTCTTTTTAGAAAATGACAGATCGTTTCGCTAGATAAGACCCTTATTCCTCGTCTGGTATCGTTTAAAGCCCTTGAAGCTGCAATAAAACTGTAATTTTGACCTTCAACCATCTGAAGGCCACTGAAGTCCACTATAAGGAGAATAATCTTGGAATGTTTTCATCAAAAACCTTAATTTCTTTTCGACTAACAAAAGAAAGACATGAACATCTTGGATGACATGGGGGTGAGTAAATTATCAGGAAAATTTTATTTGAAAGTGGACTAATCCTTTAACCTTAATATGGCATCCGTTCAGAGACACTTGACCGTCTGACTTGATTCACACGATCTCGATCTCGGTCTCAGTCTGGCCTCCAGCACATGAGCTGCACCTGCATTTTGTTTATTTTAGGGAACATTACATAACGCAATCAGCAGAAATTACGGTTCCGTGTAAAGTCTGTGGGACCTGCACTAAACTGAATTTAGGCTGAGCACTGCCTCAGGAAGCAAGATGTCATGTAGCGTCGGTCTCTTGAGAGATGAATTATTAAATTGTTTGTGGTATCTAATTAGATTGGATTAATTGTTTTCTAAAGAATGTCACACCCCCATGTAATTTGTTTGCCTCGGTGCTCTAATTTAAAATGATTGACCCAAAAATGAACTCAGATGAAGAAGTCTTTAATAATCTACTGGTTACTCTTTTCCATGCAATTCAAACAAAATGGACGATTTAAGGCCCAGATATATAGCCTACTTTAAGCAAAATTTAAGAACAAAGTTGTATGATGTAATTTCGAAAAAGATCAGACCAAGACAAAGTTGATTTAGAGCTTGCCAAAGCGAACTTGAAGAACAGTTTACTCTCTCTGGCAAACTCCTTCAAACTACCATTTGTTACCATTGGTACCAATGAGTCCGGTTCGATTCTGATATTTTCCAAATGTATTGCGATTCTCTCTCGAATCGATTCTGAGCGTAGTTTTTAACAGCAGATGGCACTGTGTGCTTTAGAAACAACTGCTTCCTTCCAATTCCTTACACACTCCACTTGAACCTTCTATAAAATAATCATTCATAAAGTTCGAAAAGGTTGAAACGAATTACAAGGATGTTTTCAGTGGGCTGTTTACAATAATCTCGCGTCATAAAAGCATTCTGAGGCGCAAGTATATTCTCAGACTCGGCCGAACGCACGAGCGCTCTTCTTTGTGAGCATTTTAGCGTGCGGTTAAAAACTAGCCTAGAGTGCCATCTACTGTTAAAAACTAAGCTTTTGCGACGCATTTGGAAAATGACAGAATCGATCCACAAATTTCGATGCTTCGATATATTGTCCCAGCCCTAATGTATCATAAAAGTAGCCATATGATAACTTCATGTGATGATTTCTACTGATACAGTTCTGACTGAGTGAACTGGTTGCAGTGGTTATTGAACTATTCCTTTAAAATTTCTTTCCGAGAAGGCTCTTCCTTCTGAAGTGAGATGTGAGAGTCATGTAACACGGACTGGAACTCGCTCTCCCCTCTGCATTGCTCCTGACCTCTTGTTTCCTCTCAGGGAAACCACAATTTCAGCAGTGGCCAAACCAAGCAAAAGTGTGGTTTTAATGGAACATGAGAAAGAAGGAGAGAGAAATAGAAAGTATGTTAATGGAAAAGAGTGCTTAATGGAGGGAAAGAAAACATAAAGGATAGAGAATGTGACATTGTTATAGACATTATCACGATGATGTCAAAGATTGTTCCAAATGGTAGGCAGCAAAATTGTTCAATTCAAGAGTGCATTGTGACAAGCTGGCTTATTTTTCCAATACTGAAAACAACAACAACAAAAAAACAATTTCAATAAAATAAAAATTAAAAGCGCAGCTGACAGTCACTACATGTATTAGGTTTAGCGTTAATGAAAACGACAATCTTTCAGGCATAACTTTATAATTCCAGATCATGTTTTGGAGTCCATCTCTGCCCCCCAGCCAACCTCTCTCTGTCCTCTGTGTCATTTGGGAAGCATAATGAGGAAGCCACAACAGACAGGCCTGTGTTGTAATCTAGTCCACATCCCCTGGTTCCACCAGATGGCCGTCCTCTTGTGTCCCTGACCGGAGAGGAATGTGCTGCTTTGCTATCTAACATCCCACAATCCCCAGCTCACCCTACAACCACCAAATACCCTAGCAACTGCATAGCAAGTTAACAACACACTAATAGATTATTAAAAAGGAAATAAAAATTGTGGCCTTGATAATTCATAAACAAAGCTGATCATTTATGTGTTATGGCCGTTAAAACTGAGAACAGCTGTCCCAAGCGTCGTTCACATTTGTTCATGTTCTCACAGTTTTGCATGGTTAGAATTCATAAAAATGTTACCAACAGCTATTTTACTCACATTCTTTGCTTGGTGAGTGTTCATTTTAGGCTCTGCCTGCATGTGTTAGACTAGTTAGACTGTGTATAAGTGTGCGATTTCCTTACAGTAGAGCAACTGATTCCAGTTGCTGAACAATATTGAGTTTGTTGAGGTCACAACACTGCACAAGATGTCCGACATATGCACGGTCTGCTGTTTTACGCTCGTCATGTCACTAGTGTGGCACTGCTGTACTCGAACGAGTGCATGGGCTGATGAGAAATGTCCTGTACTGTATGTGTCCTCGCAGGCTCAGCGTCGCCGGTTTAGCTCACAGTCTTCCCCTGTCCTCTGGTCATGTGCTGAGGACACACGTTCGCGTACAGGCTTAACTATGCATCATATCAGTGTTTGTCCTCCATGGCGGTGCTGAGCTCTCTGGGATCAGGCTGCCTGGCCGGATCTGTGCCGCCGAGGAGCTATAATCACATCCTGTTTAATAATGAGTTTACTCTTAATCTTTATTCTATTCTCAAATATTGAACAGGCTAGGTGGTTTGCTGATGATATCAGAGCTTTTAGGCCTGATCACAGATCCTCTGTTCAAATGATGTCTTGTGACTGGATCTCTGCGTGCGGTGGTATGAAGCCAACTGAAACAACTGAAGTTGAATCGACACTCTGCAAATAATTTTTCACCTGACCTTTGACTTGCTTTGCTTACTTTGGTTTATAAGACACTTAAGGTGATGATACACAGGGCAACTTTTTGAGCAATGTTGCCGGACAGTGTCACCGAGGGATGACCAAACTTTGTATGGGTTTTGAATAGGGTTGCAAAATTCCGGGAATTTTCAAAACTGGAAACTTTCCATGGGAATCAACGGGAATATATGGGAATCAACGGGAATATATGGGAATTAATGGGAATAAACAGGGAATTTGCAAAATTGCAGGTTAGCCTATAACAGGGTACTTAAATGTAGTTAAAGAAAACATCCTGCAGCATAATTTTGGTTAAAACAACCATATTTAATGCAATTTTAGTTGAATTTTTACCCTGCACATTCCTCAATCACATTCACACAGCACACTTCTTACTGCAGGGCTAGTGAGGACACACCCCCTGCACGCACTTGTGCATTCCCCCAGTCCATAACATGCACATTTGATCAAAAATACAGAAAAAACAGTAATATTGTGAAACATGACTACAATTTAAAATAATGGTTTTCTATTGTGATATACATAAAAATATAATTTATTTCTGTGATGCAAAGCTGAATTTGAGCATCATTTCTCCAGTATTCAGTGTCACATGACCCTTCAGAAATCATTCTAATATGATAATTTGATTACATTTTTTATAACCTGTGATACTTTTTCAGGATTCTTTGATGAATAAAAATTTAAAGAACAGCATTTATTTAAAATAGAAATCTTTTGTAACAATATACACTATCATTCAAAATTTTTCTCTTTTTTGAAAGAAATGAATACTTCTATTCAGCAAGGATGTGTGAAATTTATAAAAAGTGATATTTAAGTGATATTGTTAGAAAAGATTTCTGTTTTGAATAAATTCTGTTCTTTTTAACTTTTTATTAATCAGTCAATCCTGAAAATAGTATTACAAATATTAAGCAGCACAACTGTTTCCAACAATGATAATAACTGAGTATCAAATCAGCATATTAGAATGATTTCTGAAGGCTTCTAAATTGCTGCAATAAAAATGTATTTGTTTTACATATTTACTAAATTAGAATTAATTGAATACAAAAAATAAATAACTGTTATTTCATGTTATGACCAAACTAAATGTTTATATTTGTTTTTTTTATGATACATTTTATATAAATATTATAAATGTATATACATTTACCCAAAATTTCCAATTAATTCCCATAAATTCTCATAAATTCCTGTAAATCCCCATAAATTCCTGTTAAGTTTCCAAATTGGAAAATTTCCAAAATTCCCAAGGTTAAGTTTCCGTGGAAAGTTTGCAACCCTAGTTTTGAATGACCTGAGGACGATTAATCAAAGTTTTCTTATTTGGGTGAATGATCCCTTTAAGCTCTTCTAGAGAACTTGCTGCCTGTGCTGTTATCCTTTCAGAGGAAGTCTGTTTACATCTTCTTCCTGTTTTCCTATGCTTTCACTGACCCACTATAGTGGTTAAACATGACACTTAATGCGCAGCTGTGTGCAGTGGTAATCTGAACCAATGAGATTTCTCTGTGGGCAGGACACATATTCTTGTCACATTCACATTTGGAGATAAGAACTCAAATTTACATGTTGTCTCTTGTTAGCTCTTGTTGAAACAAGCCTGTTTGAGAATATGCCAACATTCAACCCATCTGCGACTTGCACTGTAAAGATCTGTTGATCATATTAATAGTGAAATAAAAGGAGCGCTGTTCCAACAGGATGCTACTCCTGCCAACAATTGTAGGAATTTTGCATATTTGTCGTTGTTTTAGTTAGTGGTTTCCAACTTTTTATGACCCAGGAACTAAAGTTATTTTAGTATTATTTATATACTATTATAGTATTTATTAATATTTTGAATGAGCTTTTTTATATATATACATTTTCATTTTTTTTGTTTGAGTTTTAATAATTTTGTTGTTTTTTTTTTAATATATATTCCTATGTAACTACTCTGCACTTACATCAAAAAATAATTGTTAGGTACATTGTACTTACTGTGTTCATGTTGTATTAAACATTGAGGTGGGATACGGGTGAGGTTAGGGACAGGTTTGGTGGTATGGTTAGGTTTAAGGGTGGGTTAATGTTTAATATAAAAACATGTATGTGCACAATTGCATTGTATCAAATGGTGAAATTAAATATTAGTTTATAGGGTTACACTTTATTTTAAGTTGTCAGTATTAAAGTGTAATTGTACATTTAAGTATTGAGTAGTAATAATAATTAACTGCATGTACTTACAATATGTTTATGGTTAGGGTGAGGGTTTGGTTTAGGGTTAATTGCATGTAATTATGCATAATTTCCAGTTATTACTACAGTATCTACATGTAACAATGACACTATAAAATAAAGTGTTACCGTTTATAGTAATTAAAGTTTAGTATTTAAACTTATTTATATCAGTTAGTCGCCAATGCAAAATTTCCCATTTTTAATTTGAAAGTTTTTTTTTTTTTTTTTTTTTTTTCATTTTTATGTAATACAATATGGATATTTTATTTAATCTATATTTCGATTATCAAAAATCTTTCATAGTTTTAGTTTAGTTTGTTTGTTTGTTTGTTTCCACGGCCAGGAACCCCCAGTCAGACTCTTAGCCAACCCAGAGAACCAAATATAAAAAAGCTAGATTTACTCAACAACACTAACTTTAAATTAATTATGTACTTAATTGGTAGTTAATGTTATTCACGTCGTTAGAAATGCTGTGAAATGTACATGCTATTTATCGTCTAAATGTTTTGTATATCTGTCCCTGTAGGACCTTGATGGTGGTCTGTTGAGCCCTGTTTTTTTCTGAATTCTGATGGATTTTGTCTTACAGAGGGGCTTTCTCTGAGGTGGTGCTTGCAGAGGAGAAGAGGACGAGAAAACTAGTGGCAATTAAGTGCATCCCGAAAAAAGCTCTGGAGGGGAAAGAAAACAGCATTGAAAATGAGATCGCTGTGCTCCACAAGTGAGTCACTGAAACAGCTGTTTTAGTTCACTTACAGATGTATATGACACACACACACACACACACACATTAAATATCAACACCTACTAGCTGTAAGAACACTGAGGCCCAGAGTTGTAAAGTCCATGAAGTTCTTTATCTATATGTAATAGCCATGTTATCTCAGGGAGAGAGGACATGAAGTGATTTGTGCATGTGTTAAGAATCGCATGTTTAAACCGCTGGAATCATAAAGCTCTGTGGGAATGACTGAAGCCGGAGCAGCCAACTCTATTTTTAGTGTCTGGGTTGCCTGGGTTACCACAGGCAAAGAGGCACAGCGTTCACAGAGATATTTGAGGCAACGTGTGAATGAGGAAACACTCTCACAGCCTGCTGCAAAGCCACATTTCTCAACAATGCTGCTGGCAAGCAGTGAAATGACCTTAGACTTAAACTAGGGTATTAAAAAATCAAACACATCCTCATTTATTTATTTTGTTCCAGAACCTAATGAGATGCCTTTCTTGGACAGCAATTTAAGGCATCATAGGTTTCAAAGTAATGACTGTTCTAAAAGGTAGGCACAGCAGCATTATGTTGCCTTATAAGGTACCTCATTTTGGCCAAAAAATCACAGAATGCACTGCTACAACATCAACAACATCAGTGGAAAAAATCCATCCAAGATGGCGAATGAATTAAATAAAATTTACTTTTCAGTCAACACCACAAAGTATAATAAATAAAAGCTCAAATGAATTAACAGTGCACTGTTTTGTATATTTACTCTGTGTTTTTTAAAGTCTCAATGTAACAGAAGTAGCGACAGATTTTTTCTTCCATACTGTGACATGTATTCGAGTGAAACGGATTATCGGAAAAGAAAAAGATTGTAGGGCGGGGAATTGATTCGGTCCATCGGTTGTTAACTGGATGGAGTCGGATCTGAATGTGAGCTTGCAGTCAATTGTAAAAAGGGAGTTTAACAGACCAAATAATGAAAGAAGTACGGCATACATCACCAGAGAGAAGTCTGTCGTTTCACTGGAAGTTATGATGTTTTTTTGAAAAGCATATGTGGATGAATCGTTCACAATAAGATCAATAATATGCATTTAAAAAAATAGATTTCCTTTTCATTTCATTGGACATATTATCATTTTGTGAGATTAGCTTAGCAACATGCTAATGTCGAACTCTACTGGTATCAGTTATGAGTTGAGACTTATGTTGATCATTTTAAATAGTCGACTATGAGGTTCGGTTACAGTTAGCATGCTGCCTGAGAAGGCAGCTGCCCTTATAGTTCATAGACAGCGAGGCAGCTCCAGGTTTTAGAACAGAGCTAAAGTCTGTATTGTCTCAAATGCCCTTGTGGCACAACTCTGTATCTCAACTGAACAGATTAACTGTCATTTTTTTTGACAAATGCTTTTTCATTCAAAGCAATTTACAGTAATCTACTGCAGGGACAGTCCCCGGGTCTTTGTCATCCACAGGGATGATACAGCAGGATTGTGATGTCAGTGTTGTGTAAGATGTACAGATTATGTCACTGTGAATCCGACAGGGCGTCCTCAAGGAAAGACATGTTCAGTGACCTTACTGTGCACACCAGAGCGCAGGGCACCCTGAGACAGCTTGAGGGCCTCGCTCATATCTGCTGTCAGCGAGCGCAAGCACTTTGTACTTTTGAAGCAGTGTTACTAGTGTTTGGAAATATTTTCTCAATTTTTATTTTGTTTTGTATTTTAATCGTCAGTTAAATGATTTATACATTCATTTTAGTCATGTTAGGAGTGTCGCCGTATTCCAATATTGACAGTAACTGTGATATTTAACAATGAAATATTATAATTCTAATACTACACATAACATTGTAAATAACAAAACAATAAATGATCAGTTTGGCATTCCAACATAGAAGGTGGCAGTACTGCATCTTAACACTGGTAGCCACCCTTCATTAAAAAAAAGAAGAAGACCATGATGTAGTGTGTAGCTACAAAACCATGTTGGAGGAGATGACTGACAAAAGTGAGACACTCTACCCGTACCCGAGAAAAGTTAGCTCGCCATTGTTTTGTATTCCTTAAAAAAAAGTCTGCAGATCAACTGCAAATTATTTTTGTACGCTATAATAACAAACTCTGTCTTTGCCTCCTTACACATATTTCGAGTGATTCATTGGCCTAAAACACAAAATGTTTTTATTTTTAAATTAATTATGACCAATAGCATTATTTATTTATTTTTCCGAAATTTCTAAAGATATTGTAATATCTATTGTTTTGGCCACAATAATCATGTAGTGAACAACATTAGCCACTTTTCCACTTGTCGGGCCAGTGCGAGCCAGGGCTTTCAATGGGCCGGGCCAATAGCCTCAGACCTGTAGCACCAAGCCCAAAACCACGCTGCATTTCCACTGTCGTGCCAGAAACTCACCCTCTCTTAGAACAACGTCACACAAACCCATAATTTCCCCATCGAATGGAAGTTTTATCAGAAATCACTAGCAAGATTGCGAAACAAACATGATAAACGCAGCCGTTTGTTGGCATATTTGTTGTTTACTTAAAGGGGACCTATAATGCCCCTTTTAAAAGATGTAATATAAGTCTCTGGTGTCCCCAGAATGTGTCTGTGAAGTTTCAGCTCAAAATACCCCACAGATCATTTATTATAGCTTGTCAAATTTGCCCCTATTTGGATGTGAGCAAAAACACGCCGTTTTTGTGTGTGTCTCTTTAAATGCAAATGAGCTGCTGCTCCCGACCCGCTTTCCAGAAGAGGGCGGAGCTTTAACAGCTCGCGCTTCGGTTGCTCAACAACAACAAAGCTGGAGAATGTCACGCAGCCAAAATTAGGATTGTCAGTAACGGTGTTCAGCCTTACATTGTTCAAACCGGAGTTGGACAATGATGGAGAGACTCAGGAAGAAGTTACTTTTAGAATGCATCTGGACGTTTCTGAATGGTTAGTGGATAAATTGATGTAGTTGCTGTGGAGTTGATTCAACTCATCGACAAGCATGTGCCGTCATGTTAATCTTTTGGGCAAATCCAGTGTTGAATTGACCCTCGTTTGTGAAGCAGTCCGGCGTAAAAATGACGACAAGGCAACAACACTCTACTACAACAACTCTTCCTCTTCTCCTAAGCAGCCCAATATGGCCTCACCCCCTCACCCAAAAAACCCTGGCCCTTGGTCCCAAGGACCCTGGCACGAACTAGCATGACCGCCTTTGGCCCAGGCAGTGGAAGTGCAGCTATTGTGACAGCCCTTGCCCTCTATGGTGGGCTAATTTAAAATACAATAATAACATTCAACAACAATAACAAAAATTACATTTTAGTATTATCATATGACATCCCCTTCAGCCAATAAAATCAAAATGCATGTGCCATGTGCTTGACATTATTGGCAACAAGGAAGTGAAGGAGACATAAGCACATGTTAGGTCACATGCTGGCAAGGCTCCATTGTGAGTTCATGAAATACTATATATATATATATATATATCCAAATATGTTTTCTAAAGTTTTTGGTCATTTTTAATGCATATTTTGTAAAATCAATAACTCAAAGACCAAAAAATTGTTAATTACTGGCAGACAGTATAATAGTCTTTTTGCCTGTGTTTTAGGTTGATGTTAGTAAGTTTTATAGAAGACAGAGAGGAAAGCTGTACATTTTCCAGAAAGTATTGATGATAGTGACAGCAGTGCATCAGAAAATAAGGCCATAGTAAGAAAGGAAGAAGCTGAAGATCAAGGAGGATAGAAGCAATAAGGGTGATGACAGAGATGTAAAAGATTGTTGTGGAAGTCAGCCATTTTGGTACATTATCCTATGCCAGTTTGGAAGATGTGATCCATACTACAACCAGGAAAGATGCCACTGCCTGTTGGCCTCACGGGCAAGCAAATGCTCCAAAAAGACGACTAAACAGGTCAAAATCGAGTTACATGTTTAAAGTGTGGGGTACACTGATAAAGAAGAGTATTGTTGATTTTCACTTGTGCTACAGTCGTTGATTTGGAATTCCAAGAAAGAAACAATGTTAACAATGTTCTAAATGTGTCTTTTTTGACATTTTCAAATGTGTTCCAAATGAAATATAGTAGCACAAGATGAAATGGAATTTTAATAAAGCTTTTTAATGTTTTATGAAACACTAAGACCTTTTTACTACTTTTCAAATGGCCTGTACAACAGAGTACACTGCGAAGAATTCTGGATTCTGCTTGGCTGTCCAATGTTTTTATTGTTCATCGACTGGAAAAAAAAACAACTTTTTGTTATGAAAGTGATCCCTACACAGCAAAACCCCCAGAGTTAAATCAGCTCTGCTCAGATTACATATGGTCCCTCTCTATATAGTGTTAATGTAACACTGAAGGAGAGTTAAAGTTAATGAGATAATTAAGTGATGATTGAGCATTAGTGATGAACACCTGCTGTTAACAAGCAGAATCACTGAAGCGAAACACAATAACTACAACTGACAACTGAAGATAAAAGGCATTAAATCTCTCAAGATCTGATTAAACAACTCCACAAACAGCATATTATCTCATTAACTTTAACTCTGTTTCAGTGTTATTTTAACTCTATGTAGAGAGGGACTATATGTTCTGAGCAGAGTTGATTTAACTCTGGGGACTTTTCTGTGTATGATATTGTTTCTCTTATTGTTATAGTTGTGGTGTGGACTCTGCTATTCTTTTACATTTATAATGATTTTTATAACTAAATCTTTATCATTGTCTTATAGTTATCGTCCTTGGTGTAATTGAGACATTATCACACAAAATAAAAACACTAAATAATTTGATTTCCAAGATGATAACTGGATGCCACTCAGACCATCCAGCATTAATTGAAAATACAACAATTGAAATTAATTAATTCCGTTTTTGTTGTTATTTTAGCACACATTTATACTAATATTTTTATTTTATATTAGTTAATGAAAATAAAATAGTCATATATAATAGCAATAGTTTTCATTAACAATAATATCCTTGTTTTGGAATCGTGGCTGCCCACAGTTGTGTGGGTCAGAGTGGTGTGTAGTTCGGAAGGAGGCAATGACGAGGCCACCAGAATGCCTGAAAGGAGAGAAGGGGAGTGGGTGAGTGTACATGTTGCTGACGGGATAGAAAGAATGAGAGGAAGAGAGCCTCAGTGACTCATTCAGGTGCCTCTGTTGTGTCGTATTGCCAGTGGGGAGGTGTGTGGGATTCCACCGTTCAGCTCAATTAGAGCCCCCGCGTGTCGCACACACTCACGCAGTCCTTCTGTAAGTCAATGAAAATCAGCTGGACTGTTGGCTGTTGTGGGGGCAGTGAAGACTGAGAATCAGAGGTCACGGAGGAAGATGTGTGACTTTAGTTTATACATTCTTCTTTAACTCTTCTTTATTATGCACTAGACTAATACAAAATCCACCCCCTCATAGACTTTAGTCAGAATAGACAGCATATTTAATTTGAATGAACACAAGGCTGTGTGGGAGGGAAGTACAGTCTGTTCAATATGTCACAAGCTGCGTTCTGATTCTCAGGGTTCCTACGCAGTGTTCACCGCTCCCTGCACTGATCAGGCGGATTCTGTAAGAGTTCACTTCACATGATGTGATTCGTTCATTTTGGAGTTCCCCGAATCGTCATCAAACAAAGATGAAACTTGTGTCAGACAGATTTGGGATCGAGTATGATGATGATGACATTATATACCTTTGGAACTACATAAAATAAAATAAATGATTACATTTTCATATATCAATACATATAATACACATATATTCAATTTTATAAAAATATACACTATCATTGTAAAGTTTAGGGGTGGTAAGATTAAGTCTCATGAAATATGAACTCTTCTATTTTATTTTAGTTTAGTTTAAAATGTAATTTATTCCTGTGATCAAAGCTGAATTTTCAGCATCATTACTCCAGTCTTCAGTGTCACATGATCCTTCAGAAATCATTCTAATATGATGATTTATTATTATTATCATCAATGTTTCAAACAGTTGTGCTGCTTGATGTTTTTGTGGAAACCGTGATAAATTTTTTTCCAGGATCCTTTAAATGTTCAAAAGTTCAAAAGAACAGTATTTATTTGAAATCGAAATGTTTTGTAACATTATAAATGTCTTTACTGTCACTTTTGTTGAATTAAATTTAACCTTTATGCTGAATAATTCTTAACAATCTGACTTGTATCTCATATGTTTAGTGACTGTTTAGATGACTGTTGTGTTTAACAAAATGGCAATAAATGTATTTTGGTTAACTAATCTACAAACCCGATTCCAAAAAGGTTGTACAAATTGTGAATAAAAACAGAATGCAATGATGTGGAAGTTTCAAATTTCAATATTTTACTCAGAATACAACATAGATGACATATCAAATGTTTAAACTCGGTGGACTGAGGAGACAAGTTGCTCAAGTTTAGGAATAGGAATGTTGTCCCATTCTTGTCTAATACAGGCTTCTAGTTGCTCAACTGTCTTAGGTCTTCTTTGTCGCATCTTCCTCTTTATGATGCGCAAAATGTTTTCTATGGGTGAAAGATCTGGACTGCAGGCTGGCCATTTCAGTACCCGGATCCTTCTTCTACGCAGCCATGATGTTGTAATTGATGCAGTATGTGGTCTGGCATTGTCATGTTGGAAAATGCAAGGTCTTCCCTGAAAGAGATGATGTCTGGATGGGAGCATATGTTGTTCTAGAACTTGGATATACCTTTCAGCATTGATGGTGCCTTTCCATATGTGTAAGCTGCCCATGCCACACGCACTCATGCAACCAAATACCATCAGAGATGCAGGCTTCTGAACTGAGCGCTGATAACAACTTGGGTTGTCCTTGTCCTCTTTAGTCCAGATGACATGGCGTCCCAGTTTTCCAAAAAGAACTTCAAATTTTGATTCGTCTGACCACAGAACAGTTTTCCACTTTGCCACAGTCCATTTTAAATGAGCCTCGGCCCAGAGAAAACGCCTGCGCTTCTGGATCATTTTTAGATATGGCTTCTTTTTGACCTATAGAGTTTTAGCCGGCAACGGCGAATGGCACGGTGGATTTTTTTTTTTCTGGAAGTATTCCTGAGCCCATGTTGTGATTTCCATTACAGTAGCATTCCTGTATGTGATGCAGTGCCGTCTAAGGGCCCGAAGATCACGGGCATCCAGTATGGTTTTCCGGCCTTGATCCTTACACACAGAGATTGTTCCAGATTCTCTGAATCTTTGGATGATATTATGCACTGTAGATGATGATAACTTCAAACTCTTTGCAATTTTTCTCTGAGAAACTCTTTTCGCCGCAGCATTGGGGAAATTGATGATCCTCTGCCCATCTTGACTTCTGAGAGACACTGCCACTCTGAGAGGCTCTTTCTATACCCAATCATGTTGCCAATTGACCTAATTAGTTGCAAATTGGTCCTCCAGCTGTTCCTTATATGTACATTTAACCTTTCTGCCCTCTTATTGCTACCTGTCCCAACTTTTTTGGAATGTGTAGCTCTCATGAAATCCAAAATTAGCCAATATTTGGCATGACATTTCAAAATGTCTCACTTTCAACATTTGATATGTTATCTATATTCTATTGTGAATAAAATATAAGTTTATGAGATTTGTAAATTATTGCATTCCTTTTTTATTCACAATTTGTACAGTGTCCCAACTTTTTTGGAATCGGGTTTGTATTTAAGGTATAACTGACTGTGGACTTGAATTGTTGATAGCATATCCATCTATCTATTGGAGTTTTTGAATACAACAAGACTTCTCAAAAACACAAGAAAGATGCAAAGATAGAAAACAGTCCAATCTACTTGCAGTTCTAAACTAAATTAAAGCTGCAAGCAGCGATGAAATTGCCCTCGCACCCGTGCCACCGCCACTCGGTGGCTTTAGGACAACAGAGCATGGTGGGCAATATGCATTTAAGTATATAAATATAGGAGGACTATGTCAGTCATTTGTATTTGCCACACTTCCTGCTACCAGCTGGTGGCGCTATGACTAAATTTAGGCATGAAGACGTCTTCAGGCTAGGGCACTTATCAAACATGTCGAGTTTGAGGCAGATTGATCATTATATGCTTGAGTTACAACAACTTCCTGTTTCATGATGATAATAGCATGCTTTAGCACTCAGCTAAGTGTTGATAGCAGGTTATGAATGTTTGTAGCATGTTTAGCTTTCAATTGTATATTTTAGTATGTTGTTAGCAGTGCATCACAGTGTTTAACATATTACTTCCTGTTGCCAGTGGGTGGCGCTATTACTATAACTGAATATTGTCATGTAGATGTGTTCAGGGCAGGACTGTTCTCAAACGTGACGTTTGGCGCAGATCGGACATTGTATGCCTGACTTACAACAACTTCCTGTTTCATGGCGAAACATGTGGCACTATCGAGCCATTTTGCCACACCTAATTCAGAAACCCATATCAGACGTAAATTTTCACCACTTCTGACGCGTGTGCAAAGGTTCATGAGTTTTCGAGCATGTTTAGGCCCTCAAAAATGCGATTTATTTCGGAGAAGAAGAAGAATAGGCCGAGCAATTACAATAGGGTCCTCACACCAACCCTAAATATTGTTTTAAATCAAAACTTTTAAGTCTTGAGTTTACATTTTTTATGTTCATTTCTGATTTGAATCCATAATTCCCAATGAGTAGTTGAGAAGTTCATTCCCTAATAATAATAATAATAAGTTTTGTTCTTTTGTGTTATCCAATTTTCAAATACTGTTTTGCTTTAACAGAAAGTTTCTGGCATTGTGATTCATCCCAGAGCCTTGTAGCTTTGGTTGATGGCTTTGAACTCTTTTTGAAGAATGTTTTGAAATCCCTATGGAGAAGAAAATGGATAGGAAATCTTTTATAGAACCCCTGAAGGCCGCTGATTAAATTTAAGATGAGGCATTTTTCTCCACGCTTTTGTGAGAGGTTTCTGCCTGTTGCCTTCTTGCTACGAGTGGCTCACTGTGCCAGCTGCTCTGCAAATGTCACATTATGTTGTTGTTAGTAACATGCCTTACAGTATGTTTGTAATAGGCATGAGACATTTGATGAAACCAAATGAGAACTCTCTCCCTCCCCCTCTGTCTGGTTTTCCTCTCACTCTCTTTCTCAGGATTCAATGCACTCAGACTGGTTTCATATTTACATTGCATCTGAGGCTATAGACAACTAGAAATCTGATTCCCCTTGGTAAATATTTATGAAGCATCTCTGGGTCAGTTTAACGGTCTAGAACACTGTGGCAGAGATTCGTCTGGACGAGGAGAGATCTGTGGTCAGATCAGCTTACACGGAAACAGACTGATTAAAGCTGTTAGTATGAGCCGTCAAGCTGCAGCAACACTAATTATAACACCCTCTTTGACACTTTCGGGTCCACCCAAACTAATTTGCATATAGTGCTCTTGGTATCATGCCTTAAAGGAATATTTCAGGTTCAATACAATTAAGCTTAGTCGACACCACTTGTAATGTAATGTTATGTTGATCACCACAAAAAATACTCACTGTTTCAAAGGTATACTGCAAGACAGAAACAGCATGTCAACATGGTTATAGTGTGTGTCTTCTTTTCATTCTGGAAGTATTTATCTTTTTTATATTATTTATTTCTGAAGCACCTATAGATATTTTGCCTTATTCCTGGGTTGACATGTTTTTTTTGCCCCTTGTCTCTTTCTCTTAGGATTAAACATGCCAACATAGTTTCCCTGGAGGACATCTTTGAGTGTAAATCACACCTCTACCTTGTCATGCAACTGTGAGTGATGTATTTTTTATTTTTTTATTTTAACTTTGTTGTTGTCCCATATTTACATGCTTTCCAGACAGAGTACATGAGCCGACCTCCAAACAATTCAGCTATTATCTAGTGCAGCTGCCATGTGCTGGTTGCCAGTTTTAGCTCCTTATCTCGAACTCATTCATTTCCGTGACTTAAAGGCTCTCCAAGTTTAGATATTGTACGGCTTTTATGGTGAATGAATCTAAATACTTAGCTAAATACTTACTCAGCTAAATACAATAGCTGTAGAGACTTTTCAAAAAAAAAAAAAGAAAAACAAAATGCAGGAGAGATGCAAAGGTAGAGAATGGACATTATTACATGTATTATTATTGCTACCATACATACTGTAAATGAAGACATTTAGACTCAAAATATTCTCTACATAAGTACATGAACACAAATGCTCTCATTGTATTCTAAAATATGTCAGAAGTCCTCCATAACACAGTGTAAGTATATGTTGCATTCTCAACCAAAGGGGGCACTATAGTGGCATTAGCAGAAACTGCTATGATTGCAATGCATTTGTTAAGATTTGACATCATCACGTTTGCGTACTTGGGTCTTTTGAGAAAAAGAGTTGTGCTTAATTGTATTGAATTTGCACTTGTAGTGTACTTCAAATATAAAAAGTATATTTTAAATCTGAATGTTTTAATTTTTTTTTTTTTGTCATGTTTTCAAGTACACTTATATTGATGTTTACTAAAAAAGCACATGTAAAATACTTGATTATAATTTTAACTGTAGTGTGTTATGTGATATTACCTGTTTCACACTGCAAGCGTATTTTTTTCGGCATGCATGTTAACCAACGGATGCATTCACACAGGCAGAAGCAGCAGCGCATAAGCGTCAAGCAGGAGCGTCGCATAAGCAGCAGTGAAGCGGGGGTTTCAGCGCCGAGTCTATTTTTGCTGCGCTGCTAACGCTCAATTAAAGTGAAAGCACACTTTTGATGGACAAAATAAATATAATTTCACACAAAAAGTGTTCAAAATGCTCAGAATAAGCATGTCTCGTGTTTTAACAAGAATTTGAGTATGACAGAAAAGAAAATTAAGAATCAAAAATAATTATAGAAGATTTAAACTTGTTTTTAATTATTCAGTTTGGGTTAAAGTATGGTGTATTATAAAAAACTAAAGTAAACTAGCCAGATAATATGATATATAAACATTATTTTAGTTATTACACAGAGAGATATAGGCTGCAGCATACCCAAATCAAACCCGAGTTTGCCGTCTTGTAAACATGTACACGCTGCAGATGATGTAAACCCAAAGCTTACCTCATTCATGTGCAGCAATGGATGACACGAGGCTTTTATTTATTTATTTTTATTTATTTATTTGCATTTATATGTGAATGTTGTACACCTCCCCATGTTAACAAACTTTCAAGACTATCAAGTTTGCAGTGTGAATACTCGCGCATCTCTGCAGCTGCAGTGACCGTGTAGTTACGCTCACGTGCCGCTTACGCGCCGCTCACGCTTGCAGTGTGAAACAGGCGTTATATATGTTAAATGTACTAAATTGCAACTTCATCATTACACATGTAATTACAGATATATAAATACATGGCATAAATTTCAGTGTAATTTTATTAAAGTATATTTTAGTTTACCATAAATGCTTGTCAGGATATTCAGCAGTACACTTCAACCATATTTCAAAGACAAAAAATATTTTGGTAAAAAATTTAAGTATTTTAACTTATTGCATACAAAGGTGTACTTAAAGAGTTCATTCACCCATAAATGAAAATTATCCCATGATTTATCACCCACAATCTGAGTTATTTTTAAAAATATCCTTAGTCCTCCAAGAACAACCGTACACATACTGCGCAAGTCGATTTGGGCGGAAGAGCAACCTTTGACCCGAACGCAATGACGAACGTGGAGGCGCAGAGGAGAGAGCAAAACAAAACACCGGTCACGAATTAGAAGTCTAAAACAAGAAATTTTAAAGAGAAATGTCGGGAAATTTTGATATAAGAGAAGAGGAGCTTGAGTTTGTTGCCCAGCCCAATTAGTTTGAACCATGAGAGATGTCCAAGCCTACGATACTCCTACATCCTGCGTCATACATCGCGTCATCTGGCGCAAGCCGAGAAGCTAGTTATTTGAATTTATAAAGTTTTAAATATGGATATTTTTCTTACAAAAACCCATCACTTCGCATTAAAAGGCCTTTATTAACCCACTGGAGCCGTATGGATTACTTAGATTATGAATGGATGCTTTTTTTTTTTTTTTTTTTTTTTTGTGCGAAATGCAGGCCATTTACTACCATTATAAACCTTGGAGGACTAAGGATATTTTTAAATATATCTCCGATTGTGTTCGTCTGAAAGAAGATATAAGAAGAAGATAATAAGATAGAAGAAGTCATATACACCTAGGATGTCTTGAGGGTGAGTAAATCATGGGAAATTTTTGGATTGAACTATTCCCTTTAAATCCTACTTGGGTCCTCTCTTTGGTTCATTGCATTTAAAATAGATTTAAACATTTTATTTTATTTTATGCATTTTCATTTCAATTGTAAATAACATGCAGTTACGTGTCTGAAAACATTACATTCAGTTCACACTTAAGTATGTTCTATTAAAGTATATTATTTCCATAAGTACTCTTTTTAAAAGTATGCTAAAGTGTAGAGTAGGTTTCTGACCTTATTGTCATCTCCAAAGCCGCATGTCAAGTGCGAGCCAAAGTAATAGAGCAAAAAGTGTTCTTGTCATTTCCTCTGAACTCAAGATCTACTGATAGACCACACAGGGAAAGAGAAAAATGACCATATATGGGTAAATACTAGAAGAGGGGCGGTCAGTTTAAAGAAGGACAGACTGTTTAAAGGTGAGGTGTGTAATTTCAGCCCCACTTGCCTCATTAAACAGAATCACAAAAATAATGATTTTCAAACAATTTTTATTGAACATTCCCTCAATCTGCCATTGGTTGACTAAACAAATAACTCATTCTGTCGGTTGAGCCGGTGTTGCTCTGTCTGGTGCATTTAACATATGACGACACTCACTGCTTAACTACCATAGTATGATGCATTCAACTAATTAATAGTTATGACTGTTATAATAACACATTCACACCTGCGCACACTTCATACATATATGGAATGAAAGATATAGAATGTACTGGATGTTAGCTTGATTATTGTGAGCATGATGTATTTAAGTCCACGTCACGCTAACAAGAAACTTTGGTTCTAATCACAGGTTGAGACTTTAGATCCGTTTGAGGGAAATTAACCTGCAATTGATTTGCTTAGACATAAGCAAATCCTAGACCTTGCCGCTGTCGCCTTTGGCTTGCTTAGTTGGGGACACTTGACATTTGACTTGACATTTGATATTCAACAGTATTCTTGACATTTATTCAACAGTGCTTTGATCTGCCTGCATTGACACTATTCTTGAAGAGCTGCTGTGCAGCAAAAATTATGTACCAGTTATCAATGTAAAGCTGCTTTGACACAATCTGCATTGTAAAAAGCGCTATATAAATAAAGGTGACTTGACTTGACTTGACATAAGTTGGTCGTGCATATTAAGCTGCTATTTGAAAAAAGAAAAAAGAAAAAAGTGTTTTAACATTGAAAAAATGACACTTCATCTTCAAACTAGATGAACCCACAGGAGCCACACGACAGAATACTAGAAGCTATCGTGTTTCTTTCTAACAGGCCCCATAGAGCTACAGAGGAGTAGGTAATGCATGACTCTGCGTGTCACCCCTCTCAGCTCTCTCTCGCCCCCTCACAGTGTCAACCTGTTTTAATTACTTATGTGCCGGAGAGCTTCGCTAGTGTCTTTTCCGCTGAGAAATCAAGGAAAAGGCTAAACAACCACACACACACAGGCGCATAAGACCCACTGAACGGAACCAGGAAAATATGCTCACACCTGTGTCTTCACACCTACCGTCTGAAATGTCAGTAGAGAGAGAGTACATAGAGAGGAGAGACAGATTATATCGCGGGTGACAAAAGATAGAGAGAGAAACGCAGCAAAGGGTCGCTTTCCACAACAGCTGTGTTAACAGAGAGATCAAGAGCGACAGAATGACAGAAAGGGACGCGAGAGATGTTCATTGTCGCATTTTCCGGGTGATGGCAGCTCTGCATGCGAGACAGCAGGACTCCAAGCTTGCCAAGGCTTTCAACTCAGCGAGAGATTAACTCTGCATGCATGTACGTGTGTGTGTGTGTGTGTGTGTGTGTGTGTGTGTGTGTGTGTGTTCGCACCCACAGACTTGATGCTTCAAATACCACAGACTATGAAATCCCACCCTCAGAGTTGTCTTCATCCTACACACGCGAACAGACAAAACTGTCACTGCTGAAGGAAGTTTCACTGTAACCGCAATGCTTGAGCTGAGAAGTTAGGAGGAACCTCACATAGATAGCATGTCTTGTCCATTCCACAAATGGGTGAATCTCAGAAAAAATGCCCAGATCATATTTCACCCCAAAATCAAAAGAAATTATATTCCTAATTTATGTCTTTAAAAATTAACCTTAAAGGGTTAGTTCACCCAAAAATGAAAATTCAGTCATTAATTACTCACCCTCAATGTCGTTCCACACCCGTAAGACCTTCGTTTATCTTCGGAACACAAATTAAGATATTTTTGTTGAAATCCGATGGCTCCGTGAGGCCTACATAGGGAGCAATGACACTTCCTTCTCTCAAGATCCATAAAGGTACTAAAAACATATTTAAATCAGGTTCATGTGAGTACAGTGGTTCAATATTAATATTATAAAGCGACGAAGAATATTTTTGGTGCGCCAAAAAAAAACAATATAATGACTTATTTAGTGATGGGCGATTTCAAAACACTGCTTCATGAAGCATCGGAGCACAAATGAATCGGTGTGTCGAATCATGATTCAGATCGCGTGTCAAACTGCCAAACGGCTGAAATCACGTGACTTTGGCGCTCTGAGCAGCAGATTCGATACACTGATTCATTTATGATCCGAATCTTCCTGAAGCAGTGTTTTGAAATCGGCCATCACTAAATAAGTCATTATTTTGGGTTTTTTTGGCGCACCAAAAATATTCTCGTCGCTTTATAATATTAATATTGAACCACTGTACTCACATGAACCGATTTAAATATGTTTTTAGTACCTTTATGGATCTTGAGAGAGGAAATGTCATTGCTCCCTCTGAAGGCCTCACTGAGCCATCGGATTTCAACTAAAATATCTTCATTTGTATTCCGAAGATTAATGAAGGTTTTACGGGTGTGGAACGGCATGAGGGTGAGTAATAAATGACAGAATTTTCATCTTTGGGTGAACTAACCCTTTAATTCAGGACCAATAAAATTATTGAATTGTGACGTTGTTTTCATGACAATTCCCCCCAATTTCCATTACCATAATGTGAAAAACATAAAATTCTCATTACTATATAAAATCATTCTCAGTAATACAGTGTTGTTGTTGTTAGCCTAAATTATATTAATTACAACAAATACTACCATGAAGTATACTAAAAATGTTGCTTTACAATGTAAATAATACATTGTTATTTTTCCACAGTACAATATAGAGAATGGAATTTTGTTTGCATTATGGTATTTATAATTGGGAGAGAAAATGGCACAGATATAAAAAAAATTTCTGCATGCAAAATAGTATTTCTTTTGTTTTTTGTTCTTTTGATTTTTAATGTGAAATATGATATTTCCATGAAATTATTATTATTATTAACTATATATAATAATGCTATTGTTGTAAAACCCAGATCACAAAAAAATCACCTTACCAAAAAAAAAAAAAAAAAAAAGAATAGTACTATGGTGGCACCATTGTATAGTGATGGTATCACATGGTATTGCTACTTTGGTATATACCAGTAATTGGCATATTAATAATAATAATAATAATTAGTCATAACATTTATACAGCCCTTTTCTTGGCACTCAAAACACTTTCCATGGAAGGAGGGAGTCTCCTCAACCTACTACACCACCTGGATATTCATATACCAAGGAATTTACTTGCTTTTCCCAAGTACTTTAAACAGTACTCTGGTACATGTCCAAACTATATTATATTACCATGGTACTCTTTTGCAAGAGAATAATCATTAATCTCTTAGTGTCAACACTTCTGAGGAATGAAATCCACTTCACGCTACAGAACTTTGATGAGTCATCTTTGAAGTTTACTTAACCACGACTGCCTAGTCTTTCAACCTAAAATGAATAAAACAGCTTCATCTGGTGGTTATGATGCGGTACAGCATCACCATGTGGTTCTGCGGTGATCCTGCTGTGCGCCAGTCTGTCTTGGGTAAAAAAACGAGGGAGAGTGAGCATGTGCATTGGTGTGTGTGTGTGTGTGTGTGAAAGATGCAAAAACCACAAACAGCTTTGCAAGCGTCTCTCTGTTTTTCCATTGGCAGAGTGTCCGGTGGCGAACTCTTCGACAGGATTGTGGAAAAAGGATTTTACACTGAGAAAGATGCCAGTAAGCTCATACAGCAGATCCTGGACGCTGTGAAATACCTGCATGACATGGGCATTGTGCACAGAGACCTGAAGGTGAGACGGCAGTTGGTCTAGAGTGAAACGGGTCTGATGAAGCAGATTAAAGCAGCTATTTTCAACCAAAGAGTGTCAGAAATCTGTTCTGAAAGTTTGAAGTCTTCTTTTCTTATCTATAGAGCTTTATCATTTCATTTAGGAGTTCTTGATATTAATAGTTGGGTCTTTCCCCCTAGAGAACACGAAAGTAGTTCTCGGTAAATGGATCAATCAATGGCTCCAGTCCCATTTTTAAACTTTAGAATAAAGTCAAGGTGAGGAGTTGTACTGCATTATAATCTGGCTCATGCACATTGAACTCTGGTTCTCATATAGGAGATGTGAGTTTGAGCCCAGCGTGTGTAATTCCTGGCCCTGTTCCCCTCATCATTTCCTGTCCTCACTCCAATATACATGTATTATAATAATAATTATAGTAAATAATTATATATATATAAAATCATTCATTCTTCTGAAATAAGTCTCTTATGCTCACCAAGGCTGCATTTATTTGATCAGAAATTCAACAAAAACAATCATTTGTGAAATTTAAAATATCTATTTTAATATATTTTAAAATATAATTTATTCCTGTGATTGTAAAGCGGAATTTTCAGCATCATTTCTTCAGAAATCATTCTAATATGTTGATTTGGAGCTCAAAGTACATTTACTGTCACTTTTAATCAATTTAATGCATCCTTGATAAATAAAAGCTTTCATTTCTTTCAATAAATAAATAAATTCTGACCCCAAACTTTTGAACAGTAGTGTAACTAGTACATATCTTTTTTTTTTTTTAAGTTATTAATATTATTTTAGAGGTGTTGATCAACCCTTACAATTTTGCAATGTCTGATCACCTAACCCAGTAAATGTACTACATATTACATTTTGTGTGCGTTGTATATACCACTCACACCTTTTTGTGTGTCCGTTTTCTGATGCAGCCGGAGAACCTGCTGTACTACAGTATGGACGAAGACTCCAAAATCATGATCAGCGATTTTGGCCTGTCAAAGATTGAGGGTTCGGGTAGTGTGATGAGCACAGCATGTGGCACTCCTGGATATGTAGGTAAGACACGTCTCCATATGCAAATATGCAATTCTGAATTGAAGAGAAAATACACATAAAACAACTACGAATATGAATGAAATGTTCTGCCTGGACGTGTAATTTAATTCCAGGTATAACTTGGTCTAACATCAATGTTTTCTGATTTTATAACATTCTGCAGATAACATTTGTGTTGTAAGAACGTTCTGGATTACCTATGTGCACTCATCTCTTTTCCTTATCTCTTGGAAGTTTTCATGTGTAACACTAGCTATAGCTTTAGAAATGACTGGTTGAAACTGGTTCCGTGGGCACCCAATTCTAAAGAATGTCCTGTATGTGTGTCAGGGAGATTAGATATGGGTTATTTATACAGAAAAAGTGAGAAGTGAAACTTGGGTATAAGTATCTTTGCCAACTATACACAGGATGATTGCAGAAGAGCAGGCAACAACATAATCTAAGAATGTATCTATAACCAGCATTCTCATCTTAACTATTTTCAGTTTTTCTCCAACATCAAAATTAACATAGTTGTAGAATCTAACAAGGAACCCCTCAGAGTTCATATGGTCATGAAAAACCTGGAAAACGCATGGGATTTTAAAAATGGCAAGGCCTGGAAAAGTTATAGAAAAATAAATATCATGGAAATTTTTTTCACCAAAAAAAAAAAAAAAAAAAACCTGTATAAAGAATATTTGTTTAATCAGGGCCTGAATTTTGGTGCAAGTTTGTGAGTAATGCTCCTAGTTTTACTCATTCCCACAGGTTTTGCGCTTATAATAGGGGAAATTCCCTCAAACATTCAATATAGCATGTAGGTTAGACGAGTAAATGAAGCCACACAGTCAGAATATTACATCAAATCAGTCACAATGCAAAATAATGCAGGTGCATTTTGAAATGTTTTAAAGGTGCCCTAGAATTAAAAATTTAATTTATCTTGGCATATTTGAATAACAAGACATGGAAATGACATACAGTGAGTCTCAAACACCGTTGTTTCCTCCTTCTTATGTAAATCTCATTTGTTTAAAAGACCTCCGACGAACAGGCGAATCTCAACATAACATCGACTGTTACGTAACAGTTGGGATCATTAATATGTATGACCCCAATATTTGCATATGCCAGCTCACGTTCAAGGCATTAGACAAGCCAGTATTAACGTCTGGATCTGTGCACAGCTGAATCATCAGACTAGGTAAGCAAGCAAGGATAAAAGCAAAAAATGGCAGATGGAGCAATACTAACTGACATGATCCATGACATCATGATATTTTCAGTGATATTTGTAAACTGTCTTTCTAAATGTTTCGTTAGCATGTTGCTAATGTACTGTTAAATGTTGTTACCATCGTTTCTTACTGTATTCACGGAGACAAGACTGTCGTTATTTTCATTTTTTAAACACTTGCAGTCTGTATAATGCATAAACACAACTTCATTCTTTATAAATCTCTCCAACAGTGTGTAATGTTAGCTTTAGCCACGGAGCACTATCAAACTCATTCAGAATCAAATGTAAACATCCAAATAAATACCATACTTATGTGATTAGACATGCTGCATGACGAACACTTTGTAAAGATCCATTTTGAGGGTTATATTAGCTGTGTGAACTTTGTTTATGCACTGTTTATGGCAAGCGCGAGCTCCGTGGGCAGGGAGCGTGAGCATTTAAAGGGGCCGCAGCCTGAATCGACGCATAGTTAATGATGCCCCAAAATAGGCAGTTAAAAAAATTTAATAAAAAAATATCTATGGGGTATTTTGAGCTGAAACTTCACAGACACATTCAGGGGACACCTTAGACTTATATTACATCTTTTAAGAAGACGTTCTACGGCACCTTTAACTAATCTAGGGCTGTGACCAACTTTTATTTTCTTGGTAAATGAGTAATCAGTCGATTTAATCATATTTTGTGTGTCTGTGTGTGGTAATAAAAATAGACCTAAGTGAACAATAGTCTTTAAAATGACTTAAAATAGATATAATAACAATGAGGCAATAGTAATTGGTTCAAATAAAGTATCAAAAGCAAGTATCATATGGTTTTATTGAACAGCACTGTTAAAATACATAATGTAATGTACATAATATAAATGTAATCATCTTATGTATTATAACAAATGCCTGCAGAGGGGACCAATGGCCTGGTGATTGTTGTTGTTACACTTTACAGCATGATCAAATCCTTGTTTAATTCAACATTTCATTCAAAACTTCACTTTATCTTTAATATTTGGCCTTTTCTTTACGATAGAAATACAACATGTAGACATCAAAACATGCAAACTCGGAGCAATGTTTTAAACTTTTGTTTTGAAATCACGATGAACAAGAATGCACATATTTAGAAACATATTGAAGTATTCACCTGTGTTGGCTTAGGTTTATAAATGACTTGCGTTACAAATCTGGTGAAATGGCACACGATGCATTCTCAGATGAATGTTACAAGCAGCCCAAAGTCACAGCATATGCAGAGATGTTTGTTAACTGAGCTGCTGAGATGCGCTCCACGAATGTACGTCATAGCACATATATTTATTTTATTATCACATACAGTATAAGACAAAACAATATAATGGAAGCACCGTAAAAGGTTTTGCCACAAACTAAACTCCGCCATGCTGATATTGAGACAGCTTGAACCTAAAATAAAACTTGTGGTTTAAATTTTTTTTCGCTTTTACTCTGAGTGGCAAAGTACCGGCAACATGTAAGAAGTGCAGGTATGCAAAAAAAAGTGAAGGTACGTTAAAGATTTAAATATAGAAGGCCACTTCGAGCACTGGAGTGGAGTAACATCTGGCACAGTCGCAGTTATTTACTTATTAAAGCAAGCAAACAAATAGCATCAATAGTCATTCATTGAGTTAAGATACGCCATGGTAAATCTGATCAGATTTTTTTCTTATTTTACATGTATACATAGACTTTCATGGAACATTAGGTCATGAATATTGCCTCAAAAGTCATGGAATTGCATTGTGGTGACGATGATCCTTTTTTGGGTTTCTTGGGTAAACTTACTGCCTTTGGGTTTCCAAACCAAATTAGGGCTGTCAATTAAAATAATTGTAATGTGTTAATATAATATAATAAATTATATTAATTATAAATTAATTACTAATTAAAATTATTTTAATTGACAGCCCTAATTTGGTTTGGAGACCCAAAGGCAGTAAGTTAATTAATTGCAATTTTTTGCACATAGCAATATTTGAAGTGAGGTGGTACCTCAGTTATTTGGAGAATTTACATATGGGTCAAGGGGAATAATTAATCATGTTATTTTTATATAATTAATCACAATTTATCAGGTTAAATTGTCAGTTGTAAAGTTTTCCTACCCAGTGGGTCTACTTGCTAGAAAGGGCTGAACTGATAAATGTGTGAATTGATGTTAGATCCCATTCACTCTGATCTTCAGCTCCTGAGGTCCTGGCACAGAAGCCGTACAGTAAAGCAGTGGACTGCTGGTCAATCGGGGTCATCGCTTACATCCTGTGAGTGTGACTACTGCCGCTGCTTTTACATTTTACATTTTTCTCCTCTCTGTGTCTTCATCTATAATTTCCTATGTTGTACCTGAACTGAATTTGTTCCCAAGAATTCAACTGGATTTACCATCTGTCTGTCTCTTCTCAGTTTATGTGGCTATCCGCCATTTTACGATGAGAATGATGCCAAGCTCTTTGAGCAGATCCTGAAGGCGGAGTATGAGTTTGATTCACCATACTGGGATGATATCTCTGACTCAGGTATAGCACACACTTTTTCTGTAATATTTAATTTTCATAAGTTTCATGAAGTTTATTGTTGATAAAACATGACTTTTCATGCTTTTTTTTAACCAAACTATAATGGCTGTCGAATATATCCGTAGAGTCAAAATATTACATTTATGTCTGGGAAATTTTACGGGAGTTAAAAACTAAATCTATTTTCTCTTTCTCTGACAATTTCTTTGTTTCTCAATGACATTATGGAAACAGTTATGTCATGTTCTTAACTTTAACAATGTGCTCTTTTCTCAGCCAAAGATTTTATTGTGCATTTAATGGAAAAAGATCCCAGCCAGCGTTACACGTGTGAACAGGCTCTTCAACACCCATGGTATGAGTTCAGACTCCGCACTGAGACTGATCTTTAACAGTTATACTGTAAATCTCACATATAGCACTTTAATACTTTGTGTTTTGTAGTCTCTCATGCAGCAATTTAAAAAATTATAGCTTACATACAGATATATATTGCCATAACTTTTATAGTTACCAAATGTTGTGATTTTACTGCTTGAAAAGGCAATGAGACATTGTCATGAACCATCACCATTCAACCTTTCAAATATCTGTCAATGGATCCAAGAACACTATGAGTAACTTTCACTGTTACAAATGATCTAGAGCTTGTGGAATTCTTTCCAACAGAATCATTTATTCACCCTTGTGTCGTTCCAAAGCCATATAACGTTTTTTCGTGGAACAAAAAAGGAATATTTTGAATATCACTTACGCTGCTCTTTTCCATACAGTGAAAGTAAATAGAGGGGTGCATGCTGTAGAGCTCAGAAAATGACAATAAATCACCAAAAAGAAGTACTACATGTGATACATGTCATCAGAGAAGAGACTTTGTTAAAAGTTAATTTTAACAAAGGAGTTAATTTTTTAAGATTACGAGGCGAAATGTAAAAAAAAAAATATGTATATATGTGCAGGGATAAATCATTTGTAATATACACTGCAACATTTCATTAAAAAATAAGAATCAGCAATTTTGATTTTATACTGACTTTTAAGCTATTTTTTTTTTTTTGCACACGGATAAATCATTTATAATAAACATTGAAAAAATACATGAAATTATTTTAAGCCGTTATTCACTGAAAATCTGTCACAGCTTTAAAATCTCATTCATATATATACGGTATGGTTGACTACCTACTGTACCTTCTCAAAATGTAGAGAGAAAGTAAGCTGTACGACTTTGGAACAAAAGTGGGAATAGATGATAACATAGCTTTGCGTTTTGGATGAACTGTTGCCTTAAAAGAGCAGATTGGCAACTTAAAAAGATATTTTGCTTTTATTGGCACGTACAGTTGCAAGAAAAAGTATGTGAACCACGTGCAGAATCTGTGAAAATGTGCAAAATTTTAACAAAATAAGAGAGATCATACAAAATGCATGTTATTTTTTATTTAGTACTGTCCTGAGTAAGATATTTTACATAAAAGATGTTTACATATAATCCATAAGACAAAAAATAGCTGAATTTATTAAAATGACCCAGTTCAAAAGTTTGTGAACCATTGAGTCTCAATAATGTGTGCGGTTACCTGGATGATCCACGACTGTTTTTTTGTTGTTTGATGGTTGTTCATGAGTCTCTTGTTTATTCTGAGCAGTTAAACTGAGCTCTGTTCTTCAGAAAAAATCTCCAGGTCCCAAAAATCAGTGGTTCACATACTTAAGAATGGGGTTATTTTAATAAATTCAGCTTTTTTTTTTTGTCTTATGGATTATATGTAAACATCTTTTATGCAAAATATCTTACTCAGGACAGTACTAAATAAAAAATAACATGCATTTTGTATTATCTCCCTTATTTTGTTAAAATTATTAACATTTTCACAGATACTGCAAGTGGTTCACATACTTTTTCTTGCAACTATATACAACCAGTGAGACACTGGAAACTTAACAAAAGAAACTTGAACATAAATGTGTTTTGTACTTCAGGATCGCTGGAGACACAGCGTTGGATAAGAACATCCATGAATCTGTCAGTGCCCAAATCAAGAAGAACTTTGCCAAAAGCAAGTGGAAGGTAAATCCTTGCATATGAGTGTGGAAGGACCTCATCTGAGAAAGTTAATGTTTTTTATATATATACTGTACTGCAAACTAGAGGTGAAAATCGTGGTTTCTGATTTTCTTTCTCTTGTTATCGTACACAGCAAGCATTTAATGCCACAGCTGTAGTTCGTCACATGCGCAGGCTGCAGTTGGGAACCAGTCAGGAGGGCCAAATGCAGTCCACCCTGCCCAGCCCGTGCCACGGACAGCTGCTGCTGCCCGAGGGAGAAGAGGAAGAGAGCTGTCAGTATCTAAACATGTCACATTTACATTTCCTATTGTGTTTTTGCATGCCCTTTCATCCAGACAGACACTACCATTAACTGCCATATTGAAGCAAACCAAATATTTACACTGAAACCACAATGGCTATCATATATCTGTCCATCATATACAGTGCTCAGTGTAAATTTGAAAAATAACATTTTAAACAATATCTCAATGAACACAAAAACAATTTCCAAAATGTTGACAAGACTAAGTTTTATATAACATCTGTTTAACTTCTAACATGAAAGTAAGCTTAATAATATAAGTTAGAGAACAAAATGTTCAGTTTTATTCAAATTAGGCTGATGCAAAAATGAGTACACCCCATTGAAAGTCTCTGAAGCAAAGCTACATTTTAGACTACAAATGTCTAATTTAACAAGAATTCAACCACATGTGAGTCTAATTATTCATTACACAGGTGTCCAGCAGACAGTTGACTATAAAAGGGTGTTAAAACCCCTTCCCATTTCATGCTGTCAGCAATGGCACCACATGGAAGAGAAATGTCACAAGACCTGAGAAAGAAAAACATTTCTTTACACCAGAAAGGTGAAGGCTACAAGAAGATCAGCAAAGCTTTACTTATCAGTCAGAATACTGTAGCAAAAGTGGTACAAAAATTTAAAAAAGACGGAACTGCAACCATCTCACAGAGACCTCCAGGTTGTCCATGGAAGTTAACACCTCGATGAGAAGGGGTGAAGAAAAAATGGCATGCAAGTTCACTGCAGTTATCGAAAGAAGTAGAAAGCCAAACTGGGGTGACTATTTCCCATGACACAATACGCCGTACACTGCAGAGGAATGGCATGCATGGGTGCCGTCCACGAAAGAAGCCTCTCCTAAAGCCCAGGCACAAAAAAGCCCGCCTAGAGTTTGTCAGGGCCCATGCTGACAAAGATGAAGACTACTGGGACTCTATACTCTGGAGTTATGAGACCGAGATAAATGTTTTTGGAACTGATGGCTTCAAAACTGTATTTCATTGATGGCATCATGAATTCACACATGTACTGCTCTATACTGAAAGAGAAGATGCTCACTCCGTGCCCTTGGTCGTTTCCAACATGACAGTGATTTCTGAAGAAGAACAGGGTGAAAGTGATTCAGTGGCTCCTGATCTGAACCCAATCCAACACCTATGAGGAAGAGAGAAGTTGAGCATCCCTCTCCATCCAGCATCCAGTCTCTAAAAGAGGTCATTCTTGAAGAATGGAAAAAGATAGATGTTGCAAAATGTCGCCAACTTGTTCATTCCATGCCTAGAAGACATGGTGCCGTCATTAAAAATTATGGAGTTTTTGTAGTGGGGTGTACTCATTTTTGCCTCACCCTAATTTGAGTAAAACTGAAAAATGTGAAATCTAAGTTATATTATTAACCTTACTTTCATGTTAGAAGTTAAACAGATGTTATATTAAACTTAGTCTTGTCAACATTTTGGAAATTGTTTTTGTGTTCATTGAGATATTGTTTAAAATGTTACTTTTCAAAGGAGGTGCACTCATTTACTCTGAGCACTGTATCTGTATATTTGTATCAGAATTGGAACAACTTTTAGTCAAGCCAGAACATATTTCACCCCATAATATAAAAAAGAAAGGAAGACAGAAATTATATTTTGCATAAATACAGCAAAACCTATTTTAATACCATTGATTTTTTTTTTTTTTTTTTGCATTATTTTTATTCAAACATTTTTCCTTCAAAGTTTCATTACTGTAATGTAAAACAAACAAACAAAAAAAATATAAATATATATATATAATTTTTATTATTGTAATATGCAAAAAATCTCATTCTCATTAGAGGAATACAGTATTGAAAATAATTTTAAATCATTTAAATCAGCATAAATTAAAGTACACATACAACCATATAATGTAAATATTTAAAAAAAAAAATTAGTAATAAAAAATTAAATTAATTTCAGTTAATATTTGCAGTGATAAGGGTGACCTTTTTGGGAGAATTTGGGATGAAAATTTAAATAATAAAAGAAATGTTAGATTTTGTGCTAAGCTTTCTCTCTCTCTCTTTCTTAGCTCTGCATAGAGAAAATAGTGGCTGTTCTGAGGGTGTCAGCGAAGGGAATGACATCCAGAACTGCACCTACCATGTCCATCCTACTAGTCGGGTCTGAGTGTCAATCATCCTGCGTTAACCAATGACTGACTGTTGTTTTTCCACTGGAGTCCTGCCACACCCCCAGTCTGGCCAGGAATACTGAGTAGCTCCAGCATCCTGGTGCCTCCACTTGGAGGCACTGCAGTGTAAAGAACCCAGGTGGGAATGGGGGCACTACTATTCCATTGGAGGGATTCTGTTTAATGAGAGTTCGAAAAGAAAAGAGACGAGAAGATTGCCACTGGCGCTTCATGGGTAATATATGCTTTTGTGGGGCTGGATAGAGATTGGACAGTGTTTAACTGATTTTTCAACACCGTCTACTTTCATTTTTCTTTTCCTAAACTAAAAGTATGCAGGCCTGTTTCTTTTTTAATTCAAAATGCAAGTTCTTGCCACAGTGGCTGTTGGTACAGTATGTGGCCTAGTTTAATACACATAAATTTTGGATTAGGTTATGCTAAAATTGTCCATTTTAAATTCTCACCTTAAAATTGTTAAATATTCTTTTTTTTTTTTTTTTTTTTTCAACTAAGATTTTACATCCACGAGTTTCGACATTTTCGTTGTGTTGCCACATCTCAGTTGCTTTGCTCTTCCATAAGAAGTGCTGATTAAGTGTAAATTATATTTTAGTCTGCATTTGAAACATCTTTTTTTAACATTTAACGTCTTTTTGCACACTAAGTCTACTCAACAGTTCATAAATTCATTGTCAGTATGTTTAAGAGCGTCTTTCTCGCTTCAGATGTTTTCTGTGGTGCCTTCATGGATTCAGTATCAATGTTTTACTTTTTTTTATTTGTTCAAACATGTTTTGTTTCATCTTTTCAGTTGGGACTGTTGAATGCTGGACACGTTAAAACAGCTGTTTACCGTCAAATTCACCTACAAGGCATATACGGCTATTCTAAGCTATGCACTGTCGGTGGATGCTTTGTAAATGTCTAACGTTTAATGCTGCCATCCTGTAAATACTGCAAAGCTTCTTCTTTTTTTCTTTTTTTTTGCAAACCCCTTTCTATTACAACATTAAAAGTACTCAGGGGAGGAATAGAAATCAGAGAATTTTGATATATTGAATGGTTGTTTTACAAGGAAAAAAACCTATAGGATACCTAAAACATGTCACTACGAGGCTATGGTCCAAATTATTTAACTATATTTGACAATTTGGATTCTTTTCAATGTTGGAACATGTATGAAAGTAACCTCATTAAATGACATGAATGTATGACTTGACTCCAATTTTATTGTTTTGTTTTGTTTTCATTCACCCCCATCCAGAAGTTTAAAAAGCAAAAAAATTAGATGGAAAAGCTGTTTCATAAAAGTCACAAAATAGGAATCTCCAGATGTTTGCGGAATGAGTTTTCCACAGGTTTGTTGGAAGATGGTGGTTTTCCATAATGCATTGAAAGTTTTTTGTTTTGTTTTTAGGGTATATGATTATTTTCAAAAGTGTATATATGCTGTTAATTGCTTTGAATGAACATAATATATAGTGCTAAATTTTCAAACGATACCAAATGTTGTAGATTTATTGATATTGTAAAAGTATCATACAAATATCATGTAAGTCCCAGTGCTGCTTGATTTGTGACAGCAGTTTCATAGACAATTTGTCATCTGTCTATAATGTTTGGAATGGTTGTTGGAAGGTTCTCATCACAACATAGGTAGAACCATGGGTTAAACTTTTCATTCTGGTGCTGAACGGCTTTCAAAGATCTGCAGAGATCTGTTTACTAATAGATTTATTACTTTAAAAAAAAAAACTAAGAATTATATATTTTAATAACCAATTATAAGATGAAAACAAATGGTGGTTAATTTAATTATTGATTTTGTTCTATATCTGTATCTGCTTTCTGAATTTATTTTAGATGTGTGGTGAAGGATGAAATTAAAGTATAAAACGGTTATAGTGAAAGGCAAGGTGAAGAACATTCTGTCATGTGATTTTGCCTGCAGTGTTGCTTACGCAGACTTCCTGTATTGATCAAGGTGCCATTGTGAGATGGTGGGTCAACGAATAAATTCAATTGAACTAATCAGTTGTTGCTGTGGTAGCCCTTTACATGCTGTGGCGTTTTCAGAAATATATGTATTGATTGTATTTTGCACAGTAATGCACAGATTGCAAAGTGATTGTGGTTGAGACAGTGGAAACGACGACATATATGTTGATATAGTCAGAAGCAAATGATTTAAGCATGTTGTGTTGATTTATGTACATACATAAAAAGATTATTGTAAATACACTGATATGTTTACTCAGAAATATATGCTATTGTTAAATGTAAAGTGCAAAAAAAATAAAAGTTTACTACTTAAATTTAAGATCAATGTAAACCTCTAAAAAAAAACAAATCTTGGCTACATGGCACCATGGAACCAACGATAGAGAACGGGGTCATGATTATCATAAACCAGCTGTGTTCGGAGTGGAATACAAGTGTGCCGTGTACTGCGTACTTCACATTATATACTATATACTGCCTCATATAATTTAAAATGGATTGTGAAACAGTTTAGCAATGTTATTATGCATTTCTAATTCAGTTTTGTGTAACTTTTTAGCTATGAGACAAAATTAGATTTAAAACTAAAGTGTCAAAAAATACTTTGTCCATTGCATCGTGGGAAATAGCAGGCTATCTCATGCAGTGTGCTCTGCTGTATACCGCACGTTTTGGTAGGAGGTCAGTATTCCGTACATGCCGCTCTCACTACTCGTACTGCACACAGTATGGTAGTATGCCATTCTGACTATCCCTGCTCTCTGTGACACAGGAAGAAAGAGTTGATAGCTACCTCTCTTCTGAATGCTTTCTACAGAAGTTGTGGTTTGCATTTCTTTATTTCTTTTGGAACAGTATCTTGGAACAAGTTTGGGAATGAACATGGTGTGAAAATGTAACTCAGGATAGCAACGATATTGGATTTACATTCTGCATATTAAAAAAGAACCCCATTTTTCCACACTCCTAAAATATATTTGCAAACCCAAACATTTGTATCATTGGCCTTAGTAAATATGCAAAATGAATTTCAAGGGCTTGACTCTTTAAAACAAACGTCTTGCTAATTTTAGTCTATTAGTCTTAAAACTGAAGTTAGATCAATTCATTTCTCTTTCTAAACATCTAAACAAACTATTTCTAAACCAAAATGAGATTTATGTCAATTTCCGTAATGTGTTTAAATTGTATTTCAGGGTAGTCTTTGATTTGATTTGAAAAAAATATATATATTAATGACAGTATGTTGTGTAAATATGTATAACCATTAGAATATACATACTGTGTTTAGCCTTTTTGTAAGACTTGTAAAAGCTGTTTTGAGCCATTATTTGTATGGATGCAGTGCATCATAGGTATTTACTGTATTATTTGTAATGGAGTACTGCTCGATATTGGCGCCAACGATTTGTATTTTTAAAACATTTGTAACTGTAAAGTGGATTAAACTTTCCTTGTCTATGCACTGTTTCTGTGTGCTATCTAGTGTGTTGAATAAATGAGAATCACAGAGAGAGAGAGAGAGAGATGAGTGGAAGGATATGGTAGAAGTGAATAATAGCAGGTTATGGTAATATGCCTACTCAAGCATGTTTTTAAAGTGGTTTCCTGCACCACAGTGGAAATTCTTTGGTATTCTTGGCCTATATGCCAGAATATCATGTTATATAAAAATCACTTAATACATGTATTAATTTGTAGCCTACACCTAAGCCCCATTTTTAAAATTTATGTCATTGAATTAGATACAAAATATATTTGTGTTACAAATGTTACTCTAATGCTGTTTTTAAGTGTTTCAAACATTGCATTACCCAAGGCTAAAATTTAAAATTATCAATTTTGTTATTATTTACTCATTATTGTTACAAAAAGACGGTAATGAACACAGAACGTGAGGATCCACTTGCAGTTTAAAGGTGCCCTAGATTAAAAAATTGAATTTACCTTGGCATAGTTAAATAACAAGAGTTCAGTACATGGAAATGACATACAGTGAGTCTCAAACCCCATTGTTTCCTCCTTCTTATATAAATCTCATTTGTTTAAACGACCTCCGAAGAACAGGCGAATCTCAACATAACACCGACTGTTACGTAACAGTCGGGGTGTACGCCCCAATATTTGCATAATGCCAGCCCATGTTCCCAACATTATGAAAGGGATTACACAAGGGTAGCCAGTTAACGTCTGGAGCTGCACACAGCCGAATCATCAGACTAGGTAAGCAAGAACAACAGCGAAAAATGGCAGATGGAGCAATAATAACTGACATGATCCATGATATCATGATATTTTTAGTGATATTTGTAAATTGTCTTTCTAAATGTTTCGTTAGCATGTTGCTAATGTACTGTTAAATGTGGTTAAAGTTACCATCGTTTCTTACTGTATTCACGGAGACAAGAGCCGTCGCTATTTTCATTTTTTAAACACTTGCAGTCTGTATAATTCATAAACACAACTTCATTCTTTATAAATCTCTCCAACAGTGTAGCATTAGCCGTTAGCCACGGAGGACAGCCTCAAATTCACTCCGAATAAAACTTTAACATCCAAATAAATACTTTACTCACATAATTCGAAGCATGCATACAGCATGCATGACGAACATCTTGTAAAGATCCATTTGAGGGTTATATTAGCTGTGTGAATGCGCTGTAATATAGTCGACAGCTCGTGTGGCAGGGAGCACGCGATTTAAGGTGGCGGCGCCGAGTGTAAATCAGTGCATTGTTAATGATGCCCCAAAATAGGCAGTTAAAAAAATTAATTTAAAAAAATCTATGGGGTATTTTGAGCTGAAACTTCACAGACACATTCAGGGGACACCTTAGACTTCTTGTGAAAAAGCATTCTTGGGCACCTTTAATGAAAAAATGCAAAGTCATAGTCCGAAAAACAGGCAGAGGGTCAGAGTAGAGGTCTGCTCCCCGACCCGAGCCCGACGGGTCTTGAAGAACTCGTGGGTTTCGGGCCGGTCTCGGGTTAAGGTTTCATGAATAGCTTTGGGTTCGGGTCTGTAACTAAGAAAAACTATATATTATATTAGCCTTGTGTGCCATCTTCTGTGTTGTGGCCAAAAGAGCGTGCGAGAGTGGGAGCACATTTATAATTTAACATACACACGTGCGCGCGCACACACACACGCATCCACGCACGTGCGCACGCGCGCACACACACACACACACACACACACGCAAAAGAACAACCAAGGTTTAATCATGTAAGTCGTGGTGTTCAAGGACTTACAGGAGTCGAAATTATAAATCCTCAATCACTTTTAGTCAGCTTTGACAAAACTTCCCTCAGCTAGCGCGTCTTTTTTAAGCGACTAGAAGCCTTGTCACCTGACCAGAATACTGCGCGCTGATTCGCTAAAACGGACTTATCGGTTTCTGTACACAAACAACAAGGGCGCTTGTCGGCTTCTGCTGTGAAACGTGAACTTGCGATGCCTGACAGTGGACAATACCGGCTTTTCTGACAAAATGGATTTAGGGTACAGAACGTGCTATATATGGAGAATAATGCACAGCACTTAGTTCATTTTTTTTTTTTTTAAATGGCGTTTATCGGTTTTTGCAAATGAACTCTTCATTTATAATTTATATACTGCGCCCTATTTTAACAGTGATGAAAATACTTTTTGTGTGCAAAAACAAAACAGAAATAAGGACTTTATTCAACAAATTCGTCTCTCCCTGCCATTCTCCTACGCTACTTTTGTTGCAGCACTTCCAGGTTACTCCGCCGACTTAAGGCCTTTGCACACTGAGTCCGAAATTTTCGCATGCGTTTTTTCGTATTCGCAATCCTAAAAATTCGTCACGCACAGAGACCTTGCACACTGAGTCCGATGCGTATTAATGATCGCAAAACAATAGAAAATGAAGTCTTCAAGCAGTGAGCACGATTAGTTGTCTCCTCTCTTCTTAAAAAGAGAAAAAGAAAGAGGAAATATTGGGTCCATTTAGTCCCGAGATTGCATAGAGAGAAAGGAGAATTCACCTCATCAAGGAGCTGCGGGATTATCCGAGCGTTTCAAAGATTACTTCAGGATGTCAGTGGCTTAGTTTGATGCTTTACTACTGGCACAATCTGCCTTTATATTCGGTCTCTTTGTATTCCTCACGTTGTTTGTCATTCAGTGCTGCTGTTTTGTGCTGTAGGCAGTGGATCAGCTTGTCAGATGGCATTCTGGATTTTTGCGTTCGCGTACGGTGGCTGTGAATTGTCAAAACATCTCTCAAAATGCGTGCCACAGATGCGAAAAACGCAGAAAATCGAACCTGATCCGAATATTTTTTTGACGGACGAAAGTTTTGGAGGCAGTGTGCAAACGCGATTGACATAACATGAGGTCGAATTTATTTTTTAACGTGCGAAAGTTTCGCATGCTAATTTCGGACTCAATGTGCAATGACCTTTAATATTGGCCGACGCCTTTTATGTGAGCAGCATGACGCATGCGTGTGATGCTGACACAGGGGCTGGCCAATACTGAGCCGACATTCGCATGTAAACACAGAAGCTCTGAACTGCATCAACTGCGTACGAGTCTGACAGGGTAGAGAAGAAATTGTTTAATAAAATCGTTATTTTTGTTTTGTTTTTGCGCACAATAAGTATTCTCGTCACTTTATAACATTAAGGTTGAACCACTGTAGTCACGTTGACTATTTTAACGATGCCTTTAATACCTTTCTGGACCTTGAATGATGGTAATTACATTGCTTTCTATGGGGGATAAAAAAAAAAACAACAACCTTGGATTACATCAAAAATATCCTAATTTGTGTTCCGAAGATGAACGAAGGTCTTACAGGTGTGGAATGACATGAGGGTGAGTAATTAATATCAGAAATGGCATTTTTGGGTGAACTAACCCTTTAAGGAAATGAGATTCAATGATCAATTTAACCACTTCAATACTTTTTTCTAAATTAAATGCAGAAAGTTAGTACACACAGACAGTGCAGTCTGGTGCACAGTGAGTTCACAGCCTCAAACCAGCGATTCTGTTCCGTTCTGTGTCAGTCAACACCTCCTGCTGGAAGGTGATGAAAAGATTTCTGCCTGATTTCTTCCAGTCTGATCATTCCCTCTTCCTAGCTTGGTGTCAACACCAAGAGACAGCAACCAGTGTTTTCTATCAGACCTCTGCCTTAATGCTTATCTTCCTTTTTCATAAAGGCAAAATGTTCCCACATTGTCTGAATGGAGACCACCCTGTAATGACCATATTATATTACAAGCTTTTTCAAGAACTCTGGAATAGATCATCTTTGTCTTTGTCATTTGCTTCTTGATGTCAGTCCTCTCTATATTTTTGTTCTGTCAGATTTCAGGATCTTACCCCATTGCATCACCTTATCAAAAGCAAACCAAGTTATTCATCAAAACATTCCGTTCCCCTCATGCAGTTTTCTTTTGTTTCTTACCGCAATTCCTTATGCTCCCTCCTAAAGCAATGAAGTCTCAGTTTCCTGTTTGACCTGACCACTAAACTGTTGTGTGATACAAGCTGGAATCTAAGAAGACTGGAGACACTTCTTCCACCTCTCCAACCACTGCTACACAGTATCATAACAAAAACACAAACAAACAAGTATGTATGTATGCAGTGTTGGGCAAGCTACTTGGAAAATGTAGTGAGCTAAGCTAGGAGTCTCTACATTAAAGGTGCACTAGAACCCTTTTTCACAAGATGTAATATAAGTCTAAGGTGTCCCCTGAATGTGTCTGTGAAGTTTCAGCTCAAAATACCCCATAGATTTTTTTATTATTAAATTTTTTAACTGCCTATTTTGGGGCATAATTAAAAATTCGCAGATTCTGTGCGTGTCCCCTTTAAATGCTTGCGCTCCCCGTCCCTGAGCTCGCGACTCTATAATACATTGCATAAACAAAGATTCACACAGCTAATATAACCCTCAAAATGGATCTTTACAAAGTGCTCGAGATGCATCAGATCATGTAAGTATAGTATTTATTTGGATGTTTACATCTGATTCTGAATGAGTTTGATCGTAGCCTATGCTGCGGCTAACGGGGCTAAAGCTAACGTTACATAGTGTTGGTAAGATTTATAAAGAATGAAGATGCATTTATGAATTATAGCCTACAGACTGCAAGTGTTTAAAAATGAAAATAACGACATGGCTCTGGTCTCCGTGAATAGAGTAAGAAACGATGGTAACTTTACCCACATTTAACAGTACATTAGCAACATGCTAAGGAAACATTTAGAAAGACAATTTACAAATATCACTAAAAATATCATGATATCATGGATCATGTCAGTTATTATTAAAACAAACAAACAAAAAATATGTGATACATAATAAAAATCCCATTTCCAGAAAAGTTGGGACATTTTATAAAATGCAATAAAATCAAGAATCTGTGATTTGTTAATTCTCTCGAACCTCTATTTAACTGACAAAAGTACAAAGAAAAGATTTCCAGTGTTTCACAGAACAACTTTTTTTGTATTTAGTAAGTATAAAAAAAAAAGTGACAGTGTGCTGCAGCACACTGCAATGCCCATGTTTGTGGCCAGACAGCAGCAGGTATTGGCTCGTTGGTCTGGTATGATTCTCAGTTTGGGTGCCAGAGTTCCCGGGTTCAAATCCCAGATGAGTCTGTGCTTTGTTTATGATTTTATTCTCTTCAGCCTGACTAGGGTATCAGCAATCAGGATATTTCTGGGAAAACGACCAGCAAAATGATCTGAGAGTGCTTCGTGCTTCTAGGCTGAATGACTTAATTCTTTGCACCATGGTGTAATGGTGTAATGGTGTAATGGTTAGCACTCTGGACTCTGAATCCAGCTATTCGAGCCTCAAAAGCACACACCGGTGAGGAGCGATCCCTAGCATGTGTGCAGGCACTGCAGCAGGATTTCCAGTGGGCACAAAGAAAAGAGACCATATTTCCTCAACATTCATGGGCGGGGCCTGTGGCTAAAGTGACGTCACATTGCCAGGGATCTGGAAACGGCTTGTTCTGAGACACTGTTTATGATTTATTGGGATTAAAAAAAAGGAGTGGTTGGATTTTTATCATTATAGGGTGGTTGTGTACACACACTGCCAATACATGTTTATGTCCAATTTTGCATAATAGGTCCCTTTTGATCTCTATAAATATCACAAAATATCAGTCACTTTCTTACTAAACACAAGATGTGTTTTGTGATTGTGTTTCAGTGGAAACAGGCTAAACTGAATGGAAAACAGTTACATTGCTCAAATTTAATAGTGATTTGGGAATATGAATGATATGATAACTGATTAAAGGTGCTAAAGAGGATGTTTTGTTTTATACATTTTTGCACTATTACTTGAAACTGTCTTTACTAACTGATAAAAGACTATTTATTAGGTGCACTGAAAGTAATAATATTAATATACATCATCTGTGCACGAGGTAGGGCCTTAAAAACATCAGCCAATCGCGTAAACGATTGGCCCTCTGGCTCGTCAATCACTGCCATGACGATCCATGTGAGAGACGCGCGGCTGCGCGCTCCAGTAACTTTCCACACTCCACAGGCGCTGCATGCAATGTTTTTGTCAGGAGACAGGAGTAACAACTGCAGATTATGAGTTACCTGCGGTGAGTCCGACATAATGAATTCCACGGCTTTAAGTCGCGCACACACTTAACGATTGTAAGGCCGATTATGAATGTAAATTGATACTTATGACTGATCGCACTCAAACGCGTCCAGTCAGAGCCAGTAGCTTTCAGTCTGCGATTATAGTCGGTGTTCAAATTCCATGTGAAAGTATATAAATCTGCTTCAGGAGCAGGAAACAATCGCTGTATGTTGAGCATAGTCAGAATGTTTTAGCTAGTCGTTAAATGTGTGCCCGGCTTAATAACACAGCGAATGCCGGTGCTAAACACTCGTGTTCCGATACTCGTGCATGAGTTTTGGGAGGCGTTCCCTCTAAATGAGCTGTGAAGGAGGGGGGTTGTTCTTATCCATGCGCTCATTTCAAAAACTCAGTCGACAAAAAGAACCTCTTTAGCACCTTTAAGCAGTAATCACAGAGCAGGAGATAAGGCACAGGATAGCATCAAGTCCCAGGTCAGGTGATTATGCTGTCGACAACAACCCAATGTGTAATCAATGTCAGCATTATCAGGGTGCTTCTCATTTTTTTTTTAAATTGTCCATCTTCATCTGCCTTCACTCCTACTAAAGGATCAATGTACTCTGCAAGCACTGATGGATGCAAGACATTGGCTATGTGTAAAGTGTGACATTCTTGCTCACGTTCATGTCTCTTGCACTTCAAGAAATCTGTTAAATGCATCTAATTTAATGTATCTAATTACAGTCAGTAACAATATAAATCAAATGCAAATAACAAGCACACAAAACTAAAGAACATGCACCATTGTTTGAAACTGTGCTAGAAAAGTAATGTTTGTCAGGTGGTTCAACACGAGACTTCTGGGGGGTATTCCAGAAAGCAGGTTATGTGACATACCTGGGTATGTTTAAGAGTAAGTAAGCGGATAACCTCAACTTTCGGTTCCAAAAACGGAGGTAACTTTAGGGTATGTAAGTAACCATAGCAACTTGCTCTCTGAACATAACCTGCTCCGGAGCAGGTTATGTTAAAGGGTTAGTTAGTTTAAGAGGAATTCAGATGCATGTTATATTATCAATATGATTATATTAATGTATCTAAATTTGTTATATAGTTACAGTTATAACCACAATGTTATATTATACAATATATAACTGTTTATTCAATTCTAATATATGAATGTATTTTATTGTCATCTCACACATGGATCTGCTTTTTATCCTTTATAACAGGACATTTTCTATGCTATAATTTCTATAATAAAATACATATCATATATGTGATATCTTATTTAATAATTAGCATCAAACAATATTAAGAATAAAAAAAAGATTGCATAACACCCAATAGGTCTTGATGTGCACCAAGTAGGTTATGTAAATCGCCATTAAACAAAAGAAGAAGAATGAAGTAGAATGGCGCGCTTTATCTTAGCGTCTGTTTCCATGGTGAATCATCAATTCGTCGCTCTGTTGAGAATGTCTTGTGTGTTAACCGGGAACATACTCTGGGTTAGCTGAATTTACTCCCGGACGCATTTTTGGAACCAGCAAGGTTCCAAGGTAAGCAAGGTTTGGGTTAATCAACCGAGAGTTCAGGGTATATGTGACAGTAAGTTAACCCTGCTTTCTGGAATACACCCCTGTATAGGATGCACCTGTGTTTTCTCTCTAACGAGGAAGCATCAGTTAGACTACTGAGAAGTGCACATGCAAAACCAAAATGGGCGTTTACCAATCAGTGGCCAATTTCAAACTACAATATATGTTTTTCAACCATTTTTCAACAGACTTGTTGAAATTATAAAGGCCCACCCATAAACCAAGCCCCAATGGATTAAAGCAAATCGGTTAAAGCAGTTGAAAATGCCCATCGCGGTTTGAAAATGCTCTACTAATTGGAAAACACCCACTAGTGTTCTGCAGAGATACATACCTGCATGATCTTCTGATCATCAACTACAAATCACTGTTAGTTCAATGTCACTGTCTCCACCCATGTGTGCTGTTGACTTTCATCAAAAATTTCAATGCTGATCCGACAAACTTTAAATATTAAAATGTCAGTCTCAACCAAAATGATGGTTTGGATCAAAACTCAACATTGTATCAATGTCGCCAATCGCCATGCTATCTGGGGTGTGTTTTTATGGTACTGTTTCATATGGTATTTTTTGATACGCCACATTGAACATCTTTGAATGTCCCTTCGATGTACTTGGAGGGCGGGGTTAGGGGTTAGTTTTTTTGCATATGGGCGTGGGACTGACTTGCTATGCCACTGGTCTGATCAGTCACATTCTCTTTTGACTGGGAGGATACATATCTTTCCCTATAAAAATCATCATCTGACATTGAAATGTCATTCTGTGTCTGAAAAAATGTTGAGGCATGGTAGCTGTGGTATTTTTGGAATAAATTACTCCAGACTGTAGAATTACTTGAAAATGATTTTTTCAGTGATTCAATGACCCATTACCAATTATTCCTCTGTTAAACTATGCATTGGCATTCAGCTAAACTGTCCTATTTTCCCTTGCAGGAAAGGTGAGATGTGCTTTCCCTGATGAGAACTAAAGATGCTTAAATGAAGCAGCTCACAACAAACTCTTAAATGAGCGAAGGCTTAGAGGTCGTAGCATGTTTTAATTTTATTTAAAGGTGCCCAAGAATGCTTTTTCAGAAGATGTAATATAAGTCTAAGGTGTCTCCTGAATGTGTCTGTGAAGTTTCAGCTCAAAATACCCCATAGATTTTTTTTAATTAATTTTTTTAACTGCCTATTTTGGGGCATCATTAACAATGCACTCATTTACACTCGGCGCCGCCCCCTTAAATCGCGTGCTCCCTGCCACACGAGCTGTCGACTATATTACAGCGCATTTCAGCACAAAGTTCACACAGCTAATATAACCCTCAAATGGATCTTTACAAGATGTTCGTCATGCATGCTGCATGCATGCTTCGAATTATGTGAGTAAAGTATTTATTTGGATGTTAAAGTATTATTCTGAGTGAATTTGAGGCTGTCCTCCGTGAAGTTGTGTTTATGCATTATACAGACTGCAAGTGTTTAAAAATGAAAATAGCGACGGCTCTTGTCTCTGTGAATACAGTAAGAAACGATGGTAACTTTAACCACATTTAACAGTACATTAGCAACATGCTAACGAAACATTTTGAAAGACAATTTACAAATATCAGTAAAAATATCATGCTATCATGGATTATGTCAGTTATTATTGCTCCATCTGCCATTTTTCGCTGTTGTTCTTGCTTACCTAGTCTGATGATTCGGCTGTGTGCAGTTTCAGACGTTAACTGGCTGCCCTTGTCTAATGCCTTTCATAATGTTGGGAACATGGGCTGGCATATGCAAATATTGGGGCGTACACCCCGACTGTTACGTAACAGTCGGTGTTATGTTGAGATTCGCCTGTTCTTCGGAGGTCGTTTAAACAAATGAGATTTACACAAGAAGGAGGAAACAATGGACTGAATGTACTGAACTCTTGTTATTTAACTATGCCAAGGTAAATTCAATTTTTGAATCTAGGGCACCTTTAAGTATTGTCTATGTGCATTTTCATTCTTTGACCCTAGTTTGTAGGGAATAAAGATGTTTGTGATAAGTGATGGTATGTATTGTGAATAAATGTTAAAATGTAAAAACACAAGTGAAAATGGAATGTCACATTCTAACATACTGTAGCAATTTACCTTGTATATCAACTTGTGACCACTAAAGCCTCGTCTTGCACGTGTACTACATATATTTTTTCAGATTATGACCACAGGTTTATCATGAACAAACAACACTTTTCTTGCAGGATTACCATAGAATGTTACCATAACATTCTCAAATAAAAGAAATGGTCCTCACTGCAGAACACACATATCTTTACATATCTCTACCCATCTCCGCCCCCTGGATCTGGATCCAACTCATCCCACTTTATATATCCCTAAACCTACCCTACTTGTGCTCGGTAACACAAGCCTGTGCTTGAGAACTTTTCTTGTTTCTAGATAACAGACAATGTATGCAGGGTTATTTTTGTCATACCCTACAAATATTCCTTTTTCACATCATGCATCCAATTTCTTTTTGTTGTGTTTGTATGCATAACATACTGAACCAAATGCCCTCATTTTAGAAAGATCAGATTTTCTCCCTGTCAGTGCATAATATGGGGTTTGTCGTATTCTGCTATTGTAGCACCTGTTGTGAATTACTGCAGTAGTCATTACAGCATAAGTCCACATCATTTTGGGTAGATTGCTCTCTAGGAGCACACATCCCCATTTTGATGGAGTGAATATGGTGCTGAGGTCTCATATCTAATATAATTCTTGCTTAGCAGCGACTGAAAACCTTTTGCCATGAATTCTGTGCCATTATCTGATCTAACGCACTTTATAGTCCCATAAGGGGCTGTGTGAGCAGTGATCTTTTCAGTAGCTTTTACTGTGTCACTCTTAGCTTTTAGAAAGTACACAAACGCTGCACCTGAGTAGTCATCAGTAAATGCTAGAGCATACTTGAAACTATCTTTAGCTTCTGGGTCAGTAGGACCAGCTAGATCTGTGTGCATATGGTTGTCAACCAGACACACCTCCACATCACCTCTTCTCAGCGTCACTCTGCTTGCTCTGGTCCTGTCTGGTAACTCAATGTAGTGTTTCTCTGTCTGGAATTTGTCATTTACATTTTTTCAATGTCCAATGTCTGCAATGATGTGCGATGTCGCACCCTTGTCCACCATCAATCCGTTTCGTTGAACTCTGTAGAACTGGCAGTGACTCGCTTTAAAGACAAATGTGTGTTTGTTGTTGTCCTCTTTATCAGTGGCTTATTTAACATTGTCTCTCTTTTTGCGTCTGCAATTTTCATCTTTGTGCATCAAGCTTTTGAATGAACTACACCAATGTCTTTTGCGATGTTTGTTCGGCCAAACATGGGCTTTATGCCCCTTTGGACCACAGTTATAGCATGTAATGTCCGAGTCTGCAAGTCGTTTTCTCCCCCTCCGTTCCAGGGCTGAGGCACTCGCTCTCATCACGTTATCATCACTTGTGCTGGTGTGAAACTTTTCTGTACTTTCAAAACTTCTCAACTTGGTTTTGAACTCTGTGAACAATTTAAATGAGTCTGGCAAGGCTTTCAAAAACATTGCAATTAAAAGTCCATCACTGAGGCTGTCTCTGGCATTTCTCTGCTCTCGTTTGCCACTTTCTGCAGAAACGGGCTAATTATTCACAGTTATAGGCAGGAGCCATGCAGTCATTGATTTCAGAGGAAATCTTATCTTTTTCATCTGAGTCATATACAGGTAGTGATGTGTTAATTTGTGAATGTGAAATGTGAAATGGGATGTGTTAAAGGTCCCGTTATTCGTGGTTTTTTGAAGCTTTGATTGTGTTTATAGTGTGCAATATAACATGTATTCATGTTTCGCGTGTAAAAAAACACAGTATTTTTCACATAATTTACTTATCTGTATACCGCTGTTTCCACTGTCATAAAAACAGCTGATGACTTCCTTGTTCTATGAAGTCCCTCCTTCAGAAATACGTAACGAGTTCTGATTGTGCCAGTGGTTCCTGTGTTGTGATTCGACAGCAGCTCTTAGCGGAAAGGTCCCGGAAAGGTCACGCCTCTTACCATAACGTGGAGATGCATGCGCTCAGTGTTATTGTAAACATGTCTTTAATTTTACCCTATCAATTTGAGCCGGAATCAGACCCGGTGATTGGACTGCGGGATGAAAATAACAGCGTTTCGACGACATGGCGACAAACACACTCTACAAACGCAACTCTTGTGTATTCCTGTGGGTCGGAGGTTAGTCAAAAAACTGTTTTAGTGACGTCATTAAAGAAGGAAGTAGAGGGATGTAGTCCAAACTGGCCGTTCGATGTAGGCGACTTCTGTTAAATAAAATATCTTGCTTGGCATTGAACTTTGAGCTTTAAAATTTTACAGATTTTATTTATACTCTAACAACAACATTACACACTAACTAAAGTTTGAAACATGGGATCACGAAGAACGGGACCTTTAATGATGATCCCCTCCATAGGGTATATTTGGAATAATATTGAATTTAAATTTTTATTAATTATAAATTTATAAATTATTAAGAGGGTGTTTCTGTATTTAGTGGTATGGATGTAATAAAGGAACATCATTTGAAATTGAACTATGGTAAGCATGCAAGACAAGCCTGCCATGTCAGAGAGCGAGACTAAATGCAAGAACAGTGAGTCTCTTGAGGAATGTTACTAACAGAATTAATGCTTATTTGTATGAACTTTTTTTAAAATTAACTGAACTGTTGGAAATTGAATTTAAAGGTACCTGTGAAAATCAAATATTGAATATGTAATTGTATCAGCACAGCCCTAGTATGCTAGTGTTGAGACTGTTATGTTAAGTTGTACGTGGTGTTAGGCATCCTCTCTAAATTAATAAGACTTTTATCACACAAAAAATCACTTACTGATTTTACTTCTCCCATCTCAGCCTAGAGTTTGGCCCCGATTTTATTAAAACTAGCTGTATATCAGTGAGGGGTAGGAATTGTCAGGAAACTGTATTGTGCAATATCAGAAATTCATTTCAGGGACAAAGACCAAGAACATTTTTTGACATAAACAAACCTGAAAAAATGTTGAGGCATGGTAGCTGTGGTATTATTGGAATAAATTACTCCAGACTGTAGACTTACCGAAAATGATTTTTTTTTTTTCAGTGATTCAATGACCCATTACCAATTATTCCTCTGTTAAACTATGCATTGGCATTCAGCTAAGCTGTCCTATTTTCCCTTGCAGGAAAGGTGAGATGTGCTTTCCCTGATGAGAACTCAAGATGTTTAAATGAAGCAGCTCACAACAAACTCTTAAATGAGTGAAGGCTTAGAGGTCGTAGCATGTATTAATTTTATTTAAGTATTGTCTATGTGCATTTTCATTCTTTGCCCTAGTTTGTAGGGAATAAAGATGTTTGTGATAAGTGATGGTATGTATTGTGAATAAATGTTAAAATGCAATAACACAAGTGAAAATGGAATGTCACATTCTAACATACTGTAGCAACTTGTATATCAACTTGTGACCACTAAAGCCTCGTCTTGCACGTGTACTACATATATTTTTTCAGATTATGACCACAGGTTTATCATGAACAAACAACACTTTTCTTGCAGGAATACCATAGAATGTTACCATAACATTCTCAAATAAAAGAAATGGTCCTCACTGCAGAACACACATATCTTTACATATCTCTACCCATCTCCGCCCCCTGGATCTGGATCCAACTCATCACACTTTATATATCCCTAAACCTACCCATCTCCGCCCCCTGGATCTAAACCTACCCATCTCCGCCCCCTGGATCTCGTATGTTCTGCAGTGAGGGGCTACTGAAATAAAAGGTTACATGAATACCACAGCGTACTACAAAAATATAACAATTAAGGACCACAGGTTTATTAAAGGAAATTCCAAGCATTACTGCAGAAATATGACAGTAGTACTACAAGAATGTCACAGGTATGTTGCCACTTGCTGCAGAAATATGACAAGAATATCACAGCAATATTACTGAACAGCACAAAATCCTGTGGTAAATACTGCAGAAATATTATAATACCACACAGTACTGCAAAAATATTACAGGAATATTACATACTTTACAACAAAATCTCATGGCAAAGCTTCCCAAAACAACACCACCAACAAAATACTACACAATTACCACACCAGTTTTGTGTGGTACTTTTGATGTTTTATCACATGGAATACCACATTTTTGTAAGGCCATGGCCATGCAAAGGCTATGCTATTTAATGCAAAAATTCAGTAAAACATCTTCACAGACTTTTACCAGCAGATACAGTTAAAGGTGCTAAAGAGGATGTTTTGTTTTATACATTTTTGCAATATTACTTGAAACTGTCTTTACTAACTGATAAAAGACTATTTATTAGGTGCACTGAAAGTAATAATATTAATATACATCATCTGTGCACGAGGTAGGGCCTTAAAAACATCAGCCAACCGTTTACGCGATCATCTGGCTTGTCAATCACTGCCGTGACGTTTCTTGTGAGAGACGTGCGCGGCTGCGCGCTCCAGTAACTTTCCACACTCCACAGGCGCTGCATGCGATGTTTTTGTCAGCAGACAGGAATAACAACTGCAGATTATGTTACCTGCGGTGAGTCCGACATAATGAATCCAAAAAACACGACACAGCGAATGCCGATGGTAAACACTCGTGTTCCGATACTCGTGCACGAGTTTTGGGAGGCGTTCCTTTGAAATGAGCTGTGAAGGAGGGGGGCGTTCTTACGCATGCGCTCATTTCAAAAACTCAGTAACAGTCTTTGGATTCTCAGTCAACGAAAAAATCCTCTCTATCACCTTTAAATACTGCTCTAAACAAACAGCAAGACAGACAAAGTTCTTAATAATATAAATATATTACCCTTGCATGAGACGTAATGAGTGACAGCATGAAAGAAGACCAAAGTGGTGCTGCTGGCATGCAGGTCCTTCAACCCCATCACAAACAAGCGTATGTTTGAACTGGCTGGTAAATTTTAAATGAAAAAATTATATATTTATATATAAATATAAAAAAAAAAAAAACAATGTTTTTGTTACCAGTCTTTTTTTTTTTTTTTTTTTTTTGATAATTATACATATTTAACACATATAACTTCATATTTTTGTATTTCTTTGTTGAATCAGGAAGATACATAGTGGTGAAAGGAATAATCTCTCCAGTTGGAGATAGTTAGAAAAAAGAAAGGTCTGATTGAAGATTGTCATTGGTTTGAGATGGCTAGACTGACCACAGAAAACTCTGAGTGGATCACTGTGGATGACTGGGAGAGTCAGCAGCCGGAGTGGGTGGAGACAGCCAAAGTACTACGATGGGAACATCTTAAGATCATGTGCTTTTAGAGAACATTTGATTTTTGGTTGAAGTAAAAGATAAATCTGACACAACCTTTTTGCTTCGCTTAAAGGAATAATCTCTCCAGTTGGAGATAGCTGTAAAAAGAAAGGTCTGATTGAAGATTGTCATCGGCTGGGGATGGCTAGACAGGCCACAGAGAACTCTGAGTGGATCACTGTGGATGACTGGGAGAGTCAGCAGCCAGGTGTGGGTGGAGACGGCCAAAGTACTATGGTGGGAACATCTTAAGATCATGTGCTTTTAGAGAACATTTGATTTTTGGTTGAAGTAAAAGATAAATCTGAAAACCTTTTTGTTTTGCACCTATTGTAGTGCTTTTTACCATTGCATTAGTAATGATGATGAGTATGAGCGGGACTGAATAATAACACATGTACATTCCAAAATAGTTTGAAGCTCATGTGTGTAAAAACTACAATGATAAATGTATGATGTACAAAAAATTATCAGTAAATTCTATTCAAAATAATTAAAATATAAGGTGACTGAAAAGAAAGAGACAAGATGAACATGTGTTTGGACAGCATATCTGCACTTGATGATGAGCAGTCCCATCCTCCTAGTCTCGCATAGCCAGACTGTCAAACTGACGGCAGAATGTCTGGACTCTATCGCAGCTTTCATTGGTCAAGGACCGCCCAAGAGGACATTTGACTGACATGTGACGCAACCAATCACAAGTACGTTTTGTTGATGTCTCTACAATAACAGGCCGGCATGCATCTACTAAATTATTCATTCAAGAATGTTGTGCAAGTTTACAGCAACAGTGGAACCATGACCTTCACATACTTTTGAAAATCCAGCATTAAGTTGATCCTAGTAAACACGACAGCTTTCTTCTTCCACGAGGGGTTTGGTGTCATGGCATTAGTTTCCAGGCGGACCATTAAAGAACATGACACACACGTCTTCTGGACATCCTGTAAATTTCAACCAACCAGATGACGAATTCGAAACTCCTGAAGTGTTTTCAGTTAAGTGTGCCATATGCATCAGATGTTCAGCCAACAGTCTGTGGGCGTGACGGCTGAGACTACATCCTCCTCATCAGAGTGACTGTCTTCCTCAGTGTCAACTATAACCTGACAACACAGCAAGCCCTTTGCAAAGGGGAAGAAAAGACAGAAGAGAGTGTAATGAGATAAGAAAAGAGTAATGGAAGGGAGGCAAAATGAGAGAATTAAATATTAGATTTTACTATTATATATAGGGGGGCATATTTCTCAATAATAGTATAACATACCTTTGGTTTTGTAGGAGTTGCCATTTTGTGTGTCTCTCCACTGACGCTCTGCCTTTCTTATTTCCACAAGGCTCTCTGTATTACAATAAAGCAAAAGTGATTATGCAAGTGTTGAGCAGAATCTCCTTGATATTCTCTTAACTCTGAGGAAAATAATGAATCAAAAGTAAGATTTCCTAATAATAGCGGAGCCAATATAACTGTTATTCGGTAATTCTAAGTTAGCTAGCAATAAATTTGCAATTTTGCTAGCTAAATTCGTTAGCCAACGGAATTCAAAATCTAATCTATCACGAAATCACTCAACGAATCTACAAATGTGTTGACTGACTTGTTAAGTAATAATATGCAGGTTATTATCGATCATAAAAATGATAGCGCTAAATATTTATTGATTCACTTAACGTTACCGTTTGCGTATTCAAATAAAGCTCTCATTTTGGTGCCTTATTTACTCCAACCGCTTCGTATTCCAGCAGGTCATTCCTCTTTGTGTCTCAACATTTCTGTCCTTAACATATTTATCCATTTTATGAACACAATGGTGGCAGCTTTCTTGTCTTAAATCTTTGAACAGTTTAATTAGAATAGATTTGCCTCAGAGCCGCTTGATTTGCCTCAGCAACGGACAGCAAAATAAGCCAATCAGATTCGTCAAATCAAAATTCAAAATTTTCTCCACTCACGTAATTTCTTTCGTTTGGCGCGCACACACTCCTGGAGGAAGGCAAGAAAAGAAGGATAATGTAAGAAGATAGCCTACTTGTGAGATGACAACGAACTTTTATCCTGGACGACAAAATATAATATGGAGAAACTTGGTAATATCTTTTAGTGCTCCATCCAGTGCTCGAGAGTGATTCACTTGCATTTAACACTAAAAAATATGTTCGAATGTATAAATGTAGATTATTAGGGAAACAATCCACGGTTTTAGGAAATTTAAGAACATAAAAATGATTAAAATAAATAAATAAAAATGAATAAAAATGATTAATTCTTAAATGGTAACTTCTTAATTGTCATTTTAAAATGTCTTAAATTTTGGGGATGAAAAAAGAAGAATCGCGATACGGCACAACAAAATAAGACTGTTTCAAAGGTGTTTATAATGTAATATCGGGCCAGTGGTTCAAATTTTTACTTGCCCCAAGAAAATGGGCCTGTAAAATAAGCCTATTGTTGTTTTCGATACATGCAACCTTAAATAGGGCTCTCAAGTGTCACGCACAGGAATGTGCCACCAAAAGCTACTATATTAACTCTATATTTATATAGGCCTAACTATTTTAAATATTGTTAGACAAATAAAGTAATAAAGCAGTAACAAATAATCAAATTATGAGTAATAGCACAAATAAATACAACAGAACAATTGCTTTTCGAGCTTTTCGTGTGTCGGTTTAAACAGGAGATTTTCAGGTACAGAAATTGTAATCTAATGTAGCCTAACTATTTAACTATAGATTAAACTTTATTAAAGTTAATCAGTCAAGAGCAGTTACAGATGCATAAATACATGTTTTGAAATGTTGAAAATATAAAACGTTAAATACTGTTATTTTTAATTATTTTAAAAATGAAAAGACACTTTAAACGTGAAATTAAACCCGCCAGTAGGTGGCAGCGAATCACTATTAATGAGTGAGTCATTGAGATTCAACCGATTCATTCAAACGGCTGATTCATTCAGGAAGTGTTGCTCAGAGACGCAAAACAATTCGGAACTATTTTCGTTGGCGAAATAGAGTGAAACAGGCGATTTGGTGTCTAAAATGTAAGTCACTTGAAATTAAGTTCTTGTTCATTAAACTGTACGCTGTATAAAATCAATATCACATTTGTAATCATGCTAATATTTATGCAATGATGTACTATTACCTCTGTGGGAAAAAATACAAGCTAAAACACATTAAAACCATGCCAGTGGGGATGTTCTGAATATCTAAAGAATATAAAGTGAATTAACTAGTCTGGGTGTCATTGGGCTATAGGTATTGACACAGATTTCACAAATCAATTTAGTCCACATACACACTGAAAAGTTTCAGGAGTGACAACCAGGGAGTGAGTCCCCTAAATTATTCACTGGGCCTCATTCATGAAACATGAGCCGAAATTTGTGTAAATTGTTTGTGTAGGGACAGAAAAGTGGACATTTCTGTAAATGACCCAGCCGACTCACCTATGTTCCTCCACAGTTTTCTGCATCCCTCCACCACCCTGTTTCCTCACACTCATCTGGTTACTACCAGAGATACGGGGAGTACCCTGGGTTTGGGCCCGTTCTGGGGTGCGTTTCCCGAAAGCATCGTTGGTAAAGTTAAACCATGGTCGTAACTCCCATAGTTCGCTTCGGGAAACACGTCCCTGAGCGTGAAATATTACAGGTCCTGAAATATCACAGGTCCTATAAATAATAGGGATCCTGTTTTTTTTGTTCCAGGTTAATGATGACATGATGAGGTCCCCACTGTACAAATGAGCACTGGTTACTCTTGGACAAACCTTTGCTGAAAGCGTGGGATTGACAGTTTTAAGATGGTTTGCAAACACTTTTTCAAATGTTGATTCTTATTGTACCACATGATTGCCACTTGCCACCCACCAAATATCTGTTGAAAAACTTTTTAAAACAGGGAAATGTGAGTTTCATGTTTATTGCCACAACTGCTGTTGTGCTTTGGAAAATAATTTGTGCAAGTCAAGTCTTCTTCATTTATATAACGCTGTTTACAATACAGATTGTTTCAAAGCAGCTTCACAGTGATGATAGGAAAATGAATGGGCAGAGATTGTTTTGGTTTTACAGCAGCTCTAGGAAAAAAGTTAATATCGAGCTAAAGTAAGTTTTTCATTGAATCACTTACTTTTGCTGTAAAAAACGTTAATTATTAACTTAAAGGCCGCTTAAATGACACCTTTTTAACTGAGAACAGAAGACTTAATACATTCTTGCTGTTTATTTACGTGTTTAGTTTATAGGTATGCACAATTTTAATGTGTATGTGCGCAGATGCTTAATCTTTCTTTACAAAGTGACATCGCCAAATTACTTGTCTATATATATATATATATATATATATATATATATATATATAGACAAGTAATTTGGCGATGGCACTTTGTATATATATATATTTCTTTTAAAAAGTCATCTGATTTTATCATTCATCTCATTTTCTGTGTTGACTCAGGAAGATACATAGTGGTGAAATGAATAATCTCTCCACTTGAAGATAGCTGTAAAAAGAAAGGTCTGATTGAAGATTGTCATTGGTTTGAGATGGCTAGACTGACCACTGAGAGCTCTGAGTGGATCACTGTGGATGATTGGGAGAGTCAGCAGCCGGAGTGGGTGGAGACAGCCAAAGTACTACGATGGGAACATCTTAAGATCATGTGCTTTTAGAGAACATTTGATTTTTGGTTGAAGTAAAAGATAAATCTGACACAACCTTTTTTATTCACTTAAAGGAACAATCACTCCAGTTGGAGATGGCTATAAAAAGAAAGGTCTGACTGAAGATTGTCATTGGTTTGAGATGGCTAGAATGGCCACAGAGAACTCTGAGTGGATCACTGTGGATGATTGGGAGAGTCAGCAGCCAGTGTGGGTGGAGACAGCCAAAGTACTATGGTGGGAACATCTTAAGATCATGTGCTTTTAGAGAACATTTGATTTTTGGTTGAAGTAAAAGATAAATCTGACACAACCTTTTTTATTCACTTAAAGGAACAATCACTCCAGTTGGAGATGGCTATAAAAAGAAAGGTCTGACTGAAGATTGTCATCGGCTGGGGATGGCTAGAATGGCCACAGAGAACTCTGAGTGGATCACTGTGGATGATTGGGAGAGTCAGCAGCCAGTGTGGGTGGAGACAGCCAAAGTACTATGGTGGGAACATCTTAAGATCATGTGCTTTTAGAGAACATTTGATTTTTGGTTGAAGTAAAAGATAAATCTGACACAACTTTTCTTTTTTGCACCTATTGTAGTGCTTTTTTGTACTTGTCAGTGCAGTGGTGTTCATTTTAGAATGTCACCTGACAACAAGCTAAATTAATGGCTGATGTGCCCTCAGGACAGTAAAGAAATGGCACAGCGGGTTATATTTATGAGTGTTTACACGATTCAACATAATCTGCATTTCTCTGCACTGTCTGACAGCATTCCTCTCCAAGTGGAACACTGTACAAATATAAAGGTGTAATAATTGAGAATTGAAGTTACTAATGAAGAGAAGCAGTCAAATGCTTGTTGTTTCATACTGGATTTTAGTTTTGCAGTGGACACTGATTTTGACAGCAATAAATTGTCCTAACTGATTGCAGTTTTTCCTGTTAGAGTATCTGAGTATCCTGTAAGGTCAGTATTCCTGACCTTCTGAGACTCATATCTTCCATTAAGGGAATGAATCCACATTCTTGCCTTCAAGCTGTTGACTGGAGCTAATTGTGAGTTGATAATGATAGCATAAGCATTCACAACAGCAAACAAACCACAGTCATATCCATTGCCTTGTTGTGGAGTATTCACCACATCTGAATTTTTCCAGTCAGAACCCTGAAGGTCTTCTGTTGCTGATGTGTACATGCAAGCTACGGCTTTCATTAGTACTGGAACAGCATGTTTCAAATTTGTAAGACTGTGGATTGAATTGAAAACTGAGATCTCTCACTTTCTGAAATTTGCTGTGGTAAGAACCCAGTGACCACTGCCTGAAATATCTGTGTTGAAGGGAATTACATCTAGATCATAATTTAGAATCCTGTTTGCAGCAAAAAAAAATTATAACTGGACTAAAGTCTCCTAGGGCAGCTAGTTGGTAAAGGTATGTTGGTGCACATAGAATTGAGCATTGATGTTTTTTGTTGGTGAATGAAGATATTAATAGCTTGCTCATTTGTTTTTCCTTTAAGCCAGGTGTTTGAAGAAAGACAGCAGTTTCTTCGAGAGACCTTTATCCAGTCATGAATGATGCCATTGATGCACATCCAAGGAGCCAATGAAGCCCCTGTACTGTTTAGTGTGGCTACTCTGGAAAAGTGTGGTGAAACTACAGGCAGACTGCCGCCATTTGAAAACCCAGACTGGTGAGTGTTGTTCTCTTTTTAGGACCTGGCACCTTAGACAGCTTAGCTATATAATAACACTCATTCTGCTCTGCATTTCTCTTATTTTCAGCATCCAAAGAAATTGATGGCATGCCATCCACCAAATAATCTGATTCATATGAATACTCAAACTGGTTGAAAACTTAAAAAAGTATATTTTCCATCAGACTGTGAAGGCTCCTCATACAGTGTAGTATTCTGTGCAAATATGTGGTAGCATTTTCTACTGATGGGACAAGAGCATAATGCACCATTGGCAGTATTTTGAACTACATTTACTGATTCATTTGAAGCATTTTTCATGACCATCACTTTAAATAATGGATTTAGACTTACAAGATCCTTTCAATGACTGTCTTGGCCAAATCTGAGTTGACAGAAGTATAGCTCCTTCAACCATTATGCAAAGAAAATATATTTCCTAATATATGAATGATCAATGTATTAAATTATTTAGTTGTAGATTAGAAAATATACAGAATAATATATTGTGTAAATATGTTACAATATATTGCTGGTTCATATATTGAAAAATGTGACAGTATATTTACTTATATATCATAATATAAGTAATTTTATATTCATTAATACACTTCATAACATAAACATATAGATGTACATGTGATAAGATACTGCATGGCACAGCATGTGTATAAAAGTCACTGTTTGGATTTTAATAGGCAAATACTTAAGAATCTATGGATGTATCATTATTACAGTGATTATTATGTTTCTAGCATGTTATATGTTTGGCAACAGTTCTTTTAACCCTTAAAGATTGTGTGTAGCTTTTCATTTCTTAAACAGCCATGTAGGACGACACATCATGGCCATATTCCAGGATGACAATGTCAAGATTCACCAGGGTTAAAATGTGGAAGAATGGTTCAGAGAGCATGAAGAATCATTTTCACACATGAAAATCCAGACCTTAATTCGATTGAAAGTCTTTGGGATGTGCTGGAGGAGACTTTACAGAGTGCTCACCTCTTGCATTGCCAAGTACAAGATCTTGACAAAAAATTATGCACCTAACATGCTAGAAACATATCACTGTAATAATGATCAGTTCATAGATTCTTAAGTATTTGCCTATTAAAATCTTAACCGCAACTTTTTTTTTTGGCCGGACAGTGTATATAGCTAGTTAACATTAGCACAAGCACACCTTTGTAGACATGGATCAGTTTGTTTTTGATTATTTCTCTATTCTCCAGTGCCATGAGATATTCTCATTTGGTTCAGGAAAGAATTCTCAGCTGAGGGAAGATATACAGATTTTCTTCAAAGTTTATTGTTCAGGGATGAACTTATATAGCCTACACCTTCAGTTTCTTAATACAGAATACACAAACTTGTATACATTGTCAAGGGGTGGTGTATAAATTGTCCAATATGAATATACATTAAATCATATAAGAATATCAGACAAACTGAATAATAAGCCCATACATGTAAAGAACATATGTGTCCAGATCTTGTCTGGAACAAGACCAAATGCTATCACCCTCTCCGTCTTTTCCTTGCTCTCCAAGGTTATTGGGTTCATGCAGAGAGAGAGAGAGAGAGAGAGAGAGAGAGAGAGAGCGTTCATAGCGAGAGTTAAAAGTCAAGCGGAGAGCCTGTTTTTTTCTTCTTCAGTTTGTGATTAGTATCTTTCTTTCATTCATTTAGGAGGAGTCTGAAGAGTCAGATGTTGCAGTGGCTCTCCTTAAAGACATCAGTGACAGTAACACAAGTCCAGTTCATGACTAGCCTCTGAAATTACTCGAGCTGTTTGAGTTAGTTGTATGAGTTGCCACAATTTTTTATAGTTTTGAGTCACATGATTTTGTGTTTTATAATTTTGAAATGTTTGAGTTGTGTAACAAAAATTTTTACTAATAAATATTGAGTTTACTGTACTTAATGTACTTATTTTTTAAGCCAATTTAATCAGATTTTATGTTTTTAAAATTAATTAAAAAATTAAGGCCCATTAAAAAAAATCATTAAAACAAAATTTGCATTTAAATTCAGTTCAAATACATTTCATTTTAAAAATACACTACAGTGTGCTTAATTAAAATACACTTTAATAAATTGTTAAGATACACTTCAAGGCCTGGTTTCACAGACAGGGCTTAGATTAAGCCAGGAGTAGGCCCTAGATAAATTAGGACATTTAAGTAGCTTTTATAAATATGCCTTAGAAAAAAAAGAAAAAAAAAACATTATTGGTGTGCCTCTTGACTCAGGTAATACATCTCAGGTAATACATTTAAAACATGCATTTTAGTATGGGACTATAGGCTTAAGCCTTGACTGTGAAACCAGGCATACATATACTAAACTGCAACTTCATAATTAGAAAAAAATATGTTATTACAAATTTATTTTTTACACTATATAATAGTGAAAATGATTTGAAATCAATTACAAATAATAGCCTATGCGTTTAGGTTTTTGAAAACATTACGGCCCGGTTTCACAGACAGGGCTTAGCATAGCCCAGGATTAAGCCTTTAGGTTAATTAGGGCATTTAAGTAGCTTTTATAAATGATCACTAGAAAAAAAAACATTACTGGTGTGCATCTTGAGACAAAACAATGGCACTGACATTATTTTATATGTCAGTGCAAGTTGCTTTTAGTTAAGACATCTTAAACATGCATTTTTTAAGCCTTGTCTGTGAAACCGGGGGCTACATTTAATTTTTCTCAATATATTCTTTTAAAGTATATTATTTGAGTCATAAGTACAATTTATACAAGTATAAGTGCACTTCTTTTTCACTAGGGTTTCTATGGGAGGACAAAGCTTAATGTAATGTTAAATAAAGAGAGAACCACAAACTGATCGTCTGATACATTTTGAAAAGACAAGAGTGAAGAACAATGTCATTATATACCAAAACACAAAATAGTGCATCTAAATGCATGACAAGTTTAATGCATCCACAATCAAGGCAGATTTTTATAAAGATTACAAGTTAATTAAAGTCCTACCTGGTTTTAACATGAACATGTTATATGTACATAAATACATTGTTATAGGCTATAGATTGTGCTGTCTGTGTCAATGCATGTTTACTCATGTCATAATAGTCCATAAGGTGGGAGTACTGTATTATAGCAAGAGATGTGTAATGGTGATATTCTGCTGTTTTCCGTGATGAGCGAAAATAGTTATGTATGAGTCAATAGTTCTTTTAAAATTATGGCAAATGTTGCTCCAGACATGAGATGTATACACATCCTTACTGATTTTATATTTGTTTGTTTGGGAATAAAGACCAACACAATTTAATCCACTGCATGCACATTTCAACATTATCCTTGAGTCTTCTCATGTCACTCTTACACATGCCCCAGCTACATTTTTAGGATTGGTTGGTAGGATTGGTTGATAAAATGTTTAAGGTGGGGCTTAACAAAGGTGTATTTAGATGCATATTTTAGATATCTATAAAGTTACTTTACAATTAAGAACGCTAAATGCTGATTTCTCCAAAGAAAGATCTTCCTTGTCAAAAATCAGATTAAGATATCCATAACTAAGTTGCAGATATTTTCAAATGAGATTTGACTAGGAAGAATTGCAATTCAAAATATCTCTTATTAAGTTTTACCAAGTCAAAAATCCAATTCAAGTTATCTACAATTGTATAAATTACTTTCAGATATCTCCAAATGTATCTGGGATATCTTTAAAGATAATGAATTAAAGATTAAAGAATTATGACCGGCCATAAGATAAAGATATATGATTGATTTTGTACTAGGCATAATTCTAGTTATAGATATTTTGAATTATAATTTTTTACTAGGTGTTTTTACTTAATTATCTTGTAAAACTGTAAATTGAGATATTGAATTGGAATTATGCCTGGTACAAAATCAATTATATATCTTTAATTACAACTACTAGTCAACTCATTTGCAGATATCAGAAAATATTTTCCATGGAAGAATATGTCTTGTCAAAATAGCATATCTCGAATATATAATATCACTAGTCAAATTAACATTGTTGTCAAAGTTGCAGAATATATATCTGTAATTGGAATTCTGACTACTAAAAACGACTAGTACAGACAAGGTAATTTTTTTTTTTTTTTTGGCAGAATTAGATTCAGGTTTATCAGGTAAAGGCACAAAACCAGACTGTCCAGCAACTGCATCCAAAGCAGATTTTTCAATGCATTTTCAATGCATTAGCCTACTTGTAGCATGCGATTTAGCACGCAAATAACAAAAAGGGTACACAAAGAGAGGCTATTTGCTCATAATAATATCAGCACCAAATTGTTCTGAACATGAACCTTTTCCAAAAAAAATAAATAAAAAAAATAAAGTTTCTAAAGTTTATTCAGAAGCCTTAATATCTGTATCTTTGCTAAATTAATTTAACATGTTTATGATGCCCTTTAATTTAAGTTCATTTTTTGTTTATTTTTATTTCAATTATTGTTGTGTTTCAATCGACCTTATGTAGCCCCGCCCCTTTTCAGCGCTGCGCTCGTTGTCTTTTGACTTCCAGCTTGTATTTCCACAGCGATCTTATGTATATGAATGAACTGCTCATTTTAAAATCCTCCCGTTCTACTGACATTTGTTAAGACACCCGCTTTAAACATTACAATGCTCATGATAACTTTTGTTAACTCTACAACACGTAAATCCACTTCACCAGGTAATTATTCTTCAACAGCGATGCCATAGAATAGAAATATACAGGGCTACCGCGAAAACGGAAGTTCAAAGACAATATTCTAAAGATGGCGGCGCGCATGTTTCTCTGGAAAATAAGGTCTATACTTACAAAATGTAAAAATGTGTGAAATGTGTCAAGAATTCTGTAGTTTTGAAAGTTTAATAAAAAAGCATACCCGAGGAAAAAATGAAGAAAAACACCGTAGAACTACATCAGCTACATTCAACGCGTGACGTCACAATGCACGCGCTACAGTCTGTGCAGCAACTGTTCGAAGTCAGTCAACATCTGTTATTCGTTCCTGCAGGTTCAGCGGAATATCGCTCTGAACAAACAGCGAGACCGACAGAGTTAATGACATTGTATTACCCGTGTTGTGACAGTGCTTCAACTCAGCTAAATATGAAGCACGAAATGGCAGTACAAATGAAGACCAAAGTTGTGCTGCTGGCATGTGGGTCCTTCAACCCCATCACAAACATGCACATGCGTATGTTCGAGCTGGCTCGAGATTATCTTCAAGACACGGGTACATTTTAAATGAAAAATGTATTAATGTGTATATATATATATATATATATATATACACTGCAAAATGTGTTTGTTATATTTTCTTGTCTTGTTTCCAGTCCAAATATCTAAAAATTCTTAAATCAAGAAGCATTTTCTTGACAAGTAAAAAATATTGTCTTGTTTTCAGAAAAAAAAAAAGTCAAAATTAAGTGAGTTTTTCCTCACAACAAGCAAAATAATCTTATTTCAAACTGAAAGTAAGATTATTTTGCTTACCTCTGGCAGATTATTTTGTTTGCTTTAAGGAAATTTTTTTTTTTTTTTTTTTTCTGGAAACAATACAATAATTTTTACTTGTCTAGCTTCTTGATTTGAGAATGTTTATATATTTGGACTGGAAATGATATTAAAGTCATCTGTTTTTGTTAATCATTCATCTCATTTTTAAGATAAACATTATAGGCCTGCATATTAAACACACATAACTTATATCTTTGTTTTTCTGAATCAGGAAGATACATAGTGGTGAAAGGAATAATCTCTCCAGTTGGAGATGGTTATAAAAAGAAAGGTCTGATTGAAAACTGTCATCGGCTGGAGATGGCTAGACTGGCTTCAGAGAGCTCTGAGTGGATCTCTGTGGATGATTGGGAGAGTCAGCAGCCGGTGTGGGTGGAGACAGCCAAAGTACTACGGTGAGAACATTTTAAGATCATGATGTTTTATTTTGCACCTATTGTAGTGCTTTTTACCATTGCATGAGTTATGTTCATATCTTGTGTGGTTAAACGTTATATTTGATGTGCTATTATGTAAAAATGATCAAAATTTTATGCAAAATTGACATTAAATCCGATAATTCTGATCTTTAATAGGCACCATCATGCAGGACTCATTTCCAGCGGTGACAGCTACAATAATGACTTGGACACAGTGAGGTGTGGGAAGAGGAGAAAGATGGAGCAAAACAGAAACATCTGTCAGATTGATTTTTCTTTTAACACGAAAGGAGGTATGAAAAATAATCCACAGCTGTCCTTCATAAGACAAATGTTTCCTACTTCTCAGTGCACTTAAAATGGTGTTTATTTTAGAATGTTATTATGTTAAGATTTTATATTTAAAAATATTAAAATATGAATAAAATGTTAACATTGAAAAATTATAAAATGTACTATGAAATATACACTACTGTTCTAAAGTTTGGGGCCGGTACAGTAAAACAGTAATGTTGTGCAATGATATTGCAATTTAAAATAACTGTTTTCTATTTTAATATATTTTAAAATGTTTTTCCCCCTGTGATGGCAAAGCTCTATTTTCAGCTTTGTTATTATCATTGAAAACAGTTGTGCTGCTCAATATTTTTGTGGAAACCGTGTTACATACAAAAACACTAAAATGATGTGTATTTTTGTCATAAATATTGGTATTTTAGACACACCTCAACTGAAGCTGTTGTGTGGTGCTGATGTGCTGGAGTCATTTGCTGTCCCCAACCTTTGGAAGCCCGAGGACATTGAGGAGATATTGGGGCGGTACGGTGTGGTGTGCATCACAAGATGTGGCAGTGACGCTGAGAAGTTTATCAGTGAGTCTAATGTGCTGTCCAGACACCGTGAGAACATCCACGTGGTTCAAGAATGGGTGACCAATGACATCTCAGCCACCCATGTGCGCTGTGCGATACGCAAAGGACATAGTGTACGCTACCTGCTCCCCGACCCTGTGGTGCGTTATATTCAAGATCACAGTCTGTATAAGGAGAGCGAGCAGAAGAATGCTGATGACATCCTTGCCCCTCTTCAGAGATACACCAGCACCAACTATAGGTATACGCAGAATTGCAGCAATCCATTTGCTTCTTTTTTTCTGAAAAAAAAAGCTCATATTTATTTAGTGCACAATGCACAGTTCTTAATATTATGCCTGGAAAGTTTTTAATACGTTTTTATTAATAAGGATTGTATGATCTTTGTATCAGTCTTTAAATGCAGGATGTTTAAAGTGTAAAGTATACTTGCAATATTTGTAGTATACTTAGCACAAAATAAATGTATTTTAAATTTTAATATATATATATATATATATATATATATATATATAAACAGTACAGTCCAAAAGTTTGGAACCACTAAGATTTTTAATGTTTTTAAAAGAAGTTTCGTCTGCTCACCAAGGCTACATTTATTTAATTAAAAATACAGTAAAAAACAGTAATATTGTGAAATATTATTACAATTTAAAATAACTGTTTTCTATTTGAATATATTTCACAAAGTAATTTATTCCTGTGATGGCAAAGCTGAATTTTCAGCATCATTACTCCAGTCTTCAGTGTCACATGATCCTTCAGAAATCATTCTAATATGCTGATCTGCTGCTCAAGAAACATTTAATGTGTATAATTGTTCAAAATATTTGTGTACAATATTTTTTTTCAGGATTATTTGATGAATAGAAAGTTCAAAAGAACAGTGTTTATCTGAAATCTAATCTTTTGTAACATTATAAATGTCTTTACTGCCACTTTTGATTGATTTAATGCATCTTTGCTGAATAAAAGTATTCATTTCTTTCATTTCTTTTCAAAAAAATAAAAATAAAAATTCTTACTGACCCCAAACTTTTGAACGGTAGTGTATAATGCTACAGAAGCTTTGTATTTCAGATAAATGCTGTTCTTTTGAACTTTCTATTCATCAAGGAATCCTGAAAAAAAAAAAAGTACACAACTGTTTTCAACATTGAAAATAATCATAAATGTTTATTGAGCAGCAAATCAGCATATTAGAATGATTTCTGAAGGATCATGTGACACTGAAGACTGGAGTAACGATGCTGAAAATTCAGCTTTGCATCACAGGAATAAATTACTTTGTCAAATATATTTAAATAGTACACAGTTATTTTAAATTGTAATAATATTTCACAATATTACTGCTTTTTACTGTATTTTTAATTAAATAAATGTAGCCTTGGTGAGCAGACGAAACTTCTTTTAAAAACATTAAAAATCTTAGTGGTTCCAAACTTTTGGACTGTACTGTATATATATACACATACACACACTAGGTTAGCCATAGCATTTCTATTGCAACTGTGGAATGACAACAAGACACATATGCTGCGTCCCAATTCAAATACTATCCATCCTAGTATTCGAAAATAGAATTACTGTGTCCCAAATCGTAATATGTTGAAATGAGTATTCCAAAGATACCCGGGTGGTCTTTTTCCAGTTAGAATCCGAAGTGCAGATCCGTTCACACTCTTAACGGCTAATGTTTCCCACAACCCATTGCGCTGTGGATGAGGATTTGATTAGAACTACATACACGATTGAAAAGTGTTAAAAAACTACAAACATGACGGATGTGCGAGACCGACGGTTAAGCAGAGCGGTTAAGATAAAGGGGGTTGTGATTAATAATCAATACCTAACCTGACGAAAAGATATTTATTAAACGTTATCCACATTATATTTCATCTGCAACACCATTGTGAACTTTTATAACGATTCATTTAGTCATTAACTTTTAAATGCATCATTATGCAAACATGAGGAGAGTTCTCCATATGAAAGATCCATGACTGGCAGATTAACGTGCGACTACAATTCTCTCCGCTGTACATAATTTACATTATATTATAGTTTAAAACAATAATAAGAACTAAAAAAGAAGAGCTGGAATAAGAATAAACAAATTTTTGACATTTAAACGCTGACTTCACAAGACTACATAAAGTCCAAGTGTGTGTATCTGCTACACACTCAAAAGTATGTACTTTTTCTTCATAAAAACAGTACATACTTTTAGGGCATAGAATAAGTAGGTGAATTAGGACCAGGCAAGTGTCACACAAAGTATCACATACAGTTTGACAACTGAACATCTGACATTATATACTGTTTGAATTCTGTTGATCAGATACGAAACAACAGACACCGTGAGAGAGGTATGTCTGGAGATGTACATCAACAGTGACTTCTATTGCGGTGACAGTTGCTGGGTACCAGCTGAGGAAGATGTGCAGCTGGAGGCTGATGACAACAATGTCATCTCAGAAGTGGTTCAGCTGGTGTCTGAAGATCTGACCGACCCAGCAAGGCCTTCAACACAAATGGCAGGGAGCAGCAGTGGGATCGACCAGGGTGGCATGGATGCTTCTCCTGTAACCCCTGAGGAGAACAGGCCAACAGGTTAATGTCAACAAAGCATTTGAGATGCAACATTACAATTAGATGCAAAAAGAAAAATCTTACAAGTCAGACTAATTATTCATGTTTGACCTGTGGTTGGTTTCTAATAGCAAATCATTTGTTTTTCTTCTTTTTTTTCCAGAAAATACCAAAGTGAGGAAGAAGAACATAATTAGTTCATTCTTCCAAAAGCTATTTGGGATCTCAGCAAAGCCTAAGATGGAGCCGTTGTGTGTCCCAGATAAAAGTGCTGTCGAGCCAACATCTCAAACGGATCTTTTTGTTACCGAGCAATCAAGTGTCCGAGTTCCAAGCGTTCCTGTGCCAGAACCTGAATTGGATCTGGCTAATTCAAAGGAAATATGTGTCCCGGAACCTGTATCCTCAGATGTTCAGGAGGTTGATGTCAACATTGCCATCTCAGACTTGAAGAGCCCTACGCTGGTGTCTGAAAATCTGACCGACCCAGCTGGACCTTCAACAGAAATGGCAGGGAGCAGCAGTGGGATCGATCAGGGTGGCATGGATGCTTCTCCTGTAACCCCTGAGGAGAACAGCCCAAAAGGTGAATGTCAAAAAACCATTTGAGATGCAACATTACAATTAGATGCAAAACGAAATTTCTTACAAGTTGGACTAATTATTCATGTTTAATCTGTGGAAATGTTTCTAAAGGCGTATTATATGTTTTTCTTTTTTTTTTCAGAAAGTACCAAAGTGAGGAGGAAGAACAAAATTAGTGCATTCTTCCAAAAGCTTTTTGGGATCTCCGAAGCAAGCGCACATTGAAAAGGATCTGGTAGTTCCTGAGCAATAAAGTGTCTCAGTTCCAAGCATTCCTGAGCCGAAACCTGAAGGTCTGGAGGTTAACATCAACAACATCCCATTCAGTTACTGCACTTCAGTAGAAATAGATGTGCAACTGGAGGTTGATGCCATCACAGAGCTGAAGAATCACACACTGGTGTCTGAAGATTTGACCGACCAAGCAGAAAGTATGTGTATTTCTCCAAAAGCTTGTTAGGGTGTCAGCACAGCCTGTGATTGATCCAGCTGTTCCAGAGTAGTTGTGTGTCCCTAGTGCCTGCACTTCCAAGCAGGAACCTAAAGTGGCAGATCTTTCAGTGGCAGATAACTTTTTTTCAGTTGAAGGACCATTGTGAATGGCACATGACACCTGTCACTGAGGTCCAAACCAATGTCTTCATAGGAAATAAGTCTACAGTGTAAGCTTAATGTAATACAGGAGTATAAACAGGAATCGAACACAATTATTTTTCTACACTGTAAATCCTCTTTAGTGAAAGACTAATCTAGGCTGTTGTGTTCTTGTGCAGTGAGACAGCTAGGAACTGAGCCAAACTGAAGGAGATGGATATTACCCACATCCTGAACGCTGCAGTGTTGAAAAAGAACCAGAGGGTTTTGTTGGGAATGCCAAGAAAGAAAGACCTGAGAGGACGATTAATACAGGGGTGAAATATTACACTTATTGTTGCTTGTGGACATACCAGCTGCAAAATTCATCCACAAGGCCCTGAGAAAACCATTTTTGAAAACTAAATTTATGTGAACTTCAAACATATATGTATATGTATATGTGTATATAGTAAACTGTGACATATTATACCCAAAAATTACTCAGACACTTTGACCTGACCATGGTTTGCTTAAGTGTTAGCTGACATAATTAAGATATTTTTTTCTGACACAGTTTAACTTTGAGATCTCGTCATATTTTATTACCTTTTTTTTTTAAAACTATAGTGAATAAACTGTAATAATGAATGAAATGTTCAAGGTGTCTGAACAAATTGTGGTTTGACTGTATATATATATATATATATATATATATATATATATATATATATATATATATATATATATATACATACATACATACACACATATATATTGTCAGATTATTGCACAGTAATAAATGGCTGTCATTTAATACTGGCTGTCATGTGTGTGCATTGCTGTTTTGACATAGTCTTTATCTTCATATGGACATTTTAGTCATATTTGCTAATTCTCTTTAATGTATTTGCCCTGTTCTGTTCTGTTTTCCTGGGAAATTTATTTTGTCATGTATTTTAAGGAGATAAACATGTTTCTTATCAGCCTTGATTAACATGGCAGTAAAATTCGATCACATTATTTTGGCAGTTAATAGGCTTGTTCGACTTGAAGCAGCACTGCACATACCAATCAGTGTATGACATCGAAGTACCGCAAGAGCAATTCAATAGCGTTTGGAGCCATCTGCTCTCTAATAGCTCTCGCTGTATTTTGATGTCATACACCGATTGGTGAATCGATTTAGATTCATTTATGGTCCCTTACATTTACAGAAAAAAAATATGATAGTAACATATTAATTTATTCAGAAGACTAAACATTCTCTCTCTGACCAGTTGACACTTATTTTGTGCTTTTGATTCTTATTATTTATCTTTATTTATCTATATTTTGTGCATTTGTTTCTTATTGTCTATAATTTGTGATTTTACCCTGTCCTTGTAACATGTATGTTCAGTTTTGGTTTTGTTTCTCTGTGTTCTGTTTCTGTTTTACCTGCCTGAGTTACTAATTAGTTTCCTTGATCAGTGTTCCGTGTCCTCAGTTCCATTTACTCCCTATGCTCACTCCTTTAAATATTTAAAGATATTTACCCAGTTGTTTTTGCTTTAGTACAGACTCGTCTCCCAGTTCTCCAGCGGCACGTTGCAGGATTCAAGATTTGCCAAACTCACTCCATAGTCGGGGATTCAAGATCAGCAATGATCAACCAAAAGCACACCTTGACTAGATCAGTGGTTCCAAACTGGAAGAAACTCTGGGTTTACTGAAGAAAACCTGCTCCCGACCAGGTTAGGTTCAGAGAGTAAGTTGCCATGGTAAATGGCTCTGAGTTACCTCTCTTTCAGAAACGGGCTTGACGTACCCTGCTATCCCGGGTATGATATACCTCCCATTCTGAAACAGAAAACCGAGAATTTCCCTCATTTCAGGGTTAAAATACTCAGAGTGTTCTCTTAACCTCCTTTCTGAAATGGGCCTCTGATCCGATTTGGTTTTAAAACCAAGGAACTCCGGCAGTCATGACTAAAGAAACAAGATCGAGTTGTGATATGGCATTGGTATTCTAAATCATCCTGGTGTTTGGTTAATTAAGAAACCTGGTGAGTGTGGGTACTTTGAAGGCACAAATTTGTTGTATCAACAGATGACTCCACATCTCAGTATACTCCAGTTTGATACTCTGGATTCACTGTTGAAATGAATAGAGACAAAATTGTTCAATTTAAAAAAAAAATTCTGTTCAAAAGATAAACTGAATAATTTGGGGAAATTCTGGGGAGAGCCTGCTCCTACTGAATCAAAATCTGGGAAAACTGTTAAACACATTAGCTCTCAGAGACTGCATTATTGCCAGCATTCTTGTCTGTCTGAGATGCTGTGGGTCATAAAACATGCTTGGAAGGCTGTTTCTATAGACTGAATTTTGCACAAACGCCCACAAAACATTTGCTATTCATATGTGTAACAGGCTTGCTCTTTTCCCATCTGCAACTGAGCAGAATGGCCTGGCACTGGTCCACCCCTTCATTTACTCTTTAATTATATAGTATGAGTGCTGTCTGTCTTTGCCTTTGTTATGCCTGTGGCTCTGTGTTTAAAATGCATCTTTTCCACTGCTTTTCTTGGCAGTCTTGTTGTTTTGTTGTCACTTGGGTTGAGGGAAAAATGCCCAAAGGTTACAAGACTCTGTTCATTCATAGTTGCCCCATCACACCAATTCTCCTTAAAGCTTTAATTACCCAGATGAATTTTTGCTCTGTTTAGTATTTCAGTCTCTGTAGTTAAGTTACAAAACTTCTACTGCAGTTCAGAAATGCATTTTATAGGAATGTATTAGAGCTGGAAGGTAAAATAAATCGATTTTTGGACAAGAAGATTGAAACAAGTAGAATGATTGCAGTAGCTTTATTGGATAGGTGTAAGGGTATGAAAATGAGTTTACATTTAGGTGATGGTTCTTCTGTCCTACAGCAGTTTACCTAAAATGTGGCACCCTCTTTTAAGAGTAAAGCCAGGTTCACACTGTGCGATTTATAGCAGTCCTTTAGGATTGTTGCTTGTCAGACTGTACGAACATGATCCTCATGTCACACTGTGGGGATTTCAGCCGTCATTTATGTCAGACTGTACGACAGTCAAGACGCGTTAAAAAACGGACATGCGCATGAAAACTCATCCGGTGATCTACATCATCAACCCACACATGTTCGGTGACTGAGAGCTGCATTACACGTGGGACTGAAATGGTGGCTAACAAAGACATCTCTAGTGTTAATTTTGATCACGGCTTGTCTTAAAAAACGAAGACAATTTGACATTTGTCGTAGGAGAAGTCACACTGCAGGACTGTGTGCCATATCTTCTGACACTGCCAGAATTTCGTCAGAGGTAAAATTTGATCGCAACGGTCATTAATCGGCTGTCAGTGAACGTCAAACTACCGATCAAAGACTACAGATTTTAGCCTAGGATTATAGAAATCTTTTAGGATTTGCAAAATTTGCCTCAGACGACCAAATCGTGTCCAAAATCGCACAGTGTGCACCCGGCTTAAGTGTGACAAAATTAGGATTAACCTTAAAGTTTAGATTTACACTCACTAATTAAGTCAATGAACCCATCTCAACAAATTCAGACTGGCAAATCACTGGTACACTACTCTGGGCTATGTGCAGAGTAGTGTACCATTATACTGTTTTACTATTCCTGTAGTATTAAAGGGTTAGTTCACCCAAAAATGAAAATTATGTCATTAATGACTCACCCTCATGTCGTTCCAAACCCGTAAGACCTCCGTTCATCTTCGGAACACAGTTTAAGATATTTTAGATTTAGTCCGAGAGCTTTCTGTCCCTCCATTGAAAATGTATGTACGGTATACTGTCCATGTCCAAAAATGTAATAAAAACATCATCAAAGTAGTCCATGTGACATCAGAGGGTCAGTTAGAATTTGTTGAAGCATCGAAAATACATTTTGCTCCAAAAATAACAAAAACTATGACTTTATTCAGCATTGTCTTCTCTTCCGGAATCCTTTCCATTGAACTGATCCCATTGAATTGATTCCATTGAATCTGTCGGCGTTGGTAATGCACTTTTACGTCTCCGTGGTTGTTTTTGGCGATTAGGACATCCGCGACATTTTGAAGCATCAAATACATTTTGGTCCAAAAATAACAAAAACTACGACTTTATTCAGCATTGTATTCTCTTCCGGGTCTGTTGTCAATCCGGGTTCACGACTCTGCTTCTTCTTCTTCTTTCCTGTTTTACGGCGGTTGGCATCCAGCTTATTGGTGCATTACCGCCCCCTTCTGCAGTGACGCTGCTGATGTAAGACTCTTCTGACGTGTTATCCGGTGCGCCAGAGCTTCGTTTACAGTCTGAGGGAGACGCACGCTGTATTCAAGCTATTCTACATTGTTTGTATTTTGGTATTGCTATATTTATAAAATGGTGCGTAAGTGTGCATGTCGCGGATGTCCTAATCGCCAAAAACAACCACGGCGACGTAAAAGTGCATTACCAACGCCGACAGATGAAAGGATTCAATGGAATCAATTCAATGGAAAGGATTCCGGAAGAGAAGACAATGCTGAATAAAGTCATAGTTTTTGTTATTTTTGGACCAAAATGTTATTTTAGATGATTCAAAAAATTCTAACTGAACTCCACTGATGTCAACATGGACTACTTTGATGATGTTTTTATTACCTTTCTGGACATGGACAGTGCACCGTACAAACATTTTCAATGGAGGGACAGAAAGCTCTCGGACTAAATCTAAAATATCTTAAACTGTGTTCCGAACATGAACGGAGGTCTTACGGGTTTGGAACGACATGAGTCAATAATGACATAATTTTCATTTTTGGGTGAACTAACCCTTTAACAGTTTCTATATTAAAATATTTATTCAGCATTTTTATTACCCACCATTTCACATACAATTTAAAATTATATGAAAAAAATATGAATACTGTATGAATTTCTGATTGAGTAAAATTACAATGGAATGATGTGGTGTCAGTGGCGTGCAGTGGTGTTCTGAAATGAGGCACATTTTTTTTATGAATCATTGTAAATTCATGTGCATTACTCATCTTCCTTGTTAAATGAACATTACTTTACAGCACATCAAAAAAGAAAAAGAAAGAAACCAAATACAATTCTATTTTGTAATTTTACATTAACAATGTAATGTTCTATTTATCAAAACCAAGTCAATCCCATCAAGCATCAAGTGTTTTAAGCATTTCTACATTCATTCCAAAATAATAACTAAAGGCAATAATAATTTAAACAATATATTTTATTTGTGTATTACGGTTTTTCTTTTTAATTGTCAACCTAGGCTATTTTGGATCATCAGTCATGCTCCGTAAACACCGTCTGTCACAGACACGAATTGTATTTTTAATTTCACCAAGTTGATTGCTCTAAAAACCCCGCAGTCATCATGCTTTCAGTCCATTTCAAGTTTGATTTTGACGTGACATAAAGCGGTGATATCTAACTGTGATCTTACTTTTCAATTAGTCTTCCGATTGACGCCATCATTTGTTCAGTCAAACTGACGCGCGGAATGCGCACGTCAACGAGAGGCGGGATTTATTGCACAAACCAATCATATCCAATCATAACCAATTACAGTCATAGAGACATTGCCTCCTCTCACGTGACTTTCCCCCATTCATTCTCAATTACCCCCCACAAAACCCACCGCACGCCGGGGATCTGATGATTTTATATGGTTTCCTATGAGAGGAAAGGGAGGCATGACTCCTCTGTGTAACTTCATCTGCGGGTGTCGCTGTTGGGCAGTGTTCCTTAAAGGCCAATTCAAACCGCGCCGACAAACGCCAACAGACAAGTTTGTTGGCGTTTGTTGGCTGTTGTCGGTGCGGTGTGAATTGGCCTTAAGAAATACGCGTGACTTGCGCTCTTTTTAATGTCATAATTTGTAATATTTGTGTTGTTTTATATGTAATATGGATTATTTTCTCATCCTTTTTTTTTGAGGAGGCACTGCCTCGCTTGCCTACTCTGAGGAAACGCCCCTGTATGGTGTGTATTAAGAGGTTTAGGACCTCTTTTAATTCCAAACATTAACTATTTTCCCATGTACTTTCTCTCTTTACAGCTAGACAGTTTGAGTTGGGTACTGTACTTCCTGATTGTACATTCCTGGTTACTGTATGATCACATGACAAAAATATTGACTGTTGCCTGGATACAGGGGGTGGCTCAATTTACCCACTAGACTAGTTCATCATATCCCACTCTTCCCTGTGTCACATATCAAGCACAGTTTGCATATAGAATACTGATGCATGAAGACATTTGACTTGGAGGGTTTTTTACCACAGTTTTGAAAATATAACTTACGGCAGCCTGAGCAATATCAGCAAAGATTCATATTTGAAAATATGTATTGGTAATTTTTTTACCATTTTTTTTTTTTTTTTTTGCATAGCCATGACTGTAAAATATATCTATAAATCTCAGTCATAAAAAAGTGATTATAAGGTACTGCTTAAAACATAGTACAATGGAAAGTACAGTGCCCACTCCAAGATGAAGACCAAAGCATTTGTCATGTTTCATGTTTCAAATTATTGAAGAAAAAAAATCAAGAAAGAGAGGAGATGGCTTGCTAAACATCAGACTTAATATAGGGTTTCTGGATAATTATAGCCAAGTCATAGCCTAATTATAGTTTGGAAAATTGAACATTTTTCTACTTACCACATGCCTGAGGGCTACGTCCCATTTTGAATTGTCTATAGAGTCTAAGAGTTGGGTTTTAAAGGGTTAGTTCAACCGAAAATGAAAATTCTGTCATTTATTACTTACCCTCATGCCGTTCCACACCCGTAAGACCTTCATTAATCTTCAGAACACAAATTAAGATATTTTAGTTGAAATCCGATGGCTCCGTGAGGCCTCCATAGGGAGCAATGACACTTCCTCTCTCAAGATCCATTAATGTACTAAAAACATATTTAAATCAGTTCATGTGAGTACAGTGGTTCAATATTAATATTATAAAGCGACAAGATTATTTTTGAAACGCGAAACAAAACAAAACAACGACTTATATAGTGATGGCCGATTTCAAAACACTGCTTCATGAAGCATCAGGAACACAAATGAATCAGTGGCTGTGCCATGTTTATTATCGTTATCGTGAGCCATTTATCGTGATCGCATCCTATCATGAGGTACCCTCCGATTCCCACCCCTAGCCTTCGTATTATCTTTGGGGTCTATTTGACCCCACGCAATGTTTAACACCTCTAAAAATATGGTTGACAACTTTTTTTTTGCTTCATATTTGATGGGGGTCGTCATAATTCTCACGAAAACATAGATGAGGAGAATCCTAATTTTGAGACATTCTGCTCGGAATGAGATTCTTAGTGTTTTCTCTACTGTTGTCTCTCAACCACAAAGAGGTACATTACCTTTCAAAAACAGCAATTTATTATGGTCCCGCCCCCCACTTGAATGATAGGGTAAAGCCATGGCCAAAAGTTTTGGTGGTTCTCTGCAGTGGGTTGTAGTCTCAGAAACCCTCATTAGATAAACTGCCTGTTAAAAGTTTGCTGATTCAGTTGTGGTGTTGATCAGATGCATTTTACATACAGTATTTACAGTACATACAGTAAATGCTTCATTGGCAAAAAAAACAAGGAGTTTGAGGTCCTGGTAAAAGGTGATCAGCTAGCATAATTTCACTAATCACATCAGCACATGGGAAAGTGCAAACAAGTTCTAGTCAGGAGGAAAAAGTGCTTCCAGTCATTGTGTTCTTGCGTCTTCAATGGTTACCTCTAAAGAAAGACATGTACCCATCATCGCTTTGCAGCAATTTCTTTGCATGTGAGGCCATTTTGATGCAAAGCATCTGAAAGAACCATTTACTGGATCATCAAGAACTTCAAGTTGTGAAATTCAGCTGCATTGAAGAAGCCTTCAGAACATCCCAGAGTGTCCAGCAAGCGGCAGGACGGTCACCTCCTGAAGAGTCAACCCTGAACCATGTGCAGAGCTCAATATTGGCAGCAGGTGTGCATCTGTAGGCACAGTGAGGTCAAGAATTTTGGACAGTGGCTTGGTGAAGAAGGGCAGCAAAGAAGCCACTTTTCTCCATGAAAAACATCAAGGACAGACTAGAATTCTGCAAGTACAGCAAGGATTGGACAGCAGAAGACTGAAAGAAGTTATTTTTTCTGATGAAGCCCCCATCCAACTGTTTGAGACATCTGGAACATGAATAGTCCAGGGAAATAAAAGGTGAACGCTACCATGATGAGTCCTGTGTCATGCCAACAGTGAAGCATCCTGAGACCACCCATGAGTGGGGTGGTCCCAAGGGAGTGTCAAATTTGCCTCCAAACATACTGCATGTTATTACCCTTGATAGCAAATACATTATATATTATATTATATTATATTATATTATATTATATTATATTATATTATATTATATTATCATCAGCAGAGGGGGGGTCGGGGGTGATGGGGGATGTTGTTTTATTTAAAGAGCTATTTGAGTATAGTCAATGAAGAAACATAAAGTACCTGATACATAAACCTTTGAAAATAAAATCATATTCTGGAGGTTTTTAATTGCTGGGGTCAAACTGACTCCACAGGCAAACTGGCGTTTCTGGATTTTGAGGGTAATAGAAGGGCTAGTCAGGGCTGTGTTTCGTTATGTTCAGCATGTATATATATACTCCATTTCATTTTGTTCTCTGTCAGTTAATGTCATTGTTTCATGTGTGGATTGCTTAGTTGTTACTTATTGTTTTATCCTGTGTAATCTCCTAGACCATTAAAGACTTTATTTCACTATCTGTGTCGTGCTTGTTGGATCACCACGACAAAAGTGTGACAAAGAAAAATGCACCGGCTACTGCGATGGAACATTCCTGTCTGGAGTCTTTCCTCTGCCATTGGTTACATTCCCTCTGCTAGATCCGTCCAGCTGGGGTAACCCTGGTTCTACTGCCCGTGCTGGGGCCATCCAGCTCCTCAGCTCCGCCTTCTCTATTAGCTCCGTCCAGCCTCAGGCCTCCCGATCCCCAGCTTGGCTCGATGAGGCGGATTCCCAGGCTTCATCTTGGTCCTCCAAGCCCATGACTGCACTCTTGGCCTGTCAGCCTTTCTGCTCCACCTTGGCTCTGCACTCCCTCTACTCCACCCTGGCTCCTTCCTCTTTCAGCTCCGCCATAGGTGCCGATCTTGTGGGTGCTGAGGGGCTGGATTTAACCAATCAAAAAATCCATTGAGATTCGGGAACCACTCTGATTGGTGGATCTCACATCATGTCCTGGCATGTCATAATACACACAATTCTACCATTATATTCAGCATTACAACATGACAGCCTGACACTAAAGTTTGTGCTTTTTTTTTTTTTTTTTTCGGACAATAATAAATTGCATTTTAAATAATTAACTCCAAAATCATCAGGTATGATACAATACAGGGGTTCTTGTGAGTGCTAAGCACCCTGAAACGAAAGAAAGAGCACTATCAGTTGATATTGTAATAATACCATTTTGGTGAAACTGTTTGGAAATACTCCAGTTGTGTATTTGTGCTTGCTCTCTGGAGAACGTCAAATGTTTCTATTTACAGCTGTCACTCATAGCATAAGACAAAATGGCATGTGAAAATAGATGCGTAGTAAGCATTGTAAATGCAGACTAATAGATTAAAAGAAAAATATTTGTATCAGAATATTTTTGAAATTCTATTTATTTGTAAAAGTAATGTCTTGTAAATAATCTTATATCTCACTGCTATGTCTCAGTGTCACACATTGCTATTCTTGTTTTGGTGAAGCCAATTGCTTACATATTACATTTGCAATTTAATAGAGCATCAGCCAAAAATTAAATTTGCACATCTGTGAAAGTTTCCAGGTTGGAAATCCGTTATCATGTGGCATTTTAGTGAAATCAAGTAGGAAATTCCAACTTTCTGAATTGAATGGATTGCAACATTCCATTGAAAATATCAACAGAAGGAAAAAAATAAATAAAAGAAAGTCTTGTATATAATAAGCATTACGTCTTTAAGGAAGATCACTGCAGCACAGCATAGTGTCAAGACATCTGTTCTACAGCTTGACTGAGAAAATGGTTTATGTTTAAAACGCAGTGTGTGTATATCGTCTTTGGAGTGTGTTCATGGAGTAATGACAGATTCTTGCAGGGTGCAGCACTACTATGATGTAGTGCTTTAAAAAGAGGTCATCCAGTGTCTGCATCCTGTTAAAATGCCAGTTCTGTGCTGTTGGTTTGGACAATTATATATAAAAGTCTATTAAATGTCTGTCACACATCTCGGTTTCATACATTTACCACAATATCACTTTTCTCAGATGATTGCAAAAGTGAACACACTAAAGTTTTTAAGTCTCAGTTGTTCAAAGTTAAATCCATACCCCTCCCTCCTCCCCCATTCAGGAACAGTCACATGCATATGGAAATGATTGGGTTTAACACTCCTGGAAGTAGTGTTGAGAAAAATTTATCAAGCAGTGTGGTCTGCCAAGAAAATTCCATGATAAAGTCTATGATTTCTCTTCAAATATGTTCAGAAAATCTTAGAGAAGAGATTGGGATCTGAGGAAACATTTTCGCTTTTTACTTTATACTTGGCTTAGCATCACATTGCGCAAATCGTAAATAATCATTAGTTTGGGAGTTTCTCAAGCACAGGGAGAAACCCAGACAGACTTTATGATCCCTTCGATATCCTCAGTAGAGTTCAGCCTATTTTAAGGTCTAAAAATGATTCTTATTGCACGTCTGAGTCAGAAATTTGGCTAGCGTGTGTGTATGTATTTGGAAACAGTTGTTCCTCCAAGGGCTCCAAATTCCTGAGATGTGTCATGAGAGGAAGAAGGGTATCTTTCTCAGGCCTCTGAAGCCTCATGGACTAAATTTCATTCTAGTGACAAGTCTCGGACTGAATGAAATTTTGTACTGTGGATGCAATGTACCATCCATTCTTCTTCTATCCAATTAAATGTGCCAATCAAACCCGACCTGCATTAATGTACTTCCTGCCTGTTGTTCATATTATAGTCCTGGCAAGACCACACTTGACAGCTTGTACTATGAGTGAAAGCAATGAAGACATTTTACTATTTAACATGACCTTTGTCTGCTGAACTACTGTACCAGAAACCAGGGGCAATGAATCAGAAAATCAGAGGGTGATGATTCAGGTGAAGATGCCAATAGTCATCATCACTGATGTAAATGACAGACTGTCAGATTATTTAATTATGATTTTTATGATATTTTACTTTTAGGGGGAGGAGACATTTTTATTCTAGAGAACATTTCATTGGACAAAAACTACACGCGTCACCTTTAAAGGCAAACACAAACATTGTTTTTTATGACATCATTAGATTCATTAACTATAAAAGAAACATGAAAAGTATGGACAAATATTAAGGGAAATGTGACGTTTATTTAATTACTCATTGGAATACATGTGAATGTGATAAGTAGAAAATGATAATACATATTTTTACAATTAAAAACAATTTTTAACACATTGTCAGTAAACGGTACCTTAAATGGTGAACATTTTCACTTTAGCTTCACTGAGAAAAGGTTATATATATATGTGTGTGTGTGTCAGGTGCTCAGCACCCTGTTTACAATTATAAAACTCATTAAAAAATGTAAAAAAAAAAAAAAAAAATGTAAAAAAAAAATCAAATGGAAAAGGGAAAGCTGATCCTAAACCAGGAGATTCATAATGTGCACTGACTTAAGATTATATTTTTGTCATAAATGGTCAAACAAGAATATGTATGGAACTTCTAAACAAAAGCTCAAAAACAGATTTTGTGTCTGTCTTGTACACGAAAATGGATGTTTCTTTGAGTTTTCAACTAACTTACAGTAATGTGAAAAGGTGACCTTTTTTCCATGTTAACACTTGGCCAAATAAATTCACAAGACTTTGATCTGTATCCGTGATCTTGTCAGGCTCTGCCCGATTAACAATGACATCTGCATCTAGGCAGAAAGACAAAATTTGCTCTCACAAACATTATTTTCGATTATCATTGGATTTTACTGGCCTAAACCTCATGTTGTGGTTGAAAGTTGTAATTTATATCAGTATTTTCACATTTTGATCAAGGATCAATTGATGGATTGATGATTATAATGTCAAAACATTGTTTGATTTTTGTTATTTTGCCTTTTGATGATATTATACATTTAGTTAAATGAAAAAGTTGTTTGTCTAAACCTTCTGAAGTCATTAAAGAACAATTTAATAAATGCCCCTTTGCAAGATTTATTTGTCTATTCATTTTGAAGGATAATCCACAGGAGAAGGTTCTTTGCACATGAGAACCTTTTGAAGGCTACACTATCTTCATAGATCCCTATGACCTCTCAGCACTCCCTATGACCCCATCATCTAGATCTGCCAATACACCATCATTTTAATCAATTTTCCTTTAGTGCAGGAATGGCTCTTAGTTCTTGAGCTTTTTGGGCAGGATTTTCCTGAGAGGAGGCTTCTGGTCCTGGGTGGTGTCCTGTTGTGGATGGAGTAACTCTGGTTTGGCTTCATGAAGCAGTTTGAAGCTTTGAACCGGCTCTTTAGTCTCTTGTTTGGCCTGCCTCAAGAGACGTTTCATGTTCTTCACCTTGTCCCTCAGGTGATTGTTGGCCTTTTCCAGGATCTTCACTTTCTGAGAGAGGTTTCTGACTTTCTCTTCCTCCTCAAATAAGGCCTTCTGCACATTGGAGCACCATAGCTAAATTAAAGTAAACAGAAAGTAAATAGAAATAAACAGGGAGTACAAAATACATAAAGCATCTGTTTGGCTCCTATAAACATGATTTAAAGTTAATTTAAGGAAGCAGACTGTTTTGTGACAATGTAAAGCAAGTAAAATATTCATGAACTGTAAAAGATTCTAGCATCAAGCAACTTTCTGTTCCCTTTCGATACTTCACTCGTACTGCGTATGGGGAAAGGTCTCCTTTTTCCCCGTTACTGAAGCCTTTTTCAATAACGCAGTGTAAAGCCCCGGGTATACTTCACTTTCCGTGCCCAGACGCGTCACGCGCGCAGTCACGTCCGCGCGTCTTTCAAAGTATACTACACCACGTATGCGTGCGGATGACTGCGTTCGTCACATGCGCAGTACAGTTTTATCTATGCTCTACCAGACATCGGAGAGCAGCACGGAGTCGTGTCATCAATGGGACATTCACTGGGCATGATCGGAGAAGAAAAGAAGTGCATCCTTTCCCATATTTTACTTATCCCCCTCCATGAATTTGCCGCCCTAAACACGTCTTTGTACACTTTCAAACATGAATTGTACAAATGTGGTTACTTTCTAATCTCTTCGCACAAACGCTGGTCAAGTTCGCTGTGTTTTTCTCTTTTTCAAGCATGTTGTTAAACCGGTCTTTTCACACTCTTCTTTGACGGCTGAACACTGTGCTCAATACTGTGCGTATTGCCACCTAGTGGACTCTTCTATACTGCTTGCGCATGCGCTCTTGCACGCGGACTGTCCGCGCGGTCTCAAAATTTGGCCTGCACGCGGCCAGGGCCGAAGTATACCCGGGGCTTAACTGCATCGTCATTGGTTAACTCATAGACAATTTGTTGAACCAATGATGGCGCGGCATAGCTGCGTGGCCTATGGCAACAAAGCGTGCAAACTTTCCCGCCGAAATGGGCGGGTTTAGTGCTATATAAGCAGGCATTTCGCCATAGGATTTCAGTTCTCTCTCCTTCAGCGACGACTTGACATCGCTCTTCGCTGATCTCCAGCTGAAGCCTGAGCTCGCCGGACCAAGAAACGCCAGCGCCCTTGTCGACTGCCGCCTCGAGCGCCGTCTTGAGCAGCCCGCTTCCCGCTTCTGGCCGCCTACCAGCGCATCTCCTGCCGCTATCCGGCGCATTTAACTGAGCATTTTCCCGCGGTTTATTGCCGCTCTAAAAGAGCTTCCTGCAGCTCTCAACGCTCTAAAAGAGCTTTCAGCGGCCCTCGCCGCTCTAAAAGAGCCCCAGAAACGCCGTTTCCAAATGCCGCGCCACGCTTGTGGCACATGCAGAGCCCCTCTGCATGAAGATGACGGGTGTCAGGCTGTCTGGGCAGGCCCCACGCAGAGGCTGCGCTCACCGGGACCTCATGTTCTCACTGCGAGAACATGAGTCCTTGCCTCGCTGCGCTCGCGGATCGCCTTATTCAGTGAAGGCGGTCCCGCCGCTCGCGCCCTCCCATCTCCTTCCTCCCGAGAGCCGGCTAGGAAGAGACAGCAGGGCAGAATGACACAGCGCCCGGAGTTGGATGAGCTCACGCCGGCCCTGCCCCCGCATGCCTCACCCTCTCCCTCGAGAGAGCAGTCCCCCGTCCTGTTCTCCCGCCTTGAGCTGCGTCCCTCGGCTGATGCGAGTGACCTAGTCTCCTTCGGCGGTTCTGAGGACGAGCCGCTCGATGATGACTTCCGTGTCTCTCGCGGCTTCTGAAACGGAGGAATGGGCTGGTGATTCGAAGGAAAACCCCGCCCATTTGCCGTCGCTGGAGCCCATTGAGTGCAGACCCAGGATGGATGCCGAACTGTTCCGCATCCTCTCAAAGGCTGTCGAGGAGCTGGATCTCCAATGGGCCCTGCCTGAAGATCCAACGTGCAGCAGACTGGATGAATGGTTCCTGCCGGGACATCGCCAGGCCCCTCGCCAACGCTCTGCGCCGTTCTTCCCCGAAGTTCATGACGAGCTACCAAGTCGTGGCGTGCCCCTACTCGCCCGCTTACGCACTTCACAGCAGTCAGCTCTCACTTCGGTCGATGGCTCTATGGAGAAGGGCTACGAGAGCCTTCCGCCCCTGGACGAAGCAGTGGTGGCTCACCTCTGTCCCCCCGCGGCTGTAGGGTGGAAAACCAAGAGGGCCCTTCCGTCCAAGCCCTGCAGGACCACTTCCGCCCTAGCTGGCAGAGTCTACACCTCTGCAGGCCAAGCTGCCTCTTCACTGCACACCATGGCTATACTCCAGGTGTTTCAAGCCAAGCTCCTCCGCTCCCTGGACGAGTCTGAATTAGACGCACCTGCCTTTCATGACCTACGCAGCGCCACGGATTTGGCCCTGCACGCCACGAAGGCCACAGCCCAGGCCATCGGATGGTCCCTGGCCAGCTTGGTCGTGCTCGAACGGCATCTTTGGCTCAACTTGACCGAGATCAAGGACGCAGACAAGACGGTCTTCCTGGATGCCCCTGTCTCCCCGTCCGGTCTCTTCGGGCCAGCTGTAGAGGGCTTTACAGAGCATTTCACCGCGGTTCAGAAGTCGTCCCAGATAATATCTCAAGGCTACTCACTCCAGTTTGCTCGCAGACCCCAGCGTTATGGCAGGGTGCTTCCCACTTCAGTAAACGCGGACGACGCTCACGTCCTCCGAGCCGAAGTGATGTCTTTGTTGGAGAAGGGGGCTATAGAAATAGTCTCCCCCTCAGAGAGTGACTTGGGGTTCTACAGCCGTTACTTCCTCGTCCCCAAGAAAGATGGCGGTCTCAGACCCATCTTAGACCTCAGACTTCTGAACCTTTCCCTCATGAGACGGAAGTTCAAGATGTTATTGCTGAAGCAGATCCTCGCGCAGATTTGCCCCGGGGACTGGTTCTGCTCACTGTACCTGAAAGATGCATACTTTCATATCCAGATAGCCCCCCATCACAGGCGATTCTTGAGATTCACATTGGAGGGTGTGTCTTACCAATATACAGTCCTTCCCTTCGGGCTGTCCCTAGATCCTCGCACTTTTACCAAGTGCATGAACGTGGTGCTTTCCCCACTGAGACAGATGGGAATCCGGGTTCTCAATTATCTCGATGATTGGCTCATTTTAGCCCAGTTGCAAGCCGAGCTAGAACATCTCAGATCCGTGTTACTCAGTCACAGGACACCTGGGACTCAAGGTCAATTTTGCCAAAAGCTCACTGCCCCCAGCCAGCGTATAACGTTCCTGGGTGCAGTTTAGACTTAGTCCGTATGATGGCTGTAGTCTCACTAGAGCGCGCTCTGGTCATTCAGCAGCTCGCGCATCGGTCAGGAACAGAGCCTATCTCCCTCTGAAGTTCTTCCAGAGGATGCTAAGGCTGATGGCGTCCGCCTTCCCGGTTCTGCAGCTCGGCTTCATCGAATGCGGCCTCTGCAATACTGGTTGAAGTTTCGGGTCCCTCCTCACGCCTGGCAGCGTGGCCGCCTGGATGCCCAGGGTTAATCGAGCCTGTCTATCAGCTCTGAAACCCTGGACGAACCCTGTGTGGTTCAGTCAAGGAACCCCTACAGGCGGTGTCCAGAAGAACGGTGCTCTCGACAGATGCGTCCAACTCAGGTTGGGGCGCTCTTTGCGAGGGCAGTCCGGCCTTCGGCTCGTGGACTCACGGGGAAAGCCATCTACACATCAACTGCCTCGAGATGTTGGCAGTGATCTGAGCCCTTCACGTGTTTCAGGCACACCTGATGGGACGCCACGTCCTATTCCAGTTGGACAGCATGACAGTGGTGTCGTACATAAATCACCAGGCGGTCTTTCGTCCAGCCGCTTATGCGCTCTGGCGAAACGTATTCTGGAATGGGCATTACCGAGGTTCAGTCGCTCAAAGCGACTCACATACCCGGGAGAACGAACTTGGGAGCATATATGCTATCTCGGAGCAACATCTCCTCAGACGAGTGGATGCTCCATCCCCAATCTGGGACAATCTGGGAGTTCCTGGGAAGGCGGAAGTAGACCTCTTCGCCTCAGAAGACAACTTTCACTGCCCAATTTATTTCTCAAAGGAGAAAGACGCACTGGCCCATGCCTGGCCCAGTACTCTCCTTTACGCTTTTCCCCCGATCGCTCTGATCCCTCAGGTCATCAGACAAATCAGGGAAGACAAGCACAGAGTCCTCCTAGTAGCCCCGCTCTGGAGAAGCCAGGTTTGGTCCTCAGAGCTGTTCAGGCTTTCCACGAATGCCCCGTGGCCAATCCCCCTGAGACGGGACCTCCTCTCTCAGGCGAGTAGGACGATCTGGCATCCCCAGCCAGAACTCTGGGCTCTGCACCTCTGGTCTCTCGATGGGAGCCTGCTAACCTCCCAGGGGATGTGCTAAATACCATCTCTCAGGTGAGAGCCCCGTCCACGAGACGCCTCTATGCCCAGAAATGGTTGGTCTTTGTTAGCTGGTGGTCTGCACGCAACATAGACCCTGTAGAGTGTGACGTATCTCCGATACTGTCTTTCTTCCAGGAGCGTTTAGACATGGGTCGCACCCCTTCAATGCTCAAAGTTTACGTAGCAGCCATCGCAGTGTTTCACGCTCCTATTGCTGGCCAGTCAGTGGGGCGAAACAGCCTTGTGGTGCATTTCCTGAGAGGTTCTAGGCATTTGAATCCCCTCGTTCTCTCACCATCCCCACCTGGGACCTCTCTTTGGTCCTCAGAGCTCTCAAAGGACCATCCTTTGAGCCACTGCGTTCAGCTGACCTCAGGCCCCTGACGCTCAAAACCGCTCTGCTACTTGCACTAGCATCGGTCAAGCGTGTTGGTGACTTGCAGGCCCTCTCTGTGAGCCCTGCATGCCTTGAGTTCGGGCCCAACGACTCCAAAGTCGTTTTGAAACCTAGGCATGGCTACGTCCCTAAGGTGCTCTCGACTCCATTCAGAGCACAGGTCATTTCCCTCTCAGCGCTCCCTCCTTCGTCGGACGAGCGAGAGCTGGAATTACTCTGCCCTGTCAGGGCATTGAGGACTTATATTGAGTGATCACAGCCTTTCCAGCAATCTGATCAGCTCTTTGTCTGCTTTGGCGGCCGCACCAAAGGATCTTCGGTCTCTAAGCAGTGTCTTTCGCGTTGGATAGTCGACGCTATTGCTCTTTGTTACTCCTTTATGGGCCAGAACTGCCCCATAGGTGTTAGAGCCCACTCCACTAGAGGAATGCCTTCCTCTTGGGCCTGGTGCAGTGGAGTTTCCATTAAAGACATCTGTGAGGCGGCCGGCTGGTCCTCGCCGTCCACCTTTGTCAGATTTTATAATCTAGATATCCCAACTTTGCAAATTCGGGTCCTCTCGTTATGATACAGCGGCCTCTGCCGAGCTCCGCTTCATACTTTTCCGGGAGTTAACTCCCTTTTTGCAAGTGTAACATGGGTTTGACGGCTCCGGCCTTCTCACTTGTCCGCTGGTTCCCTCGCGGTGTCCAAGACAAGTCCAGTCGTTCCCTGCCGTGGCACGGCGCGGTTGAATTCGTTCCCCATACGCAGTACGAGTGAAGTATCGAAAGGGAACGTACTCGGTTACTAACGTAACCTCGGTTCCCTGAGATACGGAACAAGTACTGCGATACATGCCGTGCCACGAGGCTGCGGCTTCAGTGTCGTCGCTTCAGTCGAATGACCTGAAATCCTATGGCGAAATGCCTGCTTATATAGCACTAAACCCCGCCCATTTCGGCGGGAAAGTTTGCACGCTTCGTCACCATAGGCCGCGCAGCTATGCCGCGCCGTCATTGGTTCAACAACTTGTCTATGAGTGAACCAATGACGATGCAGTTACACTGCATTACTGCTTCAGTAACGGGGAAAAAGGAGACCTTTCCCCATACGCAGTACTTCACCAAAAGCAAAAAGGTTACACAAAACAAAATCACAGCCATACAGAACATAGCTATTTAATATTTGTTTTTTGTTTGTTTTTCATTATTATTATTTTTTTATGGAAGCACAGCTTGGTATAAATTCCTTCATTGGTCAACTTACTGTACATGAGGCATGTGGTTTAAAGTACAAAGAGTATGGTGTAGAGAGAAAAAATGATTACTTTGGCTGTAATTTAATCAGGCTGTGATTATCAGTTGGAAATCAAAGCAGCTGAAACCCATTTGAAACTTTTGATAACATTTGTTGTTCTTGATATGTAACAGTAACTTCATAATCCTGGGAAAAACAAAGCATTTGATGCTTTCCTCTCACATGTGTTCCTGAGTCTTGCCTGAAAAGATTTTACATCTGAAAATTAGTCACAGCTGGGCCTTTTCTGTCAAGTGTGGATTTCCTGGGTAGCTCTAATAATCATGCTTGCACCTGAAACTGCGTGTAGGTCAGATGTGATCGTAGATTTATGGGATATAAACATAAAGACTGTCATCAATGTGGAATATATTTAGGAAATGAAAGTAATGAGTACTGAGGTCATACAAAAGAACTTGGATCAGAAAAAGAAAAAAAAGTTAAAGGCCAAATGATAAAAAAAAAAAAAAAAAAATCTTTACATGATTGTTAATTGAACAAGACAGGGTTGATTTCCATTGGCTTTTACTTTCAATTCCTATAGGGATCAATCTTTTGTTGACTGCTCTCACAGACATATGGTAAAGGCATGGGAAATGTTATTGCTTAATTAATTCTTTATGATATCCAGTTTCACATAAAAATTCAGCCAGGACTGCTTGGATGATTACAGTTTTAAAGGGGTGGTTCAGTGCTTTTTTTCTAGGCTTGATTGTGTTTTTGGGGCGCAGTTTAACATGTCTTAATGCTTCGTTTTTTGTTTTTTTTAAAAAGCCGTATTTTTCATATATTTTACCTTTATTCTACACTTCTGTTTCCATTGACATATGAACGACTCATTTGATTTCCTGCTTCTATGAAGCCGCTCCCTCTGAAATACGCAATGTGCTCAGATTGGTTAGCTAGGCCCAGTGTATCCAGAGCCATTGTGATTCGCTGAAGCGTTCAGAAACGCCACGCCCCTTACCATTTTAGTTGTTACCGGTTACATGGGCTTCGGTGAAAATGTAAATAATGGAGTCTATATTGCTGTATCAAATTGAGCCCGAATCAGACCCAGATGAAGAGGGTAAAGCAGGGACATTAAAGGATGTTTATGAATGGTATTTCATTTTGTACTTGTGTCAAAGTGTTTAGATATGCTGTCACTGCTGTTTGTTAGCTTTCAATATACGGTTTTATCCTGATTAAAGCTTTACTGTAGCCGAATACATGACTGAGTAGTAGCATTTATGTAAAGGTAGCGTTTACTTTATAGCATGAACAGCTGTTTGTTTATGAACATAGACATTTGTTGGCGTTTGTAGAATTTAGCTAACTGTCTAGCAAAGCAAAAACAAGTTGGTCTTTGTTTACATCCTTGATGCAACCAAAAAATAGCAATAGAACTAACATTATACATTTAAAAGACATGTACAAACAATAAAACATACTTACAGTTTGAAGCTAATAAACAGCAGCTTCTGCTTTTAAAGTGGGAACTGCTTCTTTCAGTAAAAGCCTTTGTGCAAATCCAGCATTAAACTCATGTAGATTCTGGAAGCTGTCTTAAGCGCCGCATCCAGTGTAGAAAATATCACAGATTATGAATGGGTTCTATTATCTTTTGATGCGTTGCGCCACTCGCGTCCGCTGTACACAACTCTTCCGCTTTCATTATGCCACGCGACATAGCCTCACCCACTTTGTTGCGTGTTCCCGGAGGTGTGTTTTGCAGGATTTATGATGTCACCAACCCGGGAAGAAGCTTGTTGTAGTCCAAACCGGTCGTTTTTATAGGCATTAAACTGCCGCAACTTTAAAAGACAATATCTCTGTTTGCATTGAACTTTCAGCACTGTAACTTTGCAGGTTCTGTTTATGCTCAAGCAGCAACATTACACACTAACTAAAGTTAAAAAAGTGAAATCGCAATGAACCACCCCTTTAAAGGAATAAGTCACCCAAAAATGAAGTTTCTGTCATAATTTAATCATATTCACGCCATTCTAATGTAATAAAAAAAAAATCTTCTAAATTTTGCCCTTTTGGGTTCCACAGAAAAAAAGAAAGGCTTCGAACAACATGACAAAGAGCTTATGTGCATCACTAGCCATAATGAAAGCTGGTGATACTCACTCTCTAAACTGGCATAAGCTCACATTGACCAACAATATCTTCACATGCACACATAGAGAAGCGGCTCCTGAAGACAAAAAGGCTGATAATGTTAAATGCAGGCACACTTTTATATGCATGGGCGCTCCATGTGATGTCATAGCTGTCTGCCAACTAGTTAGCATGTTTCACGTGTGCTTCAGACAACGATCATGCTGGGCACGTTCCTATAGCGCCAACGTAATGACGCAGTGTCTCGTTCCTTTCTCAGGGAACCTGGGTTATATACACCCTTTTTATGTGATATGGTGTCAGCTTTGAAAAAACACTTCTTGCTGTTTTAACCACAATAAATTGAAAGTGTGCCTCACAGTTATATCATTTGAATCAGTATTTGGTCCTAATACACATAAGAAGAGTAAATTCTGTTTTGTACCACGATGTACTAGCAAACAGCTTTAAAACTATTTTGCTATAAAGATTATGCTCAAGCAATATGCCATCAATAAGATACTTTTCATAGAAATGTCCCACAGCCCAATGTGGAGTTGCTGTTTATGGCAGAGAACCTCTGGTTTAGAGTTTAAACATACCACCAACATTATATGAAACATGTTCTCCCAAGTGAAAAGCTAAAGAAGAAAAGATGTCCAGAGAGGAATGTTAATATCCCAGCAATCATTTCTCTAAATTCCCTTTAGACTTGGACCCAGACATAAACTATACTTAATGGTGAATAACAATTCACAGCAAAATATAGGTTTGAAAATGTCAGTTAGTTTGGATTCTTGAGAGAAGTTGCCTACTTTTTCTGAGGCAGACTAGCTGATGTTTAGGCACATCTTCCACTGAAATGTTGATTTATGTGTTCAGCATTTAATAGCCACAAAAACTTCTGCTAGAGCCCCTGATCATTTCACAAGCCAAGAGAAACACAAACAGACATGCAAAAGACCTGAACAAGCAATACTGCCATTCCACACTTGTTTTCTCACTATGGTGTGTCTGTCTCCCTAATAATTTCCATCAACGTGCATACAGACAAGCACACAGCGAGCAAGTTTGGAAAGGAGTCTCTCTAATTAACACTACAATAAACATGCTCCATGCAGATTCATGCATAATTATTATGCAAGTCGATATTCTGATCATATTTTTTTTCCAAGCACACTTTACCAATTCCAAACCACATCAGTCTTAGTAACTACTATTCATTTTGTATATAATCATTTATAAGTGATATATAACTGTAAACGAGGGCTGGAAGCGAAAAATGCCTCATATTCAGATTTGCATAAGTATTAAGCAGGTTTTCTTTAACAGGTAAAATGGTCCAAAAAACCAAAATATTTTCACTGAAAAGTAAACAATTATTAAATGCCCACGAGAAGGATGCAATACTAATGCAATACTAGAAACTGCAAAATTAAGGCATGACCATTGGACAGTGAAATGCTCACTGGGTCAGCAAGATGAAAAAACAAACAAAAAAAAAACAGGTCAAGAAGAAAAGACATGTTAACTGCAAAAGACTTGAGTTTCTTGTGGTTTCACACTTATTTCTTTGCCTTAATTCTTAGTCTCCAGTGCCACCATTTTCCAGAACTGCAAACTACCTTGAGTGTCCAGAAGTACAAGTCAAATTAAGGCCCCGATATACTTCAAATGAAATCGAAGAACGAACTGACGTCATTTCGAACAAAATCAGGCCAAAACAAAGTTTGTTTTGTGTTCTTTTTGGAAGTTTGAAACGGCTTGCCAAAGCGAACTTTCAGGAAAAGTTCGCTCCAGCTGCAAAACACCGTACTCCCATTGGTCCGTGACAATAACGTAAAAGGAGGTGTACGCCGAGGCTCCGCCTTCATTTGTGTGGAACTCTTCTCTGACTCATTTCATCTGTAGAGTTCGTTGAGGTAAGAGCTCTGCAGGTGAAAACATGAACACACTGGATAGCAGCTTTATAGTACAAAATGAAGTTGTGCTTCTGATGAAATGACACAGTAAAGCTGCTTACTTTTAAGCAATCTATTGAATGAAGTGCTATATAAATAAACGTGACATGGCTGGAGTGCTAATTTGCTATATACCAATGTTGTATATGTTGTTATGATCAGACGCTTTTCTTATGCTTTGTATAAAAATGCTTGCAGTTTTCTCATTTTTGTTGTTTATTTTATTACTGAGAAGAAAGTGTACAGCTCGTATTTACATATTCATCTAACCGTCGCTCTCAGCAGTGAGTCAGATGTTCGATTTCAGTATATCGCTGCTCACGCATTTCGAACTTTGTTTTACTCCTAAATGAAGAACGAAAAAGAACATAGTTTGAAGTATATTGAGGCCTTAACTACATGTCAACTAACTCTATGTCACATGCTTGCAGGGATTCAAACAAAGGCAGATGATTAAAGTTCAATACAACGAAGTTAAGGCAATTTGCAAACACACTTAACAGACGATACCAGACAAAGAACTGAACACAAGCAAAAACTTAAATACACACAGGTAAATGACGAAACAGCTGTGAAGATGGTTAGTGTCCGTGATGAAGGTGGAACAGGGAACACGAGACAGGAGTGACAACAAACTGAAAGTCCTAGAACTGAAAACAATGGTTAAGGTATTAAGTATCATTAAAGTATTGCGGACTGTTGGGTTAGGGTTAGTAGAATAAGTTGAAATGTACTTGTAAAATTAGAATGTCTGTTAGGGGAGCATCAAAAAAAAGTGCTAACAGATATTAAGCAGACAGTTCACTAATACTTTAGACTGGTAGCTGACATAGTATTAAAGTTAAGGTTAGTAGAATGTCTAAAGTGGACTATCGAAACAAAGTAACTTTAAAGGAGTCTATAACAGAGGTTTTTAATGGGTGGGTTGTGATTCAAAAATCAGTTGCAAATCTTATCTAATAAGATTTAAACACTTTCCACATCTTTGTTATTGACCTAATAGTCTGTGCGTCCAATGGACCTCTACAATACTTTGACATAAATTCAACTTTTACTCAATTTAAGCAAATTCCAACATGGACAGCCTGCATGCCATGCTCTTCTCCTCAAAAAAATGATCAAAACTAAACAAACTTGTCAGAGACATATCCTTGTGGGCAGTGCTCTGACATATGGTTTAATAATGCAAGTTACTATTATTATTATTTTAATATATGAAAAGTAGCTCACTCGGTTGTCCTCTTGGACCTCCCAGTCTGGGGTGTACATGTGAACCTGTGTGCCAGCTGTGCAGTTGGAAAACTGGAATAAGCTGGAAAACATGCGGTGGTTCTCCGGTGTGTCCGGGAAGATGGGGTCCTGGAAGTTGACTCCGTGAGGAATGATACTGTAGTTTTCATCCATCCTGAGAAGAAACATAACACACACAACGCTATATGACAAATAATCATTACGTGTGGAATATGATTTGAACAAATCGCTTACTCTAAATATTAAACTCTTCCCACACCATCTGTGCTATAGACTGAATGATAAATTATCAGGCTTACTGAGAAGAGGTGTGCTATTACTTTTCTAAGCAATTTTACTTAATTTTATGAAGTGGATGATAAATTACTATTAAAGGGCATAAACTTACAGTGAAGGCCATATCCAAAACATAGAGCTTTAGGGTGGACTAATTTGAGCCCGTAACCAACCAGCTATAGTAGAAACTACTTTGCACTTTAGTAAATACCGAGCAACATACTTAAAACCACTTGGAATACCTATCAATGGCATAGCAACATGTTAGCGTCATGGAAAATGTAAATCTTGCTTTATAATGTATATTTTCGGCAGGTTACAATGTTTATACACACCATAGAGGGTGTATCAAACATGAGCAACAAAATTAGCACTACAATAGCATGCTACACCACAAAAGTTGCACAATCTTCGTGTATTTTTGTTTCTCCTGTGTGGGCCTCAGCGCTGTAATAGTTTACCACCTCTTGGGACACTTAATGTCAATGACTCATATATTTTTACACAGGAAAGCAGCCTAGGAGAGGGGAGGTACCAGCTCTATTTGTGTTCTTTACATGTGTGTGTTTGTATTAGAGCTGCCTTTGAATTTGTTTTTCCTAAAGCAATAGCAAAAGTATTACATTTAAAGTAAAATAGTGAGTAGTGAAAACATATATAATACAAATAAGAGGTATATTATGCAGCTTATATGTCCAAGTGATTATACACATAGCTTAAGGAGGACTATTCTTTCCTCTCTGTTCTTTCTCTTGCATCTCTATTTATCTGAGTGAAGAATTCATTATTTGTGATTGGCGTTCAAAGCTGCTCTTTGGCTGGTCTCTTGCTGTTTCCGCCTGCAGTCTTGCAAACTTTCACACATCAACACACACATACTCACACACCTCCCAGCGGTGAGGAAATGAGGAAAGTCTGTTATCAAAGTTTCAAGGGTGGTTTTAAAAATATTGATTAAAAAAAAAAACTTGGTTACATTGGCACAATGTGGGAAAATGAGACACGCGTTTCATACGGACTCTTCACAATGCTTGTTCTCCTTTATTCAGTGTTTAATTTGGCCACCATCAGCTTGCAGGAAAATCTCTCTCTCTTTTTTTCTTTTTTGCTCTTGATTTGTGTACTCCTTTAAGACATCAAAATGCAAGCTTAACAGTTTGAAGCGCTCGTGTAATCATCAATGTATATTTTCCAATTTTAGTCATTTGGAAAAAGGAAAACAGTTACAACAAATGACAAGTTAATGCATGTGCATATGTTAGAGAATTCCCACAAGGCATCTTTTTTTTTTTTTTTGAATGGTTTATTGAACAGTCTGGGTAATTAAAAGAGAGGGGGGGGGGGGTAATGCTATTTCATGCATTCTGACTTATTTACACTGTTAAAGAGTTGCATTCTCATGCTAAACATGGCCAAAGTTTCAGAACACGAGTCGGACGTATAACAGAGTATTTCTGTGCCAAATCCACTACTTTCAGTTTCGGTACAGGATTCGGAGAGTTTTTTTCGAGTGTGTCCTGTATGACGTCAAAAGAGTGCGGAATTCCTTGTAAAGGCACTTCTCCCTGATAAGCGTGCACACACACATCACCCAGAACAAGAGCACGCCCATCAACGCGTTTCGTTCGGGATACGGAAGCAGAGAGATTTTTCAACAATGGCTGTGTCCCAGTTCAAGGGCTGCACCCTTTGGAGGCTGCATACATCATCAAGGCAGTCTCATTTAAGAAAAATAACCGTTAGATTGCAACGCAAGAAAGAAATTACAGTATTTTACACCTCACAATGAATAGCCTATCAGTCAATTTTATTACGGTTACTTTTCTTAAATATGACATCCTTGATGAAGTATGCAGCCTCCGAAATGAGATGCAGCTCCTGTCACGAAAGGAGTGTGTTTTTGGTTGTGAGGGAAAGATTACCTTTTTCAGCTTCCCAAAGAACCCAGCGTTAAGGGAACTGAGGATGAAGTTTGTTTTTCCGAGGCAGCAACGGAGTTGTGCATGTATGTTTGTTTGTTGAATTCGGTGATGATACGTTGTAAACAAGTCCCAGTTCGGCTCTGGATTTGCAGATCGCAGGTGGTGAGTAAAGCTGCATCAGATGTCTGTGTTTTGTTGGCAATCGAGACACAAGTGCATATAATGTAAACAACAAATGTTTTTGTTCCCTTTTTATTCATAATGATTTCGCAGCTAGCATGCGATCTGTACGCAGAAGCTGCGCGCGCTCGTGACTCTTTAGCTCCGCCCACAGCACTGACGGCAGACACGCCTCCAGGATCTCAGCTTTTTTCAGAAAGACTCGGTTTAGCGTATCTATCTTTCATAAATCTGATAAAACTAAAGACTTTTCGGAGATATGAAGGATGCGTTGTTACTCTATATGTACAGAAGATTAACATGAGATTGGCAGAAACTGTGTGTGATACCCCCCCTTTTTTTTTTCCTCTATATGATTAGGCATATAAAATCATATGTAAGCTTTGTTCATAGGTTTTGTTGGCTTCAAACGCCATTGCTCTCAATGAGGGAAATGGGTTTGAGGTGAATAGTTTTCCACCTGGCTTCTATAGCCCATTTTCCCTGATGGAAACATTGGCTTTGGACCTTGACAGCAGCGAGTTCCTCCATCTGGATCTAATTCAGTCTCTTTAGAGGGGCATCAGAAGCTCAGGGGCTTTTACAAATCCTGTGCTCAGCGCCAGATTTGGAACATCTAGATCCAACTAGAGTTCCAGAATCATCAGAGCTCCAGAATCTTTTTTTTCTTGAGGGCCATTTCGGCTTGAGCCTCAGCTTGAGCAAACCGTTACGCTGTTAGTTTTCTGTGGAGTACAAAAGGATATATTTTGAAGAATCTACACATTCCTTTTTTCCCGTACAATTTCAGTTTATGGTGACCATAAAGAACAAAAAAGCACCTTTCTGTAATTATTATTTTTATTTTTTTATTATTATTATTATTATTATTTCCAGAACATTTAGTACAAGCGTTTTGGAGAATGGATGGATGGAGTTGTATAGACATTTTATGTATAGTTGTATAGATATTTTAAAGAGGGGGCTTCTTGTCCTTTTTGGATCTTGACATGGTCATGTTTGCCAGCTTGTTCCATTCAGGAGCATTTGCATCCTTCAACTTTTCTTCTTTTCTGTTTTAGTGTTTTGTTTTTAAACATGAAGGTAAGTAAATTGTGACAGAATTTCCATTTCTGGATGAACTATTCCTTGAAGGAAAATGTATTTTCTAAGTGCATTCCAAAGGACAGTGTCACACTCTGCTGAGAATCCAAAAAGAAGCTCTACGAGTAAGAGATAAATATTTAGTAAACATGCAAGGCATTGAAAACTTGCTAAATAAAAGTGCCTGTTTTTTTGTAAATGTTTTGAGATACAAGTGTTTAGATACAATGTGGATTACAGCAGGCTCATGGAACATGTGACGGCATGTCAATTTGCATAGTTTATGCTGCTATGTAATGCATTTTTCAATACATTTAAGGTCAGCTTTTACAATACATTTCTTGAGAGCAGTGTTTGCAAGTGCGAGCAGCCCTGTTAATAATTCCATAATGTATAATGCTAATAACCAATACCATATAACTTTCCAAGGGTTCCTCCTGATATACTACACATGTTCACATTATCAGGATATAACATTTATAATTTACTGGCCACCCTCGATTAAAAATGAGAGCCTCTCAAAGAAAACCTGAATGTAGTTGTTCTATGCACCATATTGCATTAATTATTGTTTCCATGCAGAGTGTCTCCAGTTTCTCAGGCTTTGATGGTTTGACTGGTGAGAATTGTCTTGCCAAACTGGAACCAGCTGCCAGATTGGTTCATGACTTAGATTCATGACATCTGGGACATTAAAAGACGGGGAAGAAAAGTTGGACATGTGCACTGAAGCAAAGTCTGCTCAACAAGTGGGCCATTTTGAAGACGCGTTTCCCTTTGTCTTCTCTGGAATTAAGCCAGCGCACTGAATGCCATGATGAATTAAGCGTGGCTTTGCGGACTCTTGTTAAGAACATTTCATAGGAAATATGGAAGTCACTAGAGAGCAGAATGGAAATGATCACTGCTTCAGCACCCAGAAAATGGAGTAAAAGTAAGGATAAACAAAGAACCAGAGGTCTTCCATTATATCTAAAACCCCAAAAATTCACTGTTCACTGTTGTTTTTCTGAAAAGAAAGCAGACTTGTTTGAATGCTCTTATACTGTACATACAATGAAAATAAAATGAGATGCCATTGAGCTATGAAAAAAGCAGATAAAAGTACCATAAACATGGTCCGTAACACATTATTGTTTAGATTAGCATAACTGTAGTCATAAATCAGAATTGAATCCCTCGTCAATTAACCATTTTAAATCAAACATTGCAAATGTAAATGCCTTGACACCTCGGTTTGACCTCGTTGACACTGGTACCGTTACTTACGTGTGTCAGAACAACACATGACGCTTTAGTTTGAATATGCAGAATGGATTAGGTGTGTGCAAGTTCATCACATGAATAATTGCTTAAATATTAGAATGTTCCTTAAACAAAGCTATCATATGGCAATTCCAGTGTTCTCTTGCAGCACGAATGTATAACAGAATCTTTCAGCATTACTCTAAGTGAAACATGCTGGAGAGTAACAGGACCGCATGAACCCTGAGTGAATTTGTTCACTGAATGACATCACGGCACGTCTCACTGGTTTTACTGTGAAATACAAGAGATCAAGAAATGTAGGCAATGTTTCTGAAATCTAGATTAGTAAGACATCAAATTCACAAAAGTTTCAGCCAATAGCAAATGATATTCTCTTTATGTACAATTCAATATCAGCGATGAGATGACACAAAGGAACAGTGGTGTAGGGGAGGCTGGTCTAACTGTCTTCACAAGCTCAACACCCCAAGCACTTTACAGAGAAATCAAGGCTAATGTGGAGAATGTGAGGTCAGTGCTGACTTGCTATCAAGAAAATTACTTTCCTGATGAATATTCTTTCAGATAACAAGAGACAAAAACTGTAAACTTAAACTCCCAAACACCTGATAAAATGCCAAAACAGCCTGTTAACACTCCATCGGACCTTTAACCTGCTGCCCTCAGGCCACCCGAGCAGTTCGACACTGCGTGTCCTGTGTAATTAAGTTGAGTGTAAAGAATTTCAGAACTGCTCTGTCTCTTAGACTGGGAGAATTAGTAAACTTTTTAGCTTTCCCACAGATTGGGAAAAGCTACATTTTATGTTCACAGCACTGCACTGTGTCAAGGAATAATGAGCAGTTATCTAACTACAGTGCATTAATAAAATTTGTGCCATGGCATTGTTTAATTCTTTATTCTGTCTGGTTGACATATGTTTCAAGAATGTTAATAATTTGTTATAAACTGCACGGCTATGCTTTTTCAAAATTACTAAACTGATGAGTGTTCCTAACTCATCCAGCACGCATACTTACAATCATCTGTTGTCAATTATTCCTTTATTGTTTCTTACTTTTTATATTTAGTCTTTTTCAGGCATAAAAGTTGGCAAATCTTTTCAGAGACCTTTATAATAACATGAAATCAATCTGAAACCTTCACTTTCTCTTTCTGTTAATGGTTATGACTTCATTCACAGTGACCTGGGTTGACCCTTTAGTCACATGTAGTTAAAAAAAAAAAAAAAAAAGACATGACAATATGGTTGTGTATATTAGTGCTAATTAGTGTCCCTTAGGTAAAACTTTTTCAATTGCAAACAATTTTGTGTTGCAGGGGTTTAATTATTATTTTAATATTATTTATTATTAATTAATAATTATTAATAAAAAAACCTTTTATTTTACAGTGCCGTAGTTACATTGTAATTAATCAAATAAGTACTGAGTACTATTAATTAACTACATGTGCTTACTATAGAGTTACAGTTAGGGTTAGGGTTTGGTTTAGGGTTAGTTACTTGTAATTATGCATAATTTACTGTTATTACTATATAAGTACATGTAGTAACGTATAACTACGGCACTGTAAAATACAGTGGGTTACACTTTATTTTAAGGTGTCTTTGTTACAGTGTAATTATACATTTAAGTACTGAGGAATATTAATTAACTACTTGTACTTACTGTAGGCGTACGATTAGGGTTTGGTTTGGTTTAGGGTTAGTTGAATGTAACTATGCATAATTTACTGTTATTACTATAGTAACTACATGTAACGTTTGTAACAATGACACTGTAAAATAAAGTGTTACCATAAAGTGTTTTGTTTGTTATTTTACATGAAGGTCATTGGACACTTTTTATACCTTCATTATTTATTGTGGCTAACTTTTCAAATGTCTCTTATGTTTAAATTTAATCATTTTATTCCTGTGCCAAAACTTTCAATTGTAAATGATGAAAAAATCTATTAGGATATTAAGTAAAGATCATGTTCCATGAAGATATTTTGTAAATTTCCTACCATAAATATATCAAAAATGTGTTTTTGTGAGTGGATATACATTGCTAAGGACTTCATTTGGACAACTTTAAAGGCGATTTTCTGGATATTTTGATTTTTTTGCACCTTCAGATTCCAGATTTTTTAAATAATTGTATCTCGGCCAAATATTGTCCTATCCTAACAAACCATACATCAATGGAAAGCTTATGTATAAAGTGGATGTATAAATCTCAATTTAAAAAAAAAAATTGACCCTTATGATTGGTTTTGTGGTCCAGGGCCACATTTGTAAAACTATGATAATCCAATAAAAGTGAATTAATCATAAACAATTATAGTAATTGAGCAAAGTAAAAAAGTAAAAAAAAAAAAAAAAAAAAAAAATCATTTTATTTTAAATTATCTAAAGAGTATTTAAGCTGCATAAAATACTAGCTATGAAAAGTACCAAAAAAAAAAAAAAAAAAAAATAGTATTCTCCTTTGATGCATGTTCACTGTTAAGACATTTTTAATGGACAAATTAAAGGTGCCCAAGAATGCTTTTTCACAAGATGTAATATAAGTCTAAGGTGTCTCCTGAATGTGTCTGTGAAGTTTCAGCTCAAAATACCCCATAGATTTTTTTTAATTAATTTTTTTAACTGCCTATTTTGGGGCATCATTAACAATGCACTGATTTACACTCGGTGCTATATTACATATTTACTATATTTACACTGTCGACTATATTACAGCGCATTTACAAAGTTCACACAGCTAATATAACCCTCAAATGGATCTTTACAAGATGTTCGTCATGCACGCTGTATGCATGCTTCGAATTATGTGAGTAAAGTATTTATTTGGATGTTAACGTTTTATTCTGAGTGAATTTGAGGCTGTGCTCCGTGGCTAACGGCTAATGCTACACTGTTGGAGAGATTTATAAAGAATGAAGTTGTGTTTATGCATTATACAGACTGCAAATGTTTAATAAATGAAAATAGAGACGGCTCTTGTCTCCGTGAATACAGTAAGAAACGATGGTAACTTTAACCTCATTTAACAGTACATTAGCAACATGCTAACGAAACATTTAGAAAGACAATTTACAAATATCAGTAAAAATATCATGCTGTCATGGATTATGTCAGTTATTATTGCTCCATCTGCCATTTTTCGCTGTTATTCTTGCTTACCTAGTCTGATGATTCGGCTGTGTGCAGCTCCAGACGTTAATACTGGCTTGTGTAATGCCTCGATCATGGGCTGGCATATGCAAATATTGGGGGCGTACACCCCGACTGTTACGTAACAGTCGGTGTTATGTTGAGATTCGCCTGTTCTTCGGAGGTCGTTTAAACAAATGAGATTTATATAAGAAGGAGGAAACAATGGAGTTTGAGACTCACTGTATGTCTTTTCCATGTACTGAACTCCTGTTATTCAACTATGCCAAGATAAATTCAATTTTTGAATCTAGGGCACCTTTAAAGAAACAACCGTGTCAAAAGAGTGTCATAGACACAACAAGTAAGATTACTTTGGGAAAACAGGTTATACTGTCAGCCCTGAGATACCAGTTTACATTCAGTATATGAGGTATCATCACAGTAAATGACTTGGCCAGAAAAGTGCTGAGTGTGATGGATCCAGTAGGATGCATGAGGGAGTTAAACGTCCTTCAGTTTAACTGATTGGATTTTAGGGTGAGACAGGAAACACAAGCAAAAAACTTGTCAAGAGTTTCAAGCCTTATATGCTATTACTACATAAATCACTTCAAGGGAAATCATAACAATAGTGAATCATATGATATCTTTCTTTCTCTTTCCAAATGTGCTGCACTTCTGTTCTCTGTTAGCTACCTCATCCTTTGTAAGTTCATCTGCCAATGTGATCTCATTCTCACTGTAAACACAGAAACAAAGACAAGCCAGAACTAATTAAGTCTGACAAAAGTTTTGATCATTATACACAGTATTCACGATCATTATACACAAAGTTAGCCATTTTCCATTCATTATGAAAGAAAATAGAGGGAGATTTGAGTTGTTTGGCCCAGTATTCATCCTTTGTGGAATATCCCTGGTGGACCATACATTAACATAACCCAACCAAGGGCAAATAAATTCTTAAGTTCTTAGGTAACAATGATCACAGATGTCAGACAGTTGTGTGCTATGAGATTGAGCTCTCATGCTCATGGGAGACGTAAGTTTGAAGCCAGCTCATTCCAGCTTTTGTTAAGTCAGTATGTTTACCCTTTTGTCAAACAACCATAAATGCCACAAATATTAAATGATCTAAAAATGTATGCAATCCCATAATATTGATGTGTGTATACATAAGTGCTCTCATAGTGGCGACTCATTCTACACATTCCCACAATAGTTACATTTACATGCACCCGAATGAAATAATAAGTAATCAGACTGATGGCTCAGTCGGACTGAAAAGTACACCTCATGCGATCTGATCGAGTTTGATCCGAAATAAATTTAGATTGAGCTGAAAGAGTGGTGTAGACCTGAAGTAATCTGATAAATAGGAAAAAACAACTAAGCAAGCCAAACCCAGAAATACGACTATCTTCTTAATCGGATGCAAAAATGCATATGTTTACCAGAGCACTTTTCGCATGCGCTGAAGTTTTGTTCAGAATACATAAATGCACATGTAAACGATCAGATTGCAAAGTTTAAGGTTTCATGCAAGTTTAAGAATTCATTTGGATTGATGAACATTAGTGCATGTAAACATACCTATTGTCTCACATAATTTATGATTTGCACTCATTTAAAGCTGCACAGTACATTTTTGTTTTGCTGGATTTTATTTGTCTCAATAGCATTATTGGTTTCGGACTTATACTGACACCCATAGGCCTTGTTTACTAACTGCTGTCACTTCACACTAAAACTGTTTATCTTTTGTTTTGTCTGTGGCCTCGGAGCTGCAGGTTGATGTGGTTTGTTTGTGCTCTCACAGGGGCTGCTTATTTGGAACTTTATTTTTCTACTCTTGCTTATTGTGTTTGTAGCACTCTGGACTATGCTATTTACTCAGGCTTCATTGATATGTTGTGCCTGTATTTACATTGTTGTTTTATTGATTTGTTTGCTTGTTTTGTTTAGATATACCTGTTGTTTATCCTTTAAGCACTGACTAAAAGCACTATATATAATTTTTATGATCAGTAGTAATAGTCAATTGCATGACATGGGTAGTCATGTGATATCAATGTGGCAGTGCCCATGAGGGGGTGACCCTCAATGTAAAAGACTGATTTGTCTTAAAGGTACAATATGTAATAATTTTGTCCGCTAGAGGTCGCTAGGAGCCTATTCAAAACAAAGGCGTAGCTTGATGATGGCAAGTTTGAGAGCGGAATCTTGGGACATGTGGTCTCCATCTCAACGGATGGTGCAAAAGAATAGGGATAGGACTCGTGAAGAAATCATGGTCATGGATGCGATTATTAACATTATTGTAGTATGAAGCAGAGCAGGGCGAGTGTTGTTGGAGCTGAACGAGGCCGCTGGAGCGATTGCGCAACACACGCCTCACGAGCAGCGACTGTGTTGAAAATGATGTTATAACGTTACTCTGTGCGTTCGCTCGGCGGCTGCTGTGAGACACTGTTACACACTGCAGTAAGATCGATCGATTTTAGAATATCATATTAAATGCTGGATGGCTTGTGTTGACAAATGGCATGCAATTAATTTTAAAACATATTGTATGATGGAGAAAATGCTGTATTGCTGTTACTAAAAATAAAGCTGCATCTGATTATGCTATGTTAGCTACTTGACAAAATAGTGTTTTTCTCTGAGGCATGGTCAAACATGGTACTCGCAAAAAAATCAAGAAAATTGATTTAAACAATAAGACTAGACGTGTTGAGCTATATAACAATTCGTTTTCTGTCTATAAATATATCAAAACACTTGTTCACTTGTCTATTAAAACATGGTCTTTGGTGTTTCCATGGTTTCTACAAAATAAAACCGGAAACCGAGGGTAAGGCGGGTATGACGCAATTGACAGGCGACTCCTCACACGACCCGGAGCCTTGGTTAAAATTGCAATTTTCTCACGATTTACAAATAGTTGGAAACATTTGGGATATTGTAAGTACTCAAGTGAACAAAATATATAACACTGGCTTATTGGTATTTGGATATTTTACTGCAAAAATATTACATATTACACCTTTAAATCTTCATCTTAGTTTTAGTCATCTTATTTTTTTTTCATTCTTAAAAGTGTTCTTGTTTTCTTTTTTTAATTAGCAAAACATTAAGACGAGGCCGTATTGACATTTAAAATCATTTAATCTCACCTCAAAAAGAAATAGTAGGAGTTATTCTCCATGACGCTGTACGAGTAGCAGGGGAAATATCCCAACCCGCTGACATTGAACCTGGATCCGGCTGGCACCTCCAACATGCTGCCCCATGCCTGATCGCACAGCAGCTCGATCTCCGCGGAGAAGAACAGATCCGTGTCGTACTGCCACGGCAGGTAGTTGTACACGCTGTAAGACTCCTTATGAAGGGCGAGCACTTTGGCAAAAACTATGATCTCCGCCAGCTCTGCGCGGCACGCTTCCGTTTGAGGTCTCCAGTCGTGGGGCAGTTGGCATCCCCATGATGCGCTCATGGAGAGCGCCAATATTAATGCCAGAAGAGAACCCATGACATGCAACCTTACTTTGCTCGTGCAAACTGCCTCTAATAATAGCAATTCCACGCGGTTCGCTCTGATATCCCTCTAAAACAGACTTATCCAGGTCCGCGTAAAACGCACACCATTAATATCCAAACTCTCAAATGCAGTGAATGATACGCGTTGATATAAACGACCGTTTATCTGCTGTAGGTATAATGCATCTCTGTGGATTTAAACTGACCTATAGGTCTTATCCCTCTCCATTCTTCCCTGTGAGCCGTGTGCATTACGCGCAGCGGTTAGTGGAGAGCCTTTCAGTGACGCTCAGCTCTACTACAGACCTGCAGAAGAAAACAGATCAGTTCAGCTTTCATCTTATGCCTGAGCAACGCGGGCTCCAAGAAAGCAGAGCAAAACAAATTTAAAACATTTTTATTAACAAAGTATAGTCTGCGTTTTCAGTAGGCTACCCTCAGAAACGGCAACATGAACTGCTGATGTCACTTTGTTATTAATATACATAACGCTAGGCAAGACTAAAAAGTCTGAAAATGTATTCCAAATTGTTCAATATGTTAATTTCAGTGATTTGGGAACTGAAAAGTAATTCCAAGAAATGTCATGAAACCATTCATATAAATATTAAAGCAATTATAAAATGTTACCAGACTAAACAAATTCGCTGCCCGTATGTCATGAATATGAGGTTGCCACATCTTTAACTCGTTTTGTTTCCAGTTTGGATTTGCTGTGAGGAAACAAAGAGTGACAGACTCATATGTCTGCCAGACCAATAATCCTCCAATAGTTGGCCATTTTTGGATTATCCTCATGGACAAATAATCATGAACGCTTGGATGATTAACAGAAGTGTCAGTTTTCTGTTTCCAAATATTTTTTTTCTTACGACATTACATTGTGTAACATCATACGTCTTATCATATAGGTTATCTGCTTTCTAAGTACTGGCACCTGGCATGTGGACTCCTCATGCAAACATTTGCCAAATGTCCATACACTACAAAAAGTTATTGAGTTTTAAGGTAGTTTTCAGTCTTTTGTAATAAGTATTATCTATAAATAATGAGTAATAAAAATAAACTTTGTTCATGATGTATGTGAAAAGAAGTCCTAACGTAAATTGTGTGTGTGTGTGTGTGTGTGCTCGCATTTTTGTGACATATCAGGACACAAATTTGTATAATGACATGGGTATGACATAGGTATTACAAGGAGAGGGTGACTTTAGAGGACATTACCCCATGTCCCCATTTTTCAAAAGGCTTATAAATTATACAGAATGAGTATTTTTGAGAAAGTAAAAATGTGCACAGTTTCCTGTGATGGTTAGGTGTAGGGGTAGTTGTAGTGTAGGGGGAGAGAAAATACAGTTTGTACAGTACAAAAACCATTACACCTATGGAATGTCCCCACAATTCACAAAAAAAAAAAAAAAAAAAAACGTGTGTGTGTGTGTGTGTGTGTGTGTGTGTGTGTGTGTGTGTGTGTACAGATTAGGATTTGACCAATTAAACAAAAAAAGATATTTCTAAAGCAAATCATTAATGCATAACATGTAATGACGCGCAGAACATTTATCACCCTACAGGACAGCAAACCTAAAGGAATCACATTTCTAATCCCCCCCCCCCCTCTCATTTGCAAGAATGCTGTGAGAAGGTGTTTTAGCTGTTTTAGCTTCTTCCTGCATGCAGAATGTCTTTCTTTCAGACAAGTTCTTCACATTGGTGTCATCATCATCCTGAGTCATTTTTTACTTATTTATATCATGCTTTTAGCAGCCAGTAAGATTGTAGTACTATTAGTTTCATTTAAAGGTGCCGTAGAACGTCTTTTCAAAAGATGTAATATAAGTCTAAGGTGTCCCCTGAATGTGTCTGTGAAGTTTCAGCTCAAAATACCCCATAGATTTTTTTTAAATTATTATTTTTTAACTGCCTATTTTGGGGCATCATTAACTATGCACCGATTCAGGCTGCGCGACCCCTTTAAATCTCTCGCTCCCTGCCCTCCTGAGCTCTTGACTATAAGAGCAGTTATACAGTGCATAAACAAAGTTCACACAGCTAATATAACCCTCAAATGGAACTTTACAAGATGTTCGTCATGCATACTGCATGCATGCATCGATTCCTGTGAGTATAGTATTTATTTGGATGTTTACATTTGATTCTGAATGAGTTTGAGGCTATATGCTCTGTGTCTGACGGGCTAATGCTACACTGTTGGAGAAATTTATAAAGAATGAAGATGTGTTTATGAATTATACAGACTGCAAGTGTTTAAAAATGAAAATAGCGACGGCTCTTGTCTCCGTGAATACAGTAATAAACGATGGTAACTTTAACCACATTTAACAGTACATTAGCAACATGCTAACGAAACATTTAGAAAGACAATTTACAAATATCACTAAAAATATCATGTAATCATGGATAATATCAGTTATTATTGCTCCATCTGCCATTTTTCGCTACAGCTGTTGATTCAGCTGTGCACAGATCCAGATGTTAATACTGGCTTGTGTAATGCCTTGAACATGGGCTGGCATATGCAAATATTGGGGTCATATGTATTAATGATCCCGACTCTTACGTAACAGTCGGTGTTATGTTGAGATTCGTCTGTTTTCCGGAGGTCTTTTAAACAAATGAGATTTATATAAGAAGGAGGAAACAATGGAGTTTGAAACTCAACGTATTTCTTTTCCATGTACTGAACTCTTGTTATTCAACTATGCCAAGGTAAATTACATTTTTGATTCTAGGGCACCTTTAACACATTTTACCAAATTTAAATCCATTACAATGAATTCAGATTCCAGATTATCACCCTAAATAGGAGGCTTTAACCCTAATGCACATAGCTCGCTAATGATTCAATACTCGCTTAAGATTGAATAAAAATCACAAAAAATAACACATTCAAAAACTGAATGAAATTATGCATTTTAGTTAACTAGCCAAACATCTTTCTGTTACTATACCTGCAGGATGGACAGGATTGATACTATAGCGATAGAATGACTCATTTAAAAAGGATGCATTTGATTTTGCCACAAATTTTGGTCAAAATAAGATGTTCTTGCAGTGACACACCTACAGTATGATGTCAAGGCAGGCTGCTCTGAGTCACAATAACTTGAACTGTAATGTAACATGTTTTGCAAGATGACCATCAGTGTTTTGACTGACTTTCTTGCATCTTTAAATAAAATAAGTTTCACTGGAAAGAAATCTTTGTGCCAAAAATAAAAAATTGAGCATAAAACCTAGGACAAATAACAGTTTTTGGATAATCCACTGTTAACTCTTATGTCAAGATGGTAAAATCCATCGTTTGTTCATGTCTAATCCAGTCTGCGCTGGCTTCAAAGAGATTTAGATTCCTGAAGCTCAGATCTAACGCACAAAATAGACTTTCACGCTGGACCAAGATACCCGGACTTTGATCAGCCACGCGGCTCATTGATTGGATCTAGCTGCAGATACACACACTGCTGTGAAGCTTTTATTTCTGGCTGAAGGCACAGTCTAATTCCAGACTGAAGCGATCAATGTCATCTCAAATTATTTGCACAAAATATCAGCACATTTGTTTTCAATTGCAAAGAGATCTAATATAGAAAACGACTCATTGCATCTAAGACAGTGGACTACAGAGTGTGAAATTGTTATTCTGAGCTTTACTGCCACCTCTAGGTGTGTCACCATTATGCACACTTGAAATATCAAAATGTAAATGAAGCAAACAAATATCAGTATAAAAGTAACACATGTTATATTTCATAAATGCTTTTTTATTCCAACTAAAAGTCTTATTTGTTAAATTGCATTTGTTCATCAAAATAGCAGTAGCTGCTGTGTTCGAAATGGAATACTAGCATTCTGTTTACTGCATGCTGCACAGTATGTACTGTTTACTAACATAGGCTGTAAAAAAAGATGGATGACGCATCTTCTCTTCCATTGTAGTAAGTGAAGGTGCCAGTGTGCCAATATGGTGCTGACATCTTGAATCTTGAGTCTGCACAGTAGTGAGTGCAAAGTGGAGCCGCGATATCCCATCCACACTCCCGCAGAATCGGTTAATACTGCAGAACAACTCATTAATTAAAATGAGTTTAAGAAATTAAAGTTAAAGCTCCAATATTCTCCTGAAGATCCAGAAAAAAAGTCAGTTGATGCTTCAGTGAGGACTTCACTCAGAGAAGCTGTCAATCTCAGCTGTCAATCATGACATCAAAACACGCATTTTTATTGCATCAAATAACTAACTAAAACCAAGCGTATTTAAAGAATGAACACTTCAGCTAACATCAGTGTGATAAAAACTGCCATCTTTTGACGTGTAATTTGACTGTTTAGTTTGTCTCGTGTCCCATAACATTACATGGTGAGGGCAGGGTTTGTGACCTAACATACAGCCACCTGAGGGCGAACAAGATGCTTTGGCTTCGCTTTTCAGGACTTGATTGGCACATTTGTATACTAACTTTTAAATTAAGAAACTTATTTATAATATAATGTGTCCTGAGTATTGTATTGTATATATGTGTTGTTTTGCTGGTCCTCTCTCTTTCTCTCTCTCTCTTTTTCTTTCATTCTTTCTTTCTCTCTTTCTCTTGTCCTGTCCTTCCTTTAACAGGATTGGATTCTACCAAAGTGATCTCCGGATCTGATTGGTGCGAATGGGACCAGGGAGCAGCAATAAAAGGATCTGGAAGGCCTGAAGAGGGAGCTCTGCTCAATTTGTGATTTCCTTTTGTTCAGTTGCACATGCTATTGTGTGTTTGCTGTGGCGTGTTGTTTCTGTTATCTTGCCTGTTGATCTGCCTGTTGTGTGCAGTGTTATTTTTTTGGGTTTGAGTTGATATGTTGTTGTCAATATCATTTTCTTTTTGTATATTTTGTAAAGTATTGTATATATCTTTTCCACATCTGGGAGCTATAGGGGGTGAGTGCCATTTCTTTTGTAAATACTCTTTTCTCCTGTTTTTCATTAGATAGGGAGATTTATTAATTTATTATTAAGTAATTTATTTTATTTTCTTTTGGTTTTTCTGTTAGGAGTTTGTGTGGTGTTTGTTTGTTGTTTTGGCCTTTGCTCACCCCTGAAGTTGTGTTTTCACTTGTGGTTTTGTAAATAAGTGTACAAAGGATCTTTGATTTCAACTGCAGTTTATGTTGCGGCCTCACCCTAGACGGGGTCGTAACAAGTGGGGGCTCGTCCGGGATCCTGTAAAACTAGATAACTAAATCAGGCCTGAGTCACTGTGTTTGATTAGATATTTTCATTTGGTGTGGAGGTAGGTTAGTAATGGTGTTTGATCTATCTTCATTTCCTCAAAATCCAACTTTGGAAATATGCAGGAAAGATGACCTGTTAAACATTTGCAGATTTCTTTCATGTTTTTGTGTCTCCTAATGCTTCTAAACAACTATTAAAGGCTGAGTTGTACAATAGATTGGTCAACATGCAGATCTTGCCAGCCAAGCCAGTGGACAGAGGTGTTGAAGCGGTGGCTGTAGCATCAATGGTGGCTGATGTGAAGTCTTCCTCTGACTTGAGTCCTTTTGCTGCTTGTTGTGATCTCAATCAGGTTAAAAGAAAGTATGCAAAGATAAACATTTAAAACGGTAGCATACTACATTATTGTCCATTATTGACCACATTGCACGTTTAATTTAGCAAGTGGCATTTCAACGAATATTGAAGTTTGTGTAAAAATGTCTAAACTTTCCAAAATGTCCAAAATTGTACTACATATACAATACTTTTCATTTATAAGAGCAATAAACTAGATGAGGAACAAATGGTACAGTGCTGTTGGTTGAAAACAGACTTGTGTAGAACTAGCCTGCTGGATTTACAAACATCTGTAAAGCATTTTAGTGTGTTTACAGCTGTCTTGGAAAGCTATACCTTCATGGCACATTTATATGAACAAATATCACCCAGCTGGATATTTTTATTTCAGGTTTTGCATTGTCCTTTTTTTTAAAATGTCAGACTATTGCTTTTTGTCTCTTAAAACTACTCTTACAAACCATTTATGTTTCCGTTTCTTCACATAAACCCACATCTGTTATAGTGTTTATACTCAATTTTCCCTTTTAGCCTGTCCTATGTTCAGCATTTGTGTAATTTGGCAGAAGGATAGTATACAGAAACTTCTCTGCAGAGTTTGTATTGCTCATTTTATTGTGGGGCAGGGTGTTCCATTTCCTCCTGAAATTCGTTCATATGGCCCCGGCTTGCCCTCCTGCCTTCTGGTTCCTCAAATCACTGAAGCATTCTGTCTCCCACGGTATAGCTGACACCTCACCATGTTTACATGTCTGGCATCGCCTAGCAACCTGCCACCAGGGACGCCACACACAGTCGCAAGAAGCGGTGTCAGGTGGGCCGAGGTTCTCTGGTGTTCCTGTGAAAAAGCTTTACCTGTCAACATTCTTAAACATTCCTGCACAGGTAGAAGCAGAAAGTGTCCTTATTTGTCCCACAGAGCAGGTATATATATCAAAATTGCAAGTATAGTTTTCCTCTACACAATTTTCACCCTTTTCTCTCCATGTTGCACAACCTATGGAATGCCAAGTGACACTCACTGGTATTGCGGTAGTGCCATATGAATTACGGCCAAGAGGTGGCAGCATAAACACTTTAAAGACCATCTGAAGACAATCAACACCTTGCAAATAGTTTTTCAGCCAAACTGACAGTCAAGGTTAATATTACTGTTAGGCAGCATAAAACACATTTAATATAGTTTTCTCAATAAAATGTTCCAGCAAGAATACAGATAATGCTGTTTATTCGTGTTAGCGTTTCAGCAAACTTTTGAATATAGACATTAAAACCAGAATACAAAGCAGAAAAGGCAAATATGTAATATTTCTAAAGCATTTAATCTTTATTTTTAATTTGCACTGAGAAAAAATCAATAGGAAGCAAGAAAAGAAATGTGGTAAAAATATAGTCTTTGATGATTTTACACTGTAAAGGAAATATAGTATGTCTAATTATAGAGGTTGTATTGTATGTGTTTTGATAAGATGACATAAACAGCAACACAGGCCTAAACATGATAGTATAACATGGCAATACCTTGGTACTTTGACATATACCATGGTACTGAATGATTAGCATATTCATATACCATGGTGTTTAAATTTTATTGTAATGCATTTCAAAGAATATTATTGTATTGCATTTTCCATGACACATTTTTTTTTTTTTTACTACAACCTTTTTGTAAAGTAAATTAAAACATGAATTGATGGTTATGCAGCAGAGATTTCTTTGCATCTGAGTAGGCCTATGCTGAATAGGCTATATTAACACATTTGCCACCAGAAAAAAAAAGTTGTATGTCAGAGATGTAAAGTCCAGGTCCAGAAAGTAAAAGTCCTCCTCAGTATTTTGTTCCAATCACCCGGATTTGCTAATTAGCACAGTTTTTTCAGCCAGGAGGTAGAACTAATTAATGAAATCAGCTGGCTGAGTTCATGGGTTGAATAAACATATGGCAGGACTTTTACTTTCTGACCCCTGGACTTTACACCTCTGTCATATGTAACATGGTAGCACTGAGGTACCTTTTTTTTGTTAGTGAAGTTATATTGTTTTAGATTTATGCATTATATTTGTATAGTATATAAATACTGTCCTCTAGAATGAATAATGTCAATTTAGCACCATGACTATAGTGTCATAACAGGTTGTACAACAGGTAAAGGCTTTCAGCAGCATTCTTTATAAAGCACCAAAGTTGGCATCACCACAGCTATGTTAGAATTACATGAGGAACTTATCCATCTCAGACTGAATAACATTCAAAAACACTTTAGGAGTCTATTCTTATATTTTAAGACGATTCATTCTAAGATGTTATTATAGTATCTGACTTTATTCCACATTGGAAGACCTGTGCTTATATCCAATGATGCAGTATAGAGGAGTTTCCCCCAGGCTTTTTCTGTCTTTCCCACCGTGCGGACACTCACATCCCTGGAGCCATGAGCCGCAGGGCTACATACCTGAGCCCTCTCCCTGTGGCTCACCGTCAGGCCTCTGAGAGTTAGGCAGAGAAAAGGAAGAAGTTCAGCGAAGCCCCAATGGATGGATTGAGTTCCATTCCACTTTACATGTTAATAACTGAGACATTCGAGAAAGCACTGGACATACAGTACAGTTTTTTTTTTTAACCAGGGAACAATATCCATACATAAATTATCCATCCATCCATCCATCCATCCATCCATCCATCCATCCATCCATCCATCCATCCATCCATCCATCCATCCATCCATCCATCCATCCAGTCTTACCATCTGCACCCCTACTTGAGATCCACCATTAAAGAACATCTTTGAGTTGTCCTGCTCCTGATGAGTGAAAATAGATTAGCAGTTTTCATAAGGTGCTTTTCAGTTTCAAAATGAACAAAAACTGATCTTGCATCACATCAAATACATCTTTCAGTAAAACAGAGTTCAGACCCTTAAGATTGGCTCACTAAACCACCAATATTATACAAATAAAGGGTTTGGACTGGGCTGATATTTAATGTGATATGTAAATATTAGTAGCTATAATGTAAAAAAAATAATATAAATAAAAAATAGATGATATTAGCTTCTGTGCGTTTGTAGTCAACTCACGTAATCTGAGTTGGCCTCCAGTAGTTCTTCTGCGTCACTGTCTTCAGAGCTACAGCCTCCGTGTTGACATCTCACTGCACGCTTCTCTCTCCCAGACCTCAGAAAATCCACTGCAGAAGACTTCCGGAGCAGTGCTAAAGCAAAACAACCCAATGAAATGACCAGTTTATCGTAGGAAATCTTATACACTGTAAAAAATCTCAAATTGTCCCGCCCCCCCCCCCCCCCCCCAAAAAATCATAAAAGTTGAGACAACTTTTAAAATTTTGTTAATTCAAATACATTAGTATGGAAGAGGATTAGGGCTAAGAAATAATAAAAAAAAAAATAAAACCATCTCGGGATTAAAGTTGTTAAATTTTGAGAAAAAAGTTGAAATAAAATGTTGAGAATAAAGTCATTAAATTACGAGAAAAAAGTCGCTAGATTATGAGAATAAATTCGTTAAATTATGAGAAAAAAAGTTAAATTTCGAGAAAAAAGTCGAGATAAAATGTTGAGAATAAACTCATTAAATTACGAGAAAAACTTGTTAAATTTCAAGAAAAAAGTCGAGATAAAATGTTGAGAATAAACTCATTAAATTACGAGAAAAAACTTGTTAAATTTCGAGAAAAAAGTCGAGATAAATGTTGAGAATAAAGTCATTAAATTACGAGAAAAAAGTCGCTAGATTATGAGAATAAATTCGTGAAATTATGAGAAAAAAAGTTAAATTTTGAGAAAAAAGTCGAGATAAAATGTTGAGAATAAAGTCATTAAATTACGAGAAAAAACTTGTTAAATTTCGAGAAAAAAGTCGAGATAAAATGTTGAGAATAAACTCATTAAATTACGAGAAAAAACTTGTTAAATTTCGAGAAAAAAGTCGAGATAAAATGTTGAGAATAAAGTCATTAAATTACGAGAAAAAAGTCGCTAGATTATGAGAATAAATTCGTTAAATTATGAGAAAAAAAGTTACATTTTGAGAAAAAAGTCGAGATAAAATGTTGAGAATAAAGTCATTAAATTACGAGAAAAAAGTCATTAAATTACGAGAACAAATTCCTAATTTAACGAATTTATTCTCAATATTTTATCTCGACTTTTTTCTTGAAATGTTAACGAGCTTTTTCTCGTAATTTAATGAGTTTATTCTCAACATTTTATCTAGATTTTTTTCTAGAAATTTAACGAATTTTTTTCTCGAAATTTAACAACTTTAATCTCGAGATGGTTTTATTTTTTTATTATTGCCTGGCCCTAATCCTCTTCCTTACATTGGACAAGTCAAATGGATAAACACCAAATTAAATTTAGTTAGTTTACTAAACTCAAAAATAATTTTTACATATTTGGAGTTCAATTGTATATATATATATTCTGAAACAACTAAATATATCTAAAAATTCTGAAACAACTTGTTCCATGATTATTCTAGGTTACTGATAGTTAAAATATGAATAATTGTGTGTGTTCTTTCCCTGTTAATCATAATGATCACACTTTATAGTAGATTTCTTTAATAAGAATGTACTTGAATGTAAAAAAAAAAATAAATAATTCAAAACACATTTGCATTTCAAAACACATTTTCATTGAGGAGGGATAGGGGTAAGGTTAGGGACAGGTTTGGTGGTATTGATAGGTTTAAGGGTGGGTAATTTTAAATGTAAATAGAGAAATTATTACAGCTGTAATTACATGCAAGGATTTTTTAAATATAAGTACAATGTAAAAACATGTTTGTACACAATAAATGCACTGCACAAATGATTAATTGAAATTAATAAATTAATGTTATTTCAAATACAATAATATATATATATATATATATATATATATATATATATATATATATATATATCATTTATACCTTTATAAATGATAAAAACTGTCAATTCATTATCATAAACAAAGAAAAAGATAAACTAAGAAAAACATAAAAAGGAAAAGTTAGTTTCCCATACCTGCCTCACAGATGTAGGTCACAAACATCAGGACGAGTAGCGTTAATATCACCTGTCTGTGTGGCCCCATGTCTCATCTCAGCTCTGAGTTCAGATTCCTGCTGCTTTGTACCTCACCTGAGACTCAAGTCCCTCCCACAGCAGCCATCTCAGAGGGGTGTGACCTTCAGCATCTGTCCTGACAGATGGAACTAGGACCAAAACAGGAATGTTCATTTACATAAACCAATGCTCAGTTTAGCCAACACTGGGCAAACTACTGCACATCTTAAGATGTTATCAGAAACTATGAGAAGTAAACACTGGTCACAGGGCAAGCCAGCAGCAAGAAACAGACAAGAAGCCATTGTCTTAAGATGTCTTACTGAACGTTATACTACTTACAGTCTTTTTAGATGTGGTGAATCGGGACACATTATGCTAACGTAACATATTTACTTAAAGGATTAGTTCACTTTAAAATGAAAATTACCCCAAGCTTTACTCACCCTCAAGCCATTCTAGGTGTATATGACTTTCTTCTTTTTGACGAACACAATCGAAGATATATTAATAATCACCCTGATGCTCCCGAGTTTTATAATGGCAGTGAATGGAAACCACCTGTTTGAAGTTCAAGAAAGTGCATCCATCCATCATAAACGTACTCCACACGGTGATGCGTTTGAGTAAGAAAAAAATAAATTTTTAACACATTATAAAGTAAAATAACTAGCTTGAAGGTGAGTAAATCAATTTTCATTTTATAGTGAACTAATCCTTTAAAGGTAGGTAGGCAATTTGTGTTATCTTCACATCCTGATAGCCATCAATAAAGTGTACATATATCTTCTGTGGAAAAAAAATGTTTGTGTAAAAGTGACAGAAATGACATTTACATTGTTACAAAAATATCTGTTTCAAAAAATGCTGTTGTTCTGAATTTTCAATTCATCAAAGAATCCTAAAAAAAGTGTCATGGATTCCACAAAAATATTAAAAAGCACAACTGTTGTCAACATTGAATAATAAGAAATACCAGCATATTACAGTGATTTCTGAAGGATCATGTGACACTGAAAACTAGAATAATGGCTGCTGAAATTTCAGCTTTGCCATCACCAAAATAAATGACATTTTAAAATATATTGACATAGAAAAGTTATTTTAAATTGTAAAAATATTGACCATATTTTTGCTCAAATAAATACAGATTTAGTGAGCATAAGAGACTTTCAAAAGCATTAAAAAATCTCACCAACCCCAAACTTTTGAACGGTAGTGTAACTTTAAGGTTTTGTGTAAACATAAACTATCCTTCAAAAATAAAACTTTGAGATGACAGCAAGCTTCTTTTTCCCCCTTTTTACATTTAATCTTAGTAATGTCTGAATGTGCTTCACAACTGATTATCCTTTTTGTGGTTTACATGTCTTGATTCCAATAGATCAATTATTAATTTGGTTTAAAATTAAAATGAATCATATTAATGATTCATAGCAGATGCATCATGTGTTGGCCTGGTAGGGAGCATCTCCCTAAAACACTGTGTTCATGTTCAGGCTGTTGTGTTGCCTGTAGTTCAGGTGTGCCATCGTTCAGTTCAGGTTCACAACTGCCTCACGTCAAACAATTTAGCCCTTGTTTACTAGAGCACAACAAATCGGATCCTGAAGATTCTTAGGGATTAAACAGATTAGAGGCGGATAGCGTGTTTTTGTGGACAAAGGGTCTTGTGATTCGGGATATAGTGTTACCTGTCCCTCTAATTAAGAAGCTATCGAGAAGCTGGATGGAGGGCAAGATGGAGAATTTCCATCAGTGGAAAAAAAAACTCCTCCGAGGACCCATTAATGTGAAACCGAGCATGATAACCCTGAACCGGGCCCTGTGACCTCCTGTAGCATCACGCCACTTCACTTTTAGAACATCTAGTTAAAATTCACAACACACACACACACACACACTATTCTCTACTGTTTCACTAGAGGTTTGTGTTGTGAAATTCCACAAGCGGGGAAGTCTGGATGCTTGGCCCTGCAGACACGGAGCTGGCATTATCTAAATAGAACAGAGCTGAACTTGATAGCTTATTGTTAACGTGTCAGTGCATGTAGATGGTTCAGATTTTTTTCTTTGCAAGTGTGTGTTTTGCAAAAAGCTGATATTTTTTGTATTGTTTTTTTCTTATGAAGCACGTATACTTTTTTCTTTATTGTGTAAGTTCTCTGTTTATTACAATCAAAAGGTCATGACTAAAGCTACAAAAAATATAAGTAGCCTACTCTTATATATATATTTTTATAAGTAAATTAACATTGAATTGTAGTAACAAATTGACTGTTGTATTATCCAATGGCTTTAGACAAGGCAGCAATTACATATTATTTCAATTTTACTTTGTGCTTTAAAAGCCCATACATTCTAAAACAGTTGATTTATTTTATAGCACTTTAAAAATACCTTTCAGTTCTGAAACGGTTTCAGCCATTAGTGCTTTATGCTTCTATTTCTCATTTGTAAATGTTTGTTTAAACAATCATAAATCAAAGCAGCAAATAAGTTGAAAGAAACGTCACTTTTTCTGATACACAACCAACATTTCAACATTTCATGAAGATAAGACTATGAACAAAATTCTCTGCAACATACATTGAACCACATCAACAGTCAGGCAGCCCATACTGTTGCATTACTTAGACAAAGGCACCGGAATAAGCACAAACTAGACAACTTCTCTATTTTTTACACAAGTAAGTGCATTTGATGTGTCGAATTAAATAGTTAACTTCATGTAATGGTGCATCATCATTTTAGCCATCATTGTAGTAATGATCAATGTTTAATGGTTGCTGTTTTTTTTTCTTTCTGAACTTAAAATCAAGGGCGATGAAGGCTGGAAATAATAGTAGTTGTTATATTTTCATTTAAAAGTGACAAGTGCTGATTGTTAAGTATAAGAGACAATATTTAAAATTAGGCAATGAACAAATATTTGGCGATTTGGTAAGCAATAAGCAAAAATGTTGTCTGTAATACTGATATGTTTGTCTAGTTGTCGCCTTATAAATGTTCTGCCTTTCGGTTAGAGAGCAACAGACTGTTTATTCACTCTGAAACTACTCCTTGTACCTTGTTTTCACTTTTTCAGAACCAGAACACAGCTGTCCATCCATGCATACACACAAACAAACTCATAAGCAGCCTGGAAAGTTAAACTTTAACCCAACAGGGCCCATCTGGAGCAGAAAAAACAACACACACTTTCTCTCTGCAGTCTCCTTAAACCTCTTGAGCATCAACCACTTTGTGACGTGAAGGTGTAGCAGAGGCTCTTTGGGTCTTGTCCTTATCTCGGCCCTCTCTGAACCTGCTACAGAGAGCGGTGAAGGTGTTGTTGACGTGAGACAGGAAGTAGAGAAGCTCAGTCATGTGGGTGGTGTTTAGGAGCTGCAGCAGGTCTCTATGTTACTGGCTGTGCACAAATACACACATATGGATCCAGTCTGTGTCCCTACACCTCCTTCTCTCCAGAACTTGTAAACGATGTTCGTCTCAGGTTCTCCTTCACTTTGATGAACTCCGGGGCGCTGCAGTTGCTCTCCTCCAGTCTTGCTTGTTCCTTCTCCAGCTAAAGTACACACACACACACACACACACACAAAACAGATAAGAAGAATAAACAGACATACGTCAGATATTCAGCACATATTTGGTTGGTGGTTTGCAGCTAAATAGGATATACATAAAAACAGATGGTTTAGTATGATAAGACACTAAAAAAGGATATTGACCCTCATTAGTCCATGTCCGTATGAAATATTGTATGATCATATGGTTTCTATACCTCCTCTAGTTTCTGTTGTCTCTTGAGAAGCTCCTGTTCCAGTGGAGATATTTTCCTCCTGGCTTCCTCCTCCTGCTTTCTCTGTTTAATCATCTGCTCTCTCTTCCTTTGCTCCAACACACGCTGCAGTTCTGGCTTATTCTCCACACTAATACCTCTGAGTAGTATATAAAAAAAGAAGAAGAAAAATGGAAAAGAATTAACAAGAAAAATAATTCATAGAACAGAATAGAGCACATTTGAAAACAAAAAATAGAATACAATAGAAATGAGAAGACATTAGATTAGAATAAAAGAATAAAACAAAAATTAGAATTGGAATAGAAATTAAAATTAGAATCAGAATATAATAGAACAGAAAACAATAGACAACAGTAGAATGTAAAAAGCAAAGATTGGACAAATAGCAAAGAATAGAATAGAATAGAATAGAATAGAATAGAATAGAATAGAAAACAGCAAATGAAAATGAAAAGCAAATAAAAGAAGTATCACAATGCAAATACATGTTAAAAACAATAACAAACAATAAAATAGCAGATAGAAAAAGAATATAGAATACAAAACAGAAAACAGAATACAAAACAGAATAGAAAAAGCAGCAATTATCTGTGTTCAGTCGCTTTAAGGCCTTTAATCACATTTGTAAAGAGGTATTTTGTTTCATTTACCAAGCCTATAACCATCTCAATCATAGATGGAAAAGACCATTTACAGCCAACATAGGCAGTTTATCATAGGAATTAAAAAAAAAAAGTTTTTAAAAGCTTTTTAACAGTTATAGCGCCACCTATGGTCCGATCTCCATAAAAGTTGGCATGCTTCGTTAGAGTCATATGCTGCATGCACTCACCTATTTTCGTGAAGTTTTCGTGAGTTTTCGTTTAGGATTTATAGGCTTTTGGTTATATGTTGCCAAACCCTCAACTTTTTGATAATTATTGATCAAGAGGGTCCAGAAAATTGCACTGCACTAGTTTGGTTCTTATCAGGAGAAAAACCTAAGACTGGTTCGCAAAAGTAGGTTTTTTCGACATAATCGCGAATATTTTAATGAACGATTTGATTGACAGTAATGGATCTTGAGGCAAAGTTGTTGGCCGATGGCGGCCATGTTTTTTGAAATACGCCAATGTCCTTATAGACTATCATGGCACCTTGGACCAAGACATTGCATACCAATTTTCAAGTCAATCGGACTAAGGCCCTGACCCAAATGGCGCACTTCATGTGGACTTTCGGTCTTGTGAACTTAAATTGCGCGTGCTCGCCGAGTCTACGAGTCCGTAGGCCGTCCCATTCAGCATTTTAACGCTCTGAAGTGTGCTCAGCAGCACCCCCTTTGCACCCTTGAAGCGGTCTTCCGCGAAGCCCACATAGATGCAGGCTCCGCACACTTTAACTACCCAGGAATCCTTGCGAAATGCCAATCAGACAACAGATGGGAGGAGATTTCGCTCAAGAGCAATTGATGACATGGCTGAGAAGAAAATATTTAAGTGTAGGTTTCATTACGGTTTTTATGACCTAGGTGTACATTTTACCAGTTGTTACCTACAGTTTATACAAACATAATCATCGACTAGTGGTTGATATCTCAAACATAATAATAGCGTGTTGAATAATACGATCGCATTATGATTCATTAAATAAATAGAACCGAATGTCAGGGCTTTACTGAGTCATATGTAAACCTAGTATTTATATTTAAACCTGTAAATTCATCTGAAACTCACGCACATGTTTATTATGTGTTAAAATTGTAATCTTAGTTCAAATGGAACATTATGTATTATTACAACTGTATACATTATTTAAATAAGTATGTATATATTGTCTAATGCCCAGGTGGCATAAGGAAAAGTAGGCTGTGTAGTTGACATGGAGATAATATTTTGCAAAAGAAAATAAACCTGTTCTTGATACTAAATATTATCCCCGAACCTGCAGCTCTTGTCAAAAATCAACCAGACCGTTATTTCCGGCATGACGATCGAGTCTGTCCCAAAAATACCTCTCAATGCGCCCTCGTGGACTTGCGCCAAGGGCCCAATAGGTCTGCACTACATGACGTCACCAAAGTGTGGACTCTGAGGAAGTGCCATTTGGGACAGGACCTAACAGTCAGGTGGTTATAGCCGTTTTCATTTTTTTCCTGTTATAGTGCCACCTAGTGTTCAGTCGATATGATTTTTTTTTATCGTGACCAAAGATTGAGCCCATACACGTGTACCGAGTTTGGAGTTCAAGAGTTATAGTCATTTTAGCAAAAGTGGCTCTGCCCATTTTGAGAGTTTTGGCGCTCCTTAGTGTCCATGAAGCAAAATTTCAACTTTTTTTTTTTTTTTTTTTTTTTGATAAGTATTGATATTCAGACTAGAGAGAATATTTCCGAACTGGTTTGGTTCTGATCGGGCAAAAAAAAAAAAAAAAAAAACTAGGACGCAAAAGTAGGTTTTGGACAAAATCTAAGATGGCAGAATTTTTTTTTTTTATGGCAGAAATGAAATTGGAGATATACATGTTGTTTGTCTTGAGCCAAGGATTCCAATGATATAAGACACTTAAGACATATAAGATACAATCCGCGACAAACAGTCTAGGAGTCATGAGAAGTTTCGCATTTTTGATCACTGTAGCACCACCTATTAGCCAATTTGGACAAGTCTGGGTATCTGAGTAGTATGGAAGCCCGTTTCCGCCACAAAAAAAAAAAAAAAGATGAATTGTGACTTTTTATCTCAGAATTCTGACTTTTTAACTCGCAATTGCGAGTTTATATCTCGCAATTGCGTGATAAAAAGTCAGAATTCTGAGATATAAAGTCGCAATTGCATGATAAAAAGTCAGAATTCTGAGATATAAAGTCGCAATTGCGAGTTATAAAGTCAGAATTCTGAGATATAAAGTTGCAATTGCGTGATAAAAAGTCAGAATTCTGAGATATAAAGTCGCAATTGCGTGATATAAAGTCAGAATTGCGAGATATAAAGTCGCAATTGCGAGTTATAAAGTCAGAATTCTGAGATATAAAGTCGCAATTGCGTGATAAAATGTCAGAATTCTGAGATATAAAGTCGCAATAGCGAGTTATAAAGTCAGAATTCTGAGATATAAAGTCGCAATTGCGTGATATAAAGTCAGAATTGCGAGATATAAAGTCGCAATTGTGTGATATAAAGTCAGAATTGCGAGATATAAAGTCGCAATTGCGAGTTATAAAGTCAGAATTCTGAGATATAAAGTCGCCATTGCGTGATAAAAAGTCAGAATTCTGAGATATAAAGTCACAATTGCGTGATAAAAAGTCAGAATTCTGAGACATAAAGTCGCAATTGCGTGATAAAAAGTCAGAATTCTGAGATATAAAGTCAACAATTGCGAGTTATAAAGTCAGAATTCTGAGACATAAAGTCGCAATTGCGTGATAAAAAGTCAGAATTCTGAGATATAAAGTCACAATTGCGTGATAAAAAGTCAGAATTCTGAGACATAAAGTCGCAATTGCGTGATAAAAAGTCAGAATTCTGAGATATAAAGTCGCAATTGCGAGTCTGAGATATAAAGTCAGAATGCGTCTGAGATATAAAGTCGCAATTGCGTATTCTGATAAAAAGTCAGAATTCTGAGATATAAAGTCACAATTGCGAGTTATAAAGTCAGAATTCTGAGACATAAAGTCGCAATTGCGTGATAAAAAGTCAGAATTCTGAGACATAAAGTCGCAATTGCGTGATAAAAAGTCAGAATTCTGAGATATAAAGTCGCAATTGCGAGTTATAAAGTCAGAATTCTGAGATATAAAGTCGCAATTGCGTAATAAAAAGTCAGAATTCTGAGATATAAAGTCGCAATAGCGAGTTATAAAGTCAGAATTCTGAGATATAAAGTCGCAATTGCGTGATATAAAGTCAGAATTGCGAGATATAAAGTCGCAATTGTGTGATATAAAGTCAGAATTGCGAGATATAAAGTCGCAATTGCGAGTTATAAAGTCAGAATTCTGAGATATAAAGTCGCCATTGCGTGATAAAAAGTCAGAATTCTGAGATATAAAGTCACAATTGCGTGATAAAAAGTCAGAATTCTGAGACATAAAGTCGCAATTGCGTGATAAAAAGTCAGAATTCTGAGAATAAAGTCACAATTGCGAGTTATAAAGAGAATAAAGTCTTGCGAGTTATAAAGTCAGAATTCTGACATAAAGTCGCAATTGCGTGATAAAAAGTCAGAATTCTGAGATATAAAGTCACAATTGCGTGATAAAAAGTCAGAATTCTGAGATATAAAGTCGCCATTGCGTGATAAAAAGTCAGAATTCTGAGATAAAAAGTCGCAATTCTTTTTTTTTTTAAGTGGCTTTTTTTTTTTTTTTTTTTTTTTAGTGGTGGAAACGGGCTTCCATAGAGTAGCAACTACTACCATTTGACAAAGTTTCAAGTCTCTAGTCTAGGCCTTACGGTTTGGTCTGCCCGATCAGTTTTAAGGCAGAAAAAAAATAATAATAGTAAAAATCCTTACAATTACAATAGGGTTTCAGCACTACGTGCTTGAACCCCTAACAAAAATGAGAATAGAATAGAATAGAATAGAATAGAATAGAATAGAATAGAATAGAATAAAATAAAATTGAATGGAAAACTAATTATTAGCTGTTGCAGTCCATAAGTCATCCAGCAGGTGGCAGTGTTGTCATGTTTAATCAGATTAGTGTGCTTTGTAAAACTTATTTGTTTGTTTTTAATAAAAAGAAAAGGTGTGAATGCACACACAAAAAAAATGTATTATTCATATATGGTAATCTGTTATAATGTAGCCTGCTGTGAAAATATGTAGAGATGTTTGACTGTAAAAGATTGTAAAGGCAGAATATCCATTAGTTTCCTGCTGTTCTTTCCCTTCATGTCACTGATGTTGTGACTTTACATCTTAGTCATAGTCAAGGCCAATCCCATTTATAATAGGCTCATTTTGACAGACCTGACATCTGAATTGTGTGCTTGTTTGTCTAAGTGCAGCTTGGCTGAATATATATTTCATCAGTTCTGACCAATGCTGCTTAAGCTCTCACAACAGTTTCTCAAGGTGCCAAGCCGCTGCTAACACACGTGATAATTATTAACTTTAGTGCCAGGATAGACATATGCACACATACATACACACACACACACACACAGACTGATAATTAAATTACGTGTGAGCTTGTTCTCTCCACAGGGAGGTGGTGCCACGGGTGCTGAGAGGAGGGAAAGGAAGTGAGTGTATGTGTGTGTATGGAGTTCAGCAGATTTGGGAGTTCCAATTAGCATCTCTGTTAATTTAGATGGTGTCCTTCAAGCTGAAGAGACAGCCAGACAACAACAAATAAACACAAGGGACATTTAATGAAGATAACAAGAGAGACACCAGGCCCCCGGACAGCTCCTGAAAGCCCTCATAATAATAACATGCTGGTCTTCGGTCCTATCTCAGCTCTCGGCTATGAATAGTCACTTGCTGAACCTTGCTCGGATCATTGGCATCGACCTGTTCCTGAAATGATCCATAGATGGTGTCTTTTTTCCTATCATGGCTAACAGTGACATATGAGCCAAATTTGTCTCTCCCCTTTTAGGTTCTTCTTTTAGCATCACTTCTTCTGGCTGATTTTTTCAGTGTTTAGTTTAACTTTTCGTAAAGAGCTCTTGTGTCATCACTGCCGCATAAAAAGCTTATCTAGAGAAGGCTTGAGAAAAGAGGCACTGTTCTGAAAGTGACCTATTTTCTCTGCCACCCTTGCGTGCACTGTGCCACCTTTGATGCCCGCGCCGTTATCTGTGTGGATGTGAGATCTCCATCCCTATCTCTCTCTTTTAAAGTCCTTTACAGATTGACTGTCTTCTGCAGGTCTCTCAGCACCAAAGAGGCAAAAGTGCCAACAGTAACTAAAAGAGACTTGCTTAATGGCCGACACGGCACTGTGCCAGTAGGCTCTCTGTGGCTTAAAGTGTTTGATAGTGGTAGAGTGCACACACTAACGAATGTATCCACACAAACAGCGATTTCTTCTCTGTAATGAAAGCCTCTAATAAAGAGGCCCTCCATTCATGCTGTTTTTAACTCCATTAGTCTTAGCACATGAGATAGCTGCATTAGTACTGGTACTACATGTTGGTCAAAGTCAAGGGTGTCCAATCCTGCTCCAAGAGGGCCACCTTCCTGAGAATTTTAGCTCTGGCAATTATTATATAGCCTGCAAAGCTACTCATAATTGAAAGTAGCTAAACTAATTTGATGATTCAACCTGCTGGACAGATGACTATACCCCTCCTCTTAAAAATTATGAACATTATCAATCCAAAATCTGACTTGTGATGAGGTTTGGAATCATAAATGACAGCTTTTCTTTCTCCATTTCTGTCGCCTGATGGAGTTTGGGTTGCCACTGTCACCTTTGCTTTGTTTGGGTTTAAAAGATGCTTAATATTCAGTTGTATTGCATTATCAATGTCAGAACACTGACACTATTGGATGAGAGCAAAACTGAGCAGGGGTGCGTTTCCCAAAAGCGTTGTTCTGTCAACGTTCTGTCGTTATCGGCATAGTTCGACAAGTCAGTGTTTCCTGAAACCGTAGTTCCAAAGAACATTTGCAAACAATTTCGCAAAGTTGTGTGGTTGAAACTACAGCTCTCGACCTGTGGTTAGAAGCATAGTTTACTGTTTGCATGACATGTGGACCTAATAAATTCTTATCTTGAGCAAAATAAGCAAACTGACATTCAGTAAAATTTATATCTTTTATTTAGAATATATACAAATTTCATATACGTCTTTCAGTTTGTCAAGAGATATAAAATGCCGTTTGTGAAGAGTGTGCATGTGCAAGAAGGAGCCTATGTTTGAGTATGGAAATAAAGCAAAATAACTGAGAAAAATGAGAATTAGTACTCAGTTAATACTCAATGTTATGTCCGTAATTTATAGCAAAAAATCTGGAAAAGGAAACATCTCAAAATGGATTACTAAGAAGTTATTATTCCAACACTTTTGTGACATCATTAACCAATGTGGTTGAATGACAAATTTGCAACAGTACAGTTTCTGGAAACAGTCATGACTAGCTAGTTGATTTCTTGAATGATGCACAATGAGTTACATCATTATACAGGAAAGACTTGCTCCCCTGGAAGATGACACTACTGCTTTACAGCTGAATCAACTTTATTTCATAATTGAAAAATTTGACACTGTTACTGAATTGAATTGAATCAACATTGAACTGAAGTGAGCTGAATAACGACACTATTGTATTCTGCAGAGCTGCTTTACAGCATTTTTTTTTGCATATTTGATGAAGTTTGCTTCATTGTTTGATTGCTATTTCCTGTTCTTGAGCAAGACTTGGGAAATTCTCCTCTACCTAAAGTGTTGAGCCCACATGGATGATGCATCAGAACTATCACCAAACATCAGTGAAGATGAGACAGAGGCCCTGTCCCAAATGGCACAGTTCATGTGCCCTTGCATCCTTGCAGACTTACAATGGCTGCAGCATGTGTGTTAAGTCCACAAGACCGTAGGACAGGGTTTTTAAATTCTTAAATAAACACATCAGAACCAGCTAATCAAGGTCTTTAGGATTACGATTATTACAGTCAGGTGTGTTTGTTTTAGGATTCAACTCTGCAGGTCATGGCCCTCCAGAAACAGAACTGAAAAGCCCAGAAACACCCCGTTTATCATTTTAGGTTTCAGAAGGATGCTCACGAGTGGCCCCTTTGCAGTTGCTATCCGCCCTCAATGCATACTCCACAGTCAAAGCAGCTTTAACAAAAGTATAGAGGAAGACCATGAGGGCTTAGGGTGCTGTTTGGGACTGGAACACTGTGATTTAGCTGATCTATATGTACATGGAAATGATTAGGAAGCCATGATAATAGAGATGCCCAGTGGGCAAATTTTTCCAGGAAGAAGATCGAGAAACAACCTATACATTGACATTTTTACAATATTTGCCCTGGTTTCACAGAGAGGGCTTAAGCCTAGTCCCAGGCTAAAATGTAACAGTAATACTTTTTTTTTTTGCTAAGGCATTTTTATAAAAGCTACTTAAATGGCCTACTCCTGGCTTAATCTAAGCCCTGTCTGTGAAACCAGGCCAAAATATCTCCTTTGCTAAGAGGTCTCCCATCCATGAAATGACCAGGCTGAATCCTGCTTAGCTTCATTTGGAAACCACCTGGGAACTGCATGAGGATATGCCACATTTAAGCCTACCTGGAAAGGTCCTGTATGATATTTAACTATGACATGGCAGGCATTCAGGTGATTTTGGACAAGAGATAAAATGGATTTGCTGGAAAACTTTATATTCATCTTCACTTCCTGATAAATACAGGAAGCGTATTTTGCTAATGCAATGGAAATAAGAAAAAAAAAAGATGCATATTATTAATTGATGCTTTATATCTGTATTTTATCATTTTTGTGTTGTCACTGAGAATAATGGAAAATGTAATTTATTTACATTTGTTTCCTCATAAACCAACTGAACGAGCTCTGGCTAGTTTTAACTGAGCTACAAACTAAATGGTCACATCAACATTATAATTAGAATTCATTATGACAACTCAAACAAATAATTATTTGTTGTTACCAATAGCATCTAGCAAAAAAAGTATTTAGCTACACTGCAAGAATGCTAAAATTAATCCGAATGTCCATTTGCCCAATTCTGAATGTGATGTTTTATTGCAATACAAATTAGCGATGCTACTTTTAAGGCTACATACTGCCATGCATTTACCACTTGCATGATTAACCAAAATCTGTGTACAGAACTAGATTAAGGGGTGTGACAACAGTATGTAACCACAATATGTAAGTCTTAAGCCAGGTTTGCACTGTGCGATTTATAATAGCCCTTTAGGATTGTTGCTTGTCAGACTGTACGAACATCATTCCTCATATCACACTTTGGGATCTCAGCCATCAACGACAGTCAAGACGCATTAAAAACGGATGCGAGCATGAAAACTCGTCCAGAAGTTTTACATCATCAACACATGCATATTCGGTGACTGAGAGCTGCTGCATTACACGTGGGACTGAAATGGTGGCTAACAAAGACATCTCTAGAGTTAATTTTGATCACGGCTTGTCTTGAAAATGAAGACAATTTGACGTTTGTCGCAGGAGAAGTCACACTGCAGGACTGTGTGCCAAATATCCTGGCACTGCCAGAATTTCGTCTGAGGTAAATATTTGATCGCAACGTTCATTAATCGGCTGTCGGTGAACGTCAAACTAGCGATCAAAGACTACAGATTTTAGCCTAGGATTATAGAAATCTTTAAGGATTCTCAAAATTTGTCTCAGACGACCAAATTGCGGCCAAAATTGCACAGTGTGCAACCAGCCTTTAGTTAATTACTCTCCAGCACTGATGACAACGCACTCATGAGCACTCTTAAGTTCTTGGGTTTGCTGTGTCACAGGATCTGGGGCATAAACAGCAAAGCTATATTGATGGTCACTTTAGATAAGTGCTCATATTCCTTGTGTGAAAACACAATGCAGACCTGCGTGGGATGTGAACACTATATCTCTAATTGGTTGAGCCTTGCATTTTTTTAAATCTTAAACATTCTAAAGTATCTAGGAAAGAGAGGAATGGAAAGAGAGGCTCTGTTGCCCAATCCTGAGGGCTTTAGACCCCTCTGCTCAGACAGAGAGAGTGTGTTCACCTTTACCACATTTACTGGTATTATAGAAGTGGGGGGTGGCATTGTAGTGTGCTGCTACCAAGCAACTGAGCAATGCTAATCAAAGTGTTAGCACAGACAGCATGGAATCTGAGAAAAAAATAAATAAATAAAAACTGAAGGCCCTTTGATTCAGTACTTGGAGAATTCGGTTGATTTTTTACTTACTCATTTATTCTTACTGAAAACTTTTTAGATGCACAATTGTATGTTAGAAGTTAAAAGTATTATTAAATTATTAAGTCATATGCTCCAAATAATTTTTTAAAGACATTTAGTAAGTTTGAAATTATTTAGTAAGGGTTGTTCAAAATAACAAAAATGTTCAAAATATCAACCAAAACCTGCCCAGATGTACTGAGAAAGTAAATAGCCAACTGTTGACCATCATTCCAGCACATGTTTGCCCTGTCCAAAAACACAGTCCTAAGCATATCCTTAAACTGTTAGTTCACCCAAAAATGATTATTCTGTCATCATTTACTCACCTTTGTGTCATTTCAAACCCATAAGACTTTCATTCATCTTTGGAACACAAATGAAGATATTTTTAATGAAATCTAAAAGATTTCTGTATGTCCATTGACAGCTACACAACTACCACTTTGAAGCTTCAAACAGTTCATAAATAGATTGTAAAACTAATCCATATGAATTGAGTGGTTTAGTCCAAATCTTCTGGAGACACAATGCTTTATATGATGAACAGATTTAATTTCAGGCTCTTATTGACATATAAACATTCATCAATTCACACATCAGTTATGGTAAACGGAAGCTCAAACATGTTCGCTTGACGTGCGAGAACCAATGAGGTTCATTCTCATGTGTTACGCAGCACGTTTGAGCTTCAGAAATACCTCAATAGCAAGTATGACTGAGTTTCTGTTTGCTGATCAAGGTTTATATGTGAATAAAAGCCTAAATTAAATCTGTTCATCATATAAAGCGATCGAGTCTCAGAAAATTTGGACCAAACCACTCATCGGATTAGTTTTACGATCCCTTTATAAACTTTTATAGACGTCAAAGTCATAGTGGAGGGACAGAAATCTCTTAGATTTCATTAAAAATGTCTTCATTTGTGTTCTGAAGATGAAAGAAATTCTTACAAGTTTGGAATGACATGAGGGTGAGTAAATGATGACAAAATTTTCATTTTTTGGTGAACCCTTTAATTGCAAAACCTTAAAATCGGAGGAAAAATAAGGTTGATACAATTGTTGTCCCAAACTCCTGTGGTATCTCTAAACTTAAACCGTTAAAGGGTTAGTTCACCCAAAAATGAAAATTCCGTCATTAATATTTTTTTTTGTGCCAAAAAATCTAAATAACGACTTTATTCAACAATATCTAGTGATGAGCGATTTCAAAACACTGGTTCATGAAGCTTTACGAACCTTATGTTTCGAATCAGTGGTTCGGAGCGTGTATCAAACTACCAAAGTCACGTGAACCATTGAAATTTCGAAATGTTTCGAAACACTTATGACATAACGAAAGCCTCGTTTACTGAAATCACGTGACTTTGCCATGAGTGCCACACCAGTCTCGAGTCTCGTAGGAGCTCTGGAAGGATAAAAGGAGGAATGACGACAGTGAAGGATAGGATCAGGCCTGGACTTTACTGTATATTGTTGTTTTGTTTCCGTTTATATATGGCAGTCGTCCATGAGGGGCTGCCGCATATAAACAAAAACAACAACAGAAAGTCCAGGCCCGTTCCCCTCTCGTCCTTCACTGTCGTCATTCTTCCTTTTATCCTTCTGGAGCTCCTGGATGTGGGACCTGGAATGGAAGCTTTTTAAGGAGGGGCAGCTGCCATCCATGAGGGCAGGGGCGCTGTTGGCACGGGGGACAGGGGGGTCAGGACCCCCACAGTTTTGAAAAGATAGTAAGTCGACCCCGCACTTAAATGATAAGGGCTGCTTACGTAATCAGATCACACTATATCATCTTTTAGCTTAGAGATATTTATACTGAGACTACAGTTTTCACGTTTCTGTGAGCTTCCGTTCGTAAATAATCAGCTGTTTTGTCGTGGATGTGAACAGGAAATGCACTGTAAAAAAATCCCAGTTTTTTTTAAATTTATAGTTTTTTCAAAAAACGGCAGCTGTGGTTGCCAGAACTTTACCGTAAAAAATACATCAGCAACGTAAAAAAAAATCTGTTAAATTTACGGTAAAGTAACGTATTTCATTAACTGATATAATGTTAATTTACCAACCTATGCGCTCTCGAACGGAGAAACACACGATCTCCAAACCATCGATCAAAGCGTGCTAACGTTTTTTATTCAGTGTGGTACTATCAGCAAACACTAACAGGTACATTAGTGTTAGTAATTTTGAAGTATCATACATTGCACTTTAAAACCGAAAATTTGACACTTTAAGGTGAGGCTGATCTTCAGGTTGACGTGCGAGCTAGATTATAAAGTTTTTGTGAGAATATATATTTATGGACTTTGTTGATCTGTCGGTAATAGTACATCTAGATTATCCTACAGTATGTGTGACATCAAATAAGGGTTAGCACAAAAGTAATCTAAATGTAATCCAAAAGTAGTCAGATTACATTACTAAAAAAGTGCAGGATCTAAGAGATTATATTACTTATTACAAATTTTGTCATGTGTATACTGTAATCAGTAACTGATTACAATTCATAAGTAATCTATCCAGCTCTGCATGTATAGCCAAGTATGAATACTCTGAATTTTTGCTCTGCATTTCACCTATCCAAGTGCGTGCACACACACAGCAGTGAGTACACACCTGAAGCAGTGGGCAGCCATTTTTTGCTACGGCACCCGGGGAGCGATTGAGGGTTAGGTCCCTTGCTCAGTTGTGGGTAATGAGAGTGGAAGAGAGCACTGTTCATTCACTCTCCCCACCTACATTTCCTGCCAATACAGAGACTCAAACCCACAGAGGAGCGTCCAGTACCATCGCACGGCACCGTGAGTGAAAGCCTCTCTGCTGGCTGAACGCAGAGTCACGGTGTGGTCGGGGAACTAAACCAAGATTTTTTTCTCTCTCTTTTCCTCTCTCGATACTCTAAACCCCATGTTTGATTTAAACTGAGAAAGACCAAAAAAAAGTGTTAGGTTGTGCCCCACTCTGCTCTACATCACCTACCCACAGAAGATGCTTCCTCACTCTGTATGTAATGAGTATTACTTGCAATTTAGCAGATTATTTCACCCAAAGGGACTTTAAAGTATGCTATTTTCACAGGAATGTGCACAGGAAAAAGCCAATCAGTCCATTTTTGGCTTATTATCAGATTGCAAAGTATGATCACAGAAGCCATCCTGGACAATTTGCACAGGATTTGTCATCCATGCAAGAGTGTGTGTGTACTGTACACTTGTGTATCCTCATACCGTTTTTGGTTCATAAGCAACTCCCGATGAAGCTCCTGGTGGCTTTTAGAGGCTTTCACTGGATTAATCAGCTTTTTGGGCTTGATGAGATCATCATCTCCTGTCATATAATCAGGTTGAGGAGCGTAACTGGCCAATGGGGGGATCTCGCGATGAGGGTAACCAAATGGATCCCTGTCCGGGTTTCTCGGCTGATGAGGCTGTTCCCATTGAATATCGGCATATGCTGAGGCTGAGGACAGAGAGAAAACAATGTGAGAGGAAGGGTTTTGTTGAAAGGAAATCACTTTTTTCCTTCCTGACTTCTTTTTACTGGGTGCAGAAAGCTAGAGACTGATGCAAAAGAATAACATAAACAGCAGTAAGTGGGATGGTGCAGCATAAAGCCTACATTAGAGAGCCAGCACTTACATACAACACTACAAACAGCCTTGTCTCTGCTCCAGTTTAAATGATTCCATGTAAGCTGAAGCAGGATTCCTGAAAGTAGCAGGTGGACATTCAGGGTGTTTACATTCCTCTGGGTTTGGGAGAAAATTCCTTTCCTTCATTTCCTTCTGCTGAGTGCAGCTATTTGGAGACCACAGACCTCTAACAAACCATCACACACAGACGGAGCACTGATGTGAATTATCTTGACTACCTATATCTGACCCCTAAGATAATTCACTTTAACTATTTTTTTGTAAAACATTTTTGCACTTTCCCTAGAATTTAATAAATAACACCCTCTGGCATATTTCACTCTAAAAATCAAAAGAAAGAAAGATATATTTTGCTTGAAAATGTATATTTTAGAACCATTACGATTTTTTTTTTCTTTTTGTGGGGTGGATTATAATTAATAATTGTCATTATCATAATGCAAAAATGTATCTGAGTTTGTTGTGAAATATTATGTAGTACAATATTTTTGTGAAAAGTCGCCAAAATGCAAATGAGTTTCCTTGTGATAAATTGTGAAAATGCAGAGGTTATTAAATAGTACTGGTTTTTCAGACAAGCTTGTAATTCATCACCACAAAAGGACAAATGTGTATCCAGATTCATAATGCAAGACAGCCCAACTGCATCATGGGTAGAGACACTCCTCTCAGGATAGGACAGATTAAAAGTGCAGTGATCCATGCTAAAGTGACAGCAGATCAGGTGTCATATGCATTGAAGCTTGCTCCGAACAATGCTATGCTTGGAGGAGGAACCAGAGACAGTCTCCACCATTCAATATTAAAAAAGCTGAGCTCAATTCTTAGCACTTCTCAATCAGAGTGCACGAGAAGAGGACAAGGATGAAATGATGTTGATGATGACAGGTAAGATGATGAAGGGAATTCATGCATGTGAAAGTATTTGTGGCCCAGGGTTTGGTATCAGAGGTTAGCAAGTTTACAACCAAGTTTTTTTTTTTTTTTTTCGTTCAAACATGTAAATAAAACCTTTTTCCTTTTTTAAAACCTATATTCTAAGTATTTAATTGCATAAATTAAAGAAAGACTCTTTTGTGCTAAATCCATTTTTTTTAGTTCTTATATTCTCAGTTTATTCTGTTTTACCCAGGTGAAAAAAAGTACATTTCTATAAAGTGCTCTATTTTCACACACTAATTTTGTACTTAATATGCTAAAGATTCTTCTTTAGTACTTCTTAAGATAATCTTAAGAACATCTAAGTGTACTCAACTGTGCTATTTTGAGACACCATGAAATATGAACTAAAATGTGCTTTTAATATACTACCTCTGTATTTAAAAAATGTATTTAGTTACCATTTGTAGTAAACTCTGGGTTTAAATGTACTATAAGTGGTAACTAAACACATTTTTTAAATACAGAGATAGTATATTAAAAGCACATTTTAGTTCATATTTCATGGTGTTTCAAAATAGCGCAGTTGAGTACACTTAGATGTTCTTAAGATTATCTTAATTAGTACTAAAGAAGAATTATTAGTATATTAAGTACAAAATTAGTGCATGAAAATAGAGCACTTTAAGTATATTATAGAAGTGTACTTGTTTCACCTGGGTACCCTATTACAGTATTATTGCTCATACTTTGTAAGGGTAAGGGAACAAACCATTCAAGTACTATACTTTGGCCTGCACTTCGTGCTGCAGATATGAATGATATACCTCAAATGCTTGTTGTGAAGAGGTGTGATTGGATTTATGATGATATTTGTCACCTGGCAGATGATTAAGGCAATAAAATACCTAGAGTATTACATCAGAATATCATAGAGACTTGGTGGTGGGTTCTTTTGACTTTTGACTAGCAACCACCTACAGCAGCAACCATCCAGAAGACCTCAGCAACCACCTAGCAACATGCTGCTCAGCATGTAACCAACAGTACATTGTGGCAGCGCATTTGATACGTATAATATAAATATCTTTCTAAATTCTTTCAGAAAATGTAAAAATCTCATTTTAGATATACAGTAGTTTTAAATTTTGCATAGTTGACAACTGTACTCAAAATTGTTATTTTCACTTCCCCTAGAAACAGTTTCCACAATCATGAAAATGTCATATGCATCAGGAAAATAAAGCTAAAAGCAAATATCTCACAGTCCATTGGACTAATATCACTGATATGACCTTTTTGGTTTATATTAAATGCTGTTAATCCGTTAAAAGAGATATTTCATGTTTGTAAGGATTATGAATCCATAATCACTGGTTGGACAGAGAGTGTGTTGGCACAAGGGAGTCAGAGAGTCTACACAGTATGTGGGCTTATGTAGCTATGGAATAATAAAATAAATATTATATAAAATATAAAGATTCACATTATATTATTATTAAAAAAAAAAAAACTAAAAATAAGTATCTTTACAAGATAAACAATAGAGTCTACATATCTCTTGTTCAGCGGACACCATAGTAACATCACCAGAATACAGTGGGTACGGAAAGTATTCAGACCCCCTTAAATTTTTCACTCTTTGTTATATTGCAGCCATTTGCTAAAATCATTTAAGTTCATTTTTTTCCCTCATTAATGTACACACAGCACCCCATATTGACAGAAAAACACAGAATTGTTGACCTTTTTGCAGATTTATTAAAAAAGAAAAACTGAAATATCACATGGTCCTAAGCATTCAGACCCTTTGCTCAGTATTTAGTAGAAGCACCCTTTTGATCTAATACAGCCATGAGTCTTTTTGGGAAAGATGCAACAAGTTTTTCACACCTGGATTTGGGGATCCTCTGCCATTCCTCCTTGCAGATCCTCTCCAGTTCTGTCAGGTTGGATGGTAAACGTTGGTGGACAGCCATTTTTAGGTCTCTCCAGAGATGCTCAATTGGGTTTAAGTCAGGGCTCTGGCTGGGCCATTCAAGAACAGTCACAGAGTTGTTGTGAAGCCACTCCTTCGTTATTTTAACCTTGGCCAGATCTGTGCCTTGCCACAATTCTGTCTCTGAGCTCTTCAGGCAGTTCCTTTGACCTCATGATTCTCATTTGCTCTGACATGCACTGTGAGCTGTAAGGTCTTATATAGACAGGTGTGTGGCTTTCCTAATCAAGTCCAATCAGTATAATCAAACACAGCTGGACTCAAATGAAGGTGTAGAACCATCTCAAGGATGATCAGAAGAAATGGACAGCACCTGAGTTAAATATATGAGTGTCACAGCAAAGGGTCTGAATACTTATGACCATGTGATATTTCAGAAATATCAACAATTCTGTGTTTTTCTGTCAATATGGGGTGCTGTGTGTACATTAATGAGGAAAAAAAAAATAACTTAAATAATTTTACCAAATGGCTGCAATATAACAAAGTGTGAAACATTTAAGGGGGTCTGAATACTTTCCGTACCCACTGTATGTTTCATTTTGTTTCCTTTCATGCTTGTTCATGCAAATATTGTTTCTTTTAAACAGTGATGGCAAATGAATGTGCTGCAATATCTGTTTGCTGTTAACTGAGTAAACTGTGTGAGCATATATGTGGCAAAGATCAATGTTATGTGCAGGGGGAATGTTGCATCATGGTTATGAAATACAAAAGATTTCTGTGTATTTATTCAGAGCTTCCAGATCCAGCTTCCAGTTCAGTGTGGGATAAAAGTACTTACACATACACATATACATATACACAAGCGCTACAATATGTTTTGTATTGCTACATAATCTGGGGCTCTGGAAGCCTGTCCTTGATCTCATCGATTAGGGATCAGTAACATGGTGAAGAGCAGCAGAGGGTGGACTGTGTCTGCTCTGAAAGTGAATATCCCTCTATTATGGGCATAATGTATTTATCAACATCCTCCGCAAACCCAGGAGTCACACAGACAGGAAAGTCATGGGCTTCTGCTGATCACATCTGAGTCTATTTCCAAGAATCGCAGATGATACATCGTGGGGTTAATTCGATTTTGGGTGTGGCTACAGCAGGTGTTTCCTTATATACCCAGCATAACCGAAAGTGATTCAGTATGGCCTACTATAATTAAAAGCGTGCTAATATGCTAACCCATTCAAGAAATGCTTCAGTAGATGGTAACAGATGGTATTACCATGGCACTTTGAAATACAATGGTCCTAAAAAGTATTTGGAGACTTAAGTCACACTTAAAATGTAACAATTTCATTTCTTTAGATTACAAAACACCATATGAAGTGATGCTCTAAGAACTTCACTTTTCTTTGATATTTAGTGGATGTATGAGGTAATTTCCCCTCAGAATCACAAAGGTCTCCTGAAACTTATTTTTGATGTTTAAAATAGGCTGAATTAATTAATAAACAAACAAATAATTAATTAATTAATTAATAAATGAATAAATAAATAAATAGTTAAGGCAATACTATCACAGTTTAGATTCCTCTGCATGACACCAAATACATATTGTCCTGTTGATCACCAGGAATTCAGCATTAAAAAGACCATTTTTGGAAAAAAAACAAAACAAACAAAAACAAAACAAAACCCTCTGTTACATAAGAAGTTTGTTCCCACATTGGATTGTATACAAATAGAATGCTGACAGTTGTCATGGCGACATCAGCATTCTCAGAGGATGCCCTGGGATCCCATTCTCCCATGGATGTGTGTGTTTGTGTGTGTGGAAGTGTGGTGCTATTTCCCATAATCCCCACTGAATACTGGTCCTTGGCAAGCCATAAAATTTAGGCACAGCTCTCAGACAGGGAATTAGCATTATAAAGGTGCCCAGCAAGAAACAACACAGCAGCCTCTATGGACAATAACACCATGTAACCTATTTCAAGCATCTACATCTAGACTAGAAGATTAGTTTTTATGATGAACACATAGCTTAAAAAAATCTTTTTTTTGCATTATCTTTAGATTGTGTAACTTGGATCATTTTCTTTTTCCTAAGCTATTTTTGTTAGTATAATTACAAAATAGAATATAATAGAATAACAAGAGAACAACAGAAGAGAACATAAGAGACAGACTTAAAGGGATAGTTCACTCAAAATTTTAGCTCCAAACCAGCATGCATGTCTTTATTCTGAAGAAAACACAAAAAATATATATTTTGAAAAATGGAAATATTATATTTGGAATTTTGGAATGAAAGTCATTGGGGTGCATTGATGTTTTGGGCATCACTGACCTCCATAAATATATTCTTTTGTGTTTTACACAAGAAAGAAAGTCGGTAAAACTTAATTTTAAGGTGACTTTGTTACATTGTTCTTACTCAAATAATTACTGATTGATATTAATTAACTGCATGAGTTTGGTTTTGGTTTAGTTACTTGTAGTTAGGGATAATTTACTGCAATTACTGTAGTAATGTGTCACCTTAAAATAAAGTGTTACCAGAAAGTCATACAGGTTTGGCACAACATGATGCTGAGTAAAAGATTACATTTTTTTTTTTTTTTTGGGTGACTGTCTCTTTAAGGTTTATTTCACATACTGTAGAAATTGCTTAATAGACTTCCAAGATATGTTGGTGAAAGGTGTGTTTGTTTAAAAGCTGGCCATTGTGAGATGGATGATTTAAGATAACTGTTCAAATACACAAAGCAGGGTTTATTGGTGTCGATCGTGGTCAGGCAGAAATACATTGTGGACCTTGTGCTTTTCGGCTAAAACAAACATAAAGCAAGATACTGCTGGTAAAACATTACAACAACAAAATTGTGAAAGATGATCCTTCTTGTCACTAAGATGCAGGGATATTGATTTAGCCTATGTTACTGACACCTACAAATTTCCAGATGCTTACCTCCAGCTGACAAAAATACATGCAGAAAATGTCAAATGGTGCATTTCTAATGGCTACCGAAAGAGTTTTTGAAGTCTGTTGCCTCACTGTGCAGCAAAACACCATGAGGAACAAGTTGGGCACTGTGCCCAGAGAAAGCATGGCTCCCTGTTTCTCAGCGAACTGATTTCTTTAAGTGACTTTTATGTCATTCTTTTGCCTTCTTAGTTTTTCTTTCATATACCACAACTTGTTTTCAAAAACATTATACATTTAACCCTGAAAACAGGTTTTTTTTTTTGCATGTGCAAACAAATGCATCAGTGTGAATGTATCTTGATACTAAATATAAAACAGTTATTTATCTGTAATTACTACATTGTAACTGAGTTGTTACATAGTAATAATACTTTGAAACTCAATGAATACTACAACTCTATAAATTCCTTTTATGATAAGAGTGAAAAATGTTCCTATCATTGGTATTCAAATACAGACCCCTGGTAAAGTTTTACTGCACAATACAGCATCATCAGTTCAGCATCCTGTAATCTCAGCCGCAGTCTGTATCTGTCTTACCTGACTTAACAAGCACATCTCTGGGTCTGCTGGGCTGGCCTTCAGGGGGATACAAACTGTGTCCAACTCTCTGGTCCATCCTGCTGTTGTCTGTGTGTGCGTATGTGTGTGTGAGATATCCTACATGTTTATGTGAGGGCCGTTTCTCCTGAGTTTCTGCTGTTCTTCACACACATGCCTCCTCTCTCACAGTGTAAACAGTCATGTGACCACTGGGCATCAAGGCTACGCCCCTCCTGCTCCTCCCAACTTTATTTTTCACACACACACTCTTTCTCAGGAGTCTGATAGGATTAGTGGAGGGCTTAATACCTCCCTCTCTCCCTCTTCTGCTAAATCTCACATTAACCATTAGTCTACCAAGAAGCTTTCATCCTTCACAAACTCATACACTGGGCAATTTAAAATAAATACACATACAGAGAGCACGCAATGTTTATGTTTACATTCAAGATTACATGAAACAACATCTCTGGATATGACCATCAGGTCAGGCTCATCTTAACTTGATAATCCATGGAGTGATTTTTTTTTTCCCCACTGGAAATAGGGCTTCTGTGGGAGATTTGTTAGTTATATAAGAAAAAAATTCAATATTAAAACTATATGAATATGTTAGGGTTGGATGATAGTAACAAAAATGTATACCATGGTATGAGGAAATTCATATTGTAACAGTATATAACAATATAGTTGTTTTTGTCAGAAAAAAAAAAAAAAAATCTATTTTATATATGCTATTAAATAACAATGTGTTATTGGTGCAAACCAAAATTTAAAGCAATCACAATTTCTATTTTGCGATTGATTGTCCCTGATTTTTTTTTTTTTTTTTTTCATTAAAGATAAAAGACTCAAAACTAATATTATAGAAACAGATACTGTAGTTCTGACTCTAAATTCTGTTTGGATGAGAGTTCGAAGTTGTTCAGATATAAGATACATATCAGATATAAGGACACCTGTGATCTGATTATTTAACAAATTAATAATTAATAACAAATTATACAACTGCTATAAGTATGTCCAACCTTACCTGCATACATACAGTACACTCATGTTAAGTGGTATGTAGCTGACTATATAGCAAGTCTCAAATGCTTGATTGTTATAATGTCGAAAAACGTACGTATTAAATGTTCTATAGATAGTACATCCTTATCTGCATATATAGACTATATAGCACTATATAGCAAATCTCGGCAGTGTGATTTTTTATATCGTCACAAAAATATAAACTGTATTATCGCACAGCTTTCTATATAAAGTTGGATTAAACTTTATTCACTTAAATAGAGTGCACATACATATTCACACACATATGTAAAGCGATATATATATATATATATATATATATATATATATATATATATATATATATATATATATATATATAACATATCTTAAATTGCATGATTATTTTATTGCACCATAACATATAACTATATTATCACCCAGGTCTTTGTATATATAAGTTTTGCATACATATAGTATACTCACATAGGGCAATATATACTAGCCTATATAGCTCAACTGCGTCGCAAAATGTAATATTATCGGCCAGCTCTAATCTGCTAAATGTAACTACAGTATAAGGCAGGAAGATATTATAAACATTGACATCATGATTTTCTGTAAAGCTGCTTTGAAACAATGTGTATTGTGAAAATTGCTATATAAATAAATTTGACTTGATCGTAATTCTATATTAAGTGTGCAAGTTTAATGTTTCTTGCCAAACAACTAATCTTTGCATTATGCCTAACATCTGTTAAAAACGGGTTCTTTCTTGTCTTTGCTCCTAGATCAAACGAAGAAGTTTTCAAGGCCAGCGGCACGTGACACATTTAAAAGCCTTTATTATTATTTTACGTCAGGAAGCATGGCAGGAACTTCGGAAGTTTTTTTGACCCAGCCGTGACGTGTCAAGAAACAAGGTCAAAGACAGAAGGAGCCGTAGCAACATTGCATTGTTCCTCTGCAGGGCTGTTGGCCAGCTTTCATTGTTCTCAAGGACGCGTAAGTGTAGACTTACCCGCTCCATTCAGGTGTTTTCCGTTTTTCACACTCTGCTGCTCAATGTTGTATCCCTTCTGATGCGTGCGAGAGAGAGAGACAGAAAAGAGAGAAAAAAGAGGCTTATCAGCTTACAAATATTCACATCACTCTCATCAATCACAGCATTACTGACTTTCTGTCTGCTTGCTCCTTTCTCCAATTGATTTAGGATGTATTATGAGAGACTTCAGTTGTCATGGATCCAGGAAAGGTGGAGGCACATTAACTATGCTTCTGCTGCTGTAACATGAAACCAGCTGTTCCATTGCTTTTCTCTTGCCATGCAATTCTAGGAGTAGCATTTCTATGCTCTAGAAAATAAAGGCACAATCTTAGGCTCAGCAAAGAACCTTCTAAGAACCATTTTTCACAGGTTTTTGAGTTTAATACAGTATATGGTTCTTTAGATAGTTTATAGTTGGATCGTTCTTGAATAGCTCATCCAAAAATCATTTACTCATCATCATGTCATTCCAAACTGTATGTTTTTTCTTTCTTCTGTAGAATACAATATGAGATGTTTAGCAGAATGTTAATGCTGCATTTTGATGTACAACAATTGCAAACAGTAACCAGGGGCTGTCCATCTCCAAAAATGGACCAAAACAACATAATAATAAAAGGCAACGTAAAAGTAGTCTGCATGACTCATGCGCTATATTATTATTATTATTATTATTACAAACCCGATTCCAAAAAAGTTGGGGCACTGTACAAATTGTGAATAAAAACAGGATGCAATGATGTGGAAGTTTCAAATTTCAATATTTTATTCAGAATACAACATAGATGACATATCAAATGTTTAAACTGAGAAAATGTATCATTTTAAGGGAAAAATAAGTTGATATTAAATTTCATGGCATCAACACATCTCAAAAGTTTACCACTGTGTGGCACCCCCTCTTCTTTTTATAACAGTCTGCAAACGTCTGGGGACTGAGGAGACAAGTTGCTCAAGTTTAGGAATAGGAATATTGTCCCATTCTTGTCTAATACAGGCTTCTAGTTGCTCAACTGTCTTAGGTCTTCTTTGTCTTCAATGTTTTCTATGGGTGAAAGATAATTTCAGTACCCGGATGCTTCTTCTACGCAGCCATGATGTTGTAATTGATGCGGTATGTGGTCTGGCATTGTCATGTTGGAAAATGCAAGGTCTTCCTTGAAAGAGATGACGTCTGGATGGGAGCATATGTTGTTCTAGAACTTGGATATACCTTTCAGCATTGATGGTGCCTTTCCAGATGTGTAAGCTGCCCATGCCACACGCACTCATGCAACCCCATACCATCAGAGATGCAGGCTTCTGAACTGAGCGCTGATAACAACTTGGGTTGTCCTTGTCCTCTTTAGTCCAGATGACATGGCGTCCCATTTTTCCAAAAAGAACTTCAAATTCTGATTCGTCTGACCACAGAACAGTTTTCCACTTTGCCACAGTCCATTTTATGAGTGTCAGCCCAGAAAAAATGCCTGCGCTTCTGGATCGTGTTTAGATATGGCTTCTTTTTTGACCTATAGAGTTTTAGCCGGCAACGGCGAATGGCACGGTGGATTGTGTTCACCGACAATGTTTTCTGGAAGTATTCCTGAGCCCATGTTGTGATTTTACAGTAGCATTCCTGTATGTGATGCAGTGCCGTCTAATGGCCCGAAGATCACGGGCATCCAGTATGGTTTTCCGGCCTTGACCCTTATGCACAGAGATTGTTCCAGATTCTCTGAATCTTTGGATGATATTATGCACTGTAGATGATGATAACTTCAAACCTTTTGCAATTTTCTCTGAGAAACTGCTTTCTGATATTGCTCCACTATTTTTCACCACAGCATTGGAGGAATTGGTGATCCTCTGCCCATCTTGACTTCTGAGAGACACTGCCACTCTGAGAGGCTCTTTTTATACCCAGTCATGTTGCCAATTGACCTAATAAGTTGCAGATTGGTCCTCCAGCTGTTCCTTATACATATGTACATTTAACTTTTCCGGCTTCTTATTGCTACCTGTCCAAACTTTTTTGGAATGTGTAGCTCTCATGAAATCCAAAATGAGCCAATATTTGGCATGACATTTCAAAATGTCTCACTTTCAACATTTGATATGTTATCTATGTTCTATTGTGAATAAAATATAAGTTTATGAGATTTGTAAATGATTGCATTCCTTTTTTATTCACAATTTGTACAGTGTCCCAACTTTTTTGGTTTGTATTATTTGTTTGTGTAAAGAAAACCAATATTTGTTTGTGAGTTTTTTTTTCTAATTCTCACATCTCATTCAAATTTGGTGTCATTAGATGCACCAGAATTTAATGATACCATTTGATATTATTGATGCCACACCTATGTTCATGTAACGTTACACAGCTTTTAAATGCCAAGAGGGTGAGTAAATGAACAAATTTAAAGTTTTAAAATTTAAACTTTCATTTTTGTGAGATCAGCATATTGGTTTCTAAGTGTTCTTTCTTAGGTTTTCCTGTTGTATAATTCCATAAAATGTCTTATGTATGTATCTTTGAGAAAGGAAACAAGATGCTATGTCAGTTTCTGACACTATGGGAATGCATCTTTGTGGAACCCAGTGTCTGAGGCACTTGTAAAATCATGCCAATCATTGGCTGACACAGTGCAATGACATCACAAGGTGCTATGCTGACACTAATATCAACTACACCATGCCTGCCTTCTTGTGGTTCGAACCAATTTAAAAACCTAGGCAGTAAAACTAAATAATGTGTCAGTGGGCAAGTGGAACACATCTTGCACAACATTGCTCCCAGTTACTAGTATAACAATGTTAGGAAAAGCCCTGAAGCTTCTATGCTCAAATGAAAATCTCAAACTAATCTGAGCCATGTTCCAAGAGAGTCTAGAGCTGCACGAGTCATAAGCTCCAATTGCTCATCATCAGATCTGATATCCCCATGATCTCAGTCAGTGCGCTGCAGCTGTGGGGCCAAAACTGCTGGGCTGAGAAGCTTGGCTCCCTTCACTCGTGAGCTTTCTCGATGAGAAATTAACTCACACTGCTTTTTACACAAACAAGCGGCTTCCTGGAGAAAAAGAAGTTGATGACGAGTTTTCAGGTGCCCTTCTCATGTGCTGGGGTGCTCCCTGCAATGTCATCGCACAGTGTTGACCAATGATTGGCAGGACTTTACACGTGCCTCAGACACCGGGTTCTGCGAGGACGCATCCCCATAACATCAGCAACTGATGCAGAGTAGAGTTCCCTCAAAAGGGAAGTGACTGAACATTTAAAAAGAGTCTTAAGAGACTGTCAGGGTAATGTTTAGTTTCTAGGGGTGTGATGAGATTAAAATGTGACAAGATTTCTCATCCAGGTGAAAGGCTGTCTCGCGATATTGCATGACGGAGTGTGAGGGTGAAATTAGGATAGAATATGCAACTGCTATGTTTACATTATGCCTCCGTTGTCATTTTAGTTTTTATGGAAATAAAAACCATTTAATTAAGTTGGATAACGGTTGCTTCAATTCCATCCAGCTCATAAAACACGAGCTGCAGAGTCATACATAATGCAGCAGGAATCAGAGTTCACTGATCACGTGATGAGAGTAAGTGAAGATGACTGACAAGACCATGGCGGAGGATTTGTTGCACAACAGAGCCTAAGCGTCTGACAAATGTCTTATCTTATAAAATGCGAGCTCAGCACCGCCGCTCCCTATTCACAGAGTACGCGCAATTGCGTTAGTGAAAGTAAAACGCGGGTGCGCGTTCAAACATGATTTTAATACCCCACATTTTGAAACCGGCTCCTTGATGCATGCAAATATTTCACAATATGAAAGCTATCTTAGGCTGGGCTGTGTAGTTGTAACCATCTCTTAGTTCTGTATCATGAATCTTTGCACTTTGAATATTGAGAGGGTACTTTGATTATGGTTGCACTTATTGTTTGCACTTAATAAGACTAAGAGAAAACTGCTATTCATTTTTATTTATACTGTTTTTATTTTTATGATGAATTTGTGGAAAGGAGTTCAGTTAGTAGGTCAAAAGTTCTTTATGAAATCATACAGGAGAGAAGCCAGTCAGCTGAGATTGAGAACCTTTTATAGTGCTTGAGTATTGTTGTCTTTTACTGCATATGATAATTCATACACAGAAAGGAGAACTGAAATGACATTCATTACAAGATGATTAGTTCAAACATTTCAAATGCACCTGCAGACAATTTTTCTAGTCATGTATTGTGTCATTGAGGATTTCTTGAAAACACTGTGTAAAAATCTTGTCTTGTTCTCGTAAACTCAATTTCGTGTCTCATCTCATGAGCTGTCTTGTCACACCCCTAATATGAAGATATTTTAATGACACCTGAGATGTTTCTGCCCCTCCACCAAAAGCTCATTCCAGCATTGATGCTTCAAAACGTTAATAAAGACATCGAAACATAATCCAAATGTATCAAGTAGTTTAATCCAAGTCTTCAAAAGAGACTGTCAGGGTTATGTTTAGTTTCATTGTCATATATATCATATGTGTCATATACTTTTTGAAGTGTACAATTTCAGAAGGGAATGGAATTTCAATGGAGGGACAGAAATCTTCTATATTTCATTTAAAATTTTTTAATTTGAAGATTTTGAAGATGAACAAAATTCTTATGGGTTTGGAATTACATGAGGGTAAATGATGACATAATAACCTTTTTTTTTTCACAAGCATTAAGATTTCACTTAAAGGTGCCATCCAACGTTTTTTTACAAGATGTAATATAAGTCTAAGGTGTCCCCTGAATGTGTCTGTAAAGTTTCAGCTCAAAATACCCCATAGATTTTTTTTAATACATTTTTTTAACTGCCTATTTTGGGGCAGCATTAAATATGAGCTGATTTATGTTGCTGCCCCTTTAATTCTCGTGCTCCCCGCCCACGGAGCTCGCGCTTGCCTTAAACAGTGCATAAACAAAGTTTACACAGCTAATATAACCCTCAAATGGATCTTTACAAAGTGTTCGTCATGCGTGCGGCATGCATGCATCGGATTATGAGTATGTATACTGTTATATTGTTTACATGTGATTCTTAATGAATTTGAGGCTGTGCTCCGTGGCTAACGGCTAATGCTACACTGTTGGAGAGATTTATAAAGAATGAAGTTGTGTTCATGAATTATACAGACTGCAAGTGTTTAAAAATGAAAATAGCGACAGCTCTTGTCTCCGTGAATACAGTAAGAAACGATGGTAACTTTAACCACATTTAACAGTACATTAGCAACATGCTAACGAAACATTTAGAAAGACAATTTACAAATATCACTAAAAATATCATGTTATCATGGATAATGTCAGTTATTATTGCTCCATCTGCCATTTTTTGCTATTGTTCTTGCTTGCTTACCTAGTCTGATGATTCAGCTGTGCTGCTCCAGACGTTAATACTGGCTGCCCTTGTCTAATGCCTTTCATAATGTTGGGAACATGGGCTGGCATATGCAAAAATTGGGGGCGTACACCCCGACTGTTACGTAACTGTCATGGCTGGGTTGCAAATAAAGTTGAAAGCAGGATCTATTAGCAGCAGTAATGGTTTTATTTAGCATAGAACTCGGGAGTCATGGAAAAAGAACAACTCAACTTAACATAACGTAGAATGGACAACTGAACAAAGGAAACTGAGGACTTGAAATACACAGAGGTAAATGAGGGAACTAAATGAACCACAGGTGAACGTAGTTAACTGGCACACAAGAGGAAACTAGGTCAACTTATAATGGCAAGGAACACAGGCAAACAGAACAGAACCAAAACATATTTATATTGAACCCCAGTATTTACACTCAGTGAACCACTTGGTCTCAGATGTAAAAGTTTTGAGATCCAGCAGTGGGAGCACGCACCCCCTCTCCTTTTGAGTGGACCTCACATCCCCCAGTTTTTACAAATTACAAATTAATGCCTGAGGACTCTTTTCCAGCTCTTTCCTGAGCTATATTCAATGCAGAACACTCCAGTGAATGGATACCGTTGCTGCAGTTGCTAGGAGAAGCCTGCTCAGGCTTGGTGTCGTCACAAGGGCCTCACTGTCTTATCATTCACAGTAAGCACATGGAAAATGGGATATAAAAGAGAGAGACATTCTGAGGAAAGAACAAATGTCTTTAATTTCAGGCTTATATAGACCTCTTACAACCTAGAGGCAAAATTCAGTGGGTGCAATAATTTCTGTTTAGTTGTCCTTTTCACGCCCTTTGCAAACAAAACCAACATAGGATTTTTATTCACCTGCACAAATATCAATGTTTTCCCTCTGAGCGAGCTCTCAGGCCTGACATAAAAAGGAAGCTTTATTGAGATGTAATTAATTTGCTTGTATTTAAAGGGGATTTGTGTCCTCTCATTGGGAGACAGGCTTTAAACAGTATTATAATCAACAAAGACTTACTAAGAGGCTGAAAGATGCAAAGCCTCCTCAAGTAACAATGGAATCAGGTTGAAATAAGCTTATGCTCACTAAGAGCCAATCCATATTTGGAGCAGCGTTCCGTGAATGGTAGAATGGTGTTTAATAGTATGAATGAGATCTGAATTAGGATTTATTCATCACTGAATGCTCTCCTTTAATTATGGAATGACTCTCAGTACATTAAGGGTGGATTTGGGCTTCATATAGCTTGATTCTCTGGTGAAATGTTTCTTAAGACAGTCAATATGTGTCAGTATGACTGTGATTATTCAGACAACACAGACACAAATGAACCTGTCACAAATTCCCTGTGTTTGGATTCATGGACCGTTTGCTCCACACCCGAATGTTACAGAACCAATTAAATGTTAAACAATACAGGCAATCTCTAAAATTGTGAATGAACAAATAGCATACTGTAAAGTACAGTATAGCATAGTATTGGTAGATTAGGGCAGTGCAGTCAATAGACATTCAGTGTTCAGCGTAAATGAGTACACCCCATTTGAAAAGTAATAAACAAGAGATAAACAATATCTCAATGAACACAAAAACAATTTCCAAAATGTTGACAAGACTAAGTTAACTTATAACATGAAAGTAAGGTTAATAATATAACTTAGAGAACACAATGTTCAGTTTTACTCAAATTAGGGTGGTGCAAAAATGAGTACACCCCACTGAAAGTCTCTGAAGCAAAGCTAAATTTTAGACTACAAATGTCTAATTTAACAAGAATTCAACCACAGGTGAGTCTAATTATTCATTACACAGGTGTCCAGCAGACAGTTGACTATAAAAGGGTGTTAAAACCCCTTCCCATTTCATGCTGTCAGCAATGGCACCACACGGAAGAGAAATGTCACAAGACCTGAGAAAGAAAATCATTTCTTTACACCAGAAAGGTGAAGGCTACAAGAAGATCAGCAAAGCTTTATTTATCAGTCAGAATACTGTAGCAAAAGTAGTACAAAAATTGAAAAGAGATGGAACTGCAACCACAGAGATGTCCAGGTCGTCCATGGAAGTTAACACCTCGACAGGAGCGTCTTCTGATGAGAAGGGTTGAAGAAAATCAGCATGCAAGTTCACTGCAGTTATCTATAGAAGTAGAAAGCCAAACTGGGCTGAGTATTTCTCGTGACACAATACGGCATACACTGCAGAGGAATGGCATGCATGGGTGCCGTCCACGAAAGAAGCCTCTCCGAAAGCCCAGGCACAAAAAAGCCCACCTAGAGTTTGCCAGGGCCCATGCTGACAAAGATGAAGACTACCGGGACTCTATACTCTGGAATGATGAGACCGAGATAAACGTTTTTGGAACTGATGGCTTCAAAACTGTATGGAGTCGCAAAGGTGAGAAATACAAAGAAAAATGTGTGGTGCCTACAGTGAAACATGGTGGTGGCAGTGTCCTTATGTGGGGCTGCATGAGTGCTGCTGGTGTCGGGAGCTGCATTTCATTGATGGCATCATGAATTCACAGATGTTTTGTTTTAAGTATTGTTGCATTTTATGTTGTTTAGTTTTAGTTTGTATTGTTTCTATCCACTTGTATTATTATGGTGGCTATCAGTACATATTAAAGTAAAAAGCAGATTTTGATAGTTTTAGTATTGGTATATTAATATTATATCTGTTAAGATTCCTGTTTCGTGTTTCCGTTTTGTGTCTTAGGACTCTTATTTTAAAGGATTAGTTCACTTCAGAATTCAAATTTCCTGATAATTTACTCACCCCCATGTCATCCAAAATGTTTATGTCTTTCTTTCTTCAGTCGAAAAGAAATTAAAGTTTTTGAGGATAACATTCCGGGATTTTTAGTGAACTTCAACAGTTACCAACAGATTGAAGGTCCAAACTGCAGTTTCAGTGCAGCTTCAAAAGGCTCTACACAATCCCAGATGAAGAAAAAAAAAAAAAAAAAAGTAACCACAAATGCTCATCTTGCACTAGTTCTGCGATACGCCACGCATTACGTAATCATGTTGGAAAGGTCACTTGTGACATAGGAAGACATGCTGTGACATGGAAGTAGTGAGCAAGTTTCAAAGCAAACGTGCAAAGACTAAGCCTGCATCTTAATGTGCATATGCACATTGAGATGCAGGGCAAGTCAAACGGCCTTTACAAAAAAAAAAAAAAAGTAAAAAAAACAAACAAACAATGTTAGACGTTTTTGAAGTTGGAGGATGTTTAGAGAAATTTTCGCCTTACCGTGGTACTTCCACCTACATCATGCGTGACCTTTTCAACGTTTTTACGTAATGTGTGGTGCATCGCATAGCAGAGCAAGATGAGCATTTGTGGTTATAAAGTATATCATTTTTATTTATTTTTTTAGAAAATGACCAATCATTTCACTAGATAAGACCCTTATTCCTCATCTGGGATCGTGAAGAGCTCTTTGAAGCTGCACTGAAACTGAAATTTGGACCTTCAACCCCGTTGATAGCCGTTGAAGTCCACTATATGGAGAAAAAAAAGAAAGACATAAACATCTTGGATGACATTGGGGTGAATAAATGATCAGGAAATTTGAATTCTGAATTAATCCTTTAATATGTAGTTTGGGTTCTCATGGTCCCTGTGTTTGCCTTGTTTCCTTAGTTTCACTTTCACCTGTTCCTTTTTTCACCTATTTCCCACATTCTTTGCCTTTGTAACATGTGCATGTTTGTTTCAGTTCTGGTTTAGCTTGTGTCTGGAATATTCTGTTTCTGCCTGGATTTACCCTTGTTGTGTTTGTTTAATTAAATCTGTCTCCTGGACTTAGCTCAAATTCTCCTTTGTAAATTATAGCACTCTCTTTTTCTAAATTGTAAATATACAGGCACCAGTGCCATCCCGTGAAGTCAGAAGCCATAAAATGAATAGATTTCTGGCGCATCTCTAGCAACTATCTATCTGCCTTTTTTTTTTTTAAATATAAATATAATGGGACTTTTTTACAAGGATGGCATAATGAAGTGTATTATGATACAGTACTATAGTTTCATCTAGTGCAGTATAATGCAGTAGCCTAATGTAGAATCCATCAACCTCTCTGAAATCAAAGTTATCCTCTCGTCTATCACAAGGGACAGAATATAGGCCACAGCCAAAGCAATCTGGCATCACTAAACCTTGAGGAGAGCCAAGCGTGACCTCCTCTAGAATGCACCATTGTCCTCCAAGATGGGCTGAATGCCACAACGCCTCACTTGTAGTGTCCAGTTACTGGCCGAAGTGATCGTTTGACCTTTCCGCTTGTGGCCCGTTCTGATCTCTCATGTTTTATTTACGCTGTTCAGAACATGTCTCTGTACCCATATACTGCAAAGTGATATTGCATCCTCACGCATAAGACACAAACAAAAAGGGTGTTTTTAATAGATTTTGGCCCTGCTTTGCTGCTCTGGTTTCAAGCTGAGGGTTCTCAGGTTTCCTAGACAACACAAACAATTAGCGGAGGCCACGGAGGGGAGAGGCAGCCTGCTAATTATCCACGGAACCTACTAGAGAACATGGGCACGGATCAACGCTCCAGTCTTCTGCAGGGACCTGCTGCGGCACCCGGACAAAAGCGGATAAGGAATGATTTTATGTACGATAAAATATTGTTTAATACTTTATCATCCTGTTCATTACACGTGACACCGTTCTGCAGATTCCCATGGTCCTGATCCACTGCCTGGGCCTGAATGTGAATCTAAATGTTGCAATAAAACAGACATTTAGAGACCCCTAAAGGCTTCTTTCCTTACACAGTTAAACATTTTCCATTCCCCTAATGGTCATTATGTGTTTTAATGGCAGCAAAGACCTGGTAAACTACACAAGATCAGAGCCCATCTTCTGGTTTCCTGTTGAGATGAAAGTAAGTGGAAATGGTGATAAATCTTGGGCTGCTTGGAGCCATTCTATTAAACATTTGTACATGTGTGTAGTCAAGTGCGTGCGCAACTAGCATATGTTGTGCAAATCAACACGTCCCCAAGCAGGTACAAGTATATCTTATCTGCTTGAATATGGAAAGACTAAAATCTACATCCCAAACAAGTCATGTATTTTTCAGGCTTGTCCAGCTAATGCACATGCATGTTCTGAACAAGTGTTTGGGTTTTTTAACTGTAATGTGGGAATTTTATTCATCACAACTTCAAATGCGACTCAACTAACAGAGAACATATCTGTACTAGTCCAACAACAGACTAGTTCAATGAGTGAGTTTTTTTTTTTTTTTTTTGGAAATAATATATATATATATATATATATATATATATATATATATATATATATATATATATATATATATATATATATATGTGTGTTTGACTGTGCCTAAAAGGGGGTGAATTTAGAGATGTAACTTCTTAGAGGGGGCTTTAGGGTGCTGCGCTTCAGCAGGCTATCAGTTATGACTGTTGTTATACTATAAACAAGTTAAAACTATAAAAAAGTTAAAAATTCTTTTTAAATTCTTAAAAAGAATTTTAGAGAATTTACATCTTTAAATTCTTCCCTTCCAGTATAAATTAAGCAAATAAATAAAGTAAATAAAATAAATTAATGAATAAACACTCATCCATCCATCCATCCATCCATCCATTCATTCTCCAAACCAGCTGTCCAATGGGTCGTGGTTGAATAAACATTAAATTGATTAAACATTAAAGAAGAAAAAAGAAGATTTTTTTTTTTTTTTTTTTTCATACAATGGAAGTCAATGTGGTCCATGAACTCTGTGCTTAACCATAAACTGTGCTTAACCATATTCTTCAAAATATCTTATTCTGTGTTCAGCAGAAGAAAGGAATTCATACAGGATTGGAACAAATTGAGGGTGAGTAAATGATGACAATTTTCATTTTTGGGTGAACTGTTCCTTTAAGATAGTCAAATACTCTGACAGACAACTCTGCAGTCAACTACACTTTTAAGGCCAGAACACACCAAGCCGACGCCAATGAACTAGTGGCGACGAAAGCAGACTGTGGGGTTGGCTCACGTCGGCAGCGTCTGTGTCCAAAGTTGCCCTGCCACACCAAACCGACGCTTAAACAGCCGACGGTCAAGCAGCACGTCCGTTCTGCGCCTGCGTGAGATGAAATGCCTTTCCGAACCAGCAGGTGGCAGTAGCTGAACAGCCAATCAGGGGTGCGTTTCCCGAAAGCATCGTTGGTGAACCATGGTCGTAAGTCCCATTGAACTCTATTGGTAACGACGGAACTTGCGACCATAGTTCGCTTTGGGAAACGCACCCCAGAATGATCAGATGGCCCGACGGACCGACAAGCTCCAACGCCGATTCAACATTCAGCCGACGGTGCGGAACACACTGACGCTGCATTCACACGGGGCGCCGACGTTAACGCTTCTCGTTTACTTTGAATGGGTGACGCCATGCGTTGCCGAACTGAATTGTGGGTTCCGTCGCGTCGCTTCACTCGCGTTGCAAGCGGCAGAAGTTGAAGATTTCTCAACTTTTCAAGCGCCAATGCAGGCGTCATCCAATCAGATCGCCCTATGCAAATACCTTAGAGCAGTCGCAGCCAACTGCGTTCGTGCAACACCGGAAAGTAATGTGATTGGCTGTAATCACTATAACGGTCGCGTCAACACAAGCTTCAGACACGCCCTCCGTCAAGCGTTGACGCTGACGCCCCGTGTGAATGCAGCGTGAGAAAACTTAGTCGGCCGACGAAGAAAAACTGCCCGATGGCCGACCGTCGGCTTGGTGTGTTCCTGCCTTTAGACAACTCACAAATTAAACGCATTTCTCTCACTTGATCATAAGGCGTGTTAATATATTTGTACATTTGTAAAATTAGCACCAGTGATGTTTAACATCATTCTGTAGGAGACAGAGCCTAAAATATACTTTATGCTGTCTGCATGGTTTTTAAATAAAAATACAGCTTACTGTAGATAGGATTTAATTTCTTGAAATATGGAGAAGTTAAAGGTGTAGCATGCAGTTTTTCGTCTACTAGAGGTCACTTATTCAAAACAAAGGCGTAGCTTGATGACGCCAAATTTGAGCACGGAATCTTGGGACATGTGGTCATCACCTCACAGCCGACGGAAAAGAATCGGTATAAGACTCAGGCAGAAATCATGTTCATGGATGAGATTATTGTAGTATGAAGCAGAGCAGGACTGAGTGTTGTGGGAGCTGAACGAGGCCGCAGGAGCGATTGGTAATGAAGAGACGAACGCAACACACGCCTCGCGAGCAGCTCGGAACTTTTATTATGACACAGTCGTTTCTGCTTTTCTGGTCAAGCGTACGAGGTAACACAGCTCTGTTTATCATATTAGATACATTTTACTGTGTTGAAAATTATGATGTTATAATGCTACTCTGTGCATTCGCTTGGCGGCTGCTGTGAGACACTTGTTGCACACTGCAGTAAGATAGATCGATTTTAGAATATCATTAATAAATGCTGGATGGCTTGTGTTGATAAATGGCATGCGATTAATTTTAAAACGTATTGTATGATGGAGAAAATGCTGTATTACTGTTACTAAAAATAAAGCTGCATCTGATTATGCTATGTTAGCTACTTCACAAAATAGTGTGTTTCTCTGAGGCGTGGTAAAGCATGGTACTCGCAAAAAAAATCAAGAAAATTAGATTTATTTTAATAAATAAGACTAAATGTGTTGAGCTATATAATAATTATTATTTTTCTGTCTATAAATGTATCCAAACAGTTGTTCCCTTGTCTATTAAAACATGTAATGTATTAAAGCGTCTTTGGTGTTTCCATGGTTTCTACAAAATAAAACCGGAAACCGAGGGTTAACGCGGGTATGACGCAATTGACAGGCGACTCCTCACACGTCCCAGGAGCCTTGGTGAACATAGCAATTTTCTCACGATTTACAAATAGTTGGAAACATTTGGGATATTTTAAGTACTCAAGTGAACAAAATATATAACACTGGACTAGTGGTTTTTGGATATTTTACTGCAAAAAACATTTTGAGTTGTAAGATATTTGCCTTATGTTGTTGTTACTCAAAATTGTTTTATAGACACAGTTTTTAAAAACGATTAAGATGTCTGTTTCCTGAATGCAATATGCTGATAATACTCAAAAGGCATTTTAACATTTGGAGCGATTGTGCCACCTGGTGGGGAATACAGTACTACAAATAGAGCAGTACATATCCACACATTCTCAGTTTACTGAATATCATGACCCAAACGGATTCATTCACTGCTGTACCTGTTAAAAATGTTGTAAAAACAGTTATAAATATAACCTGAACTGCGTCAAACGTCATCAAATATTTTTATACAACACATATCTTGTTGTGCCAAAGCCGGACAAATCAGTCACTTGCAGCTGTGCTTATTAAGCTCTCAATAAAATCACAACGTTTCAGTTACAAAGCTCTGGGGATTTTTCAGTAAAGACAATTAATGAGCTTTAGACTACTCATTAACTTGCAATGCATGCAATCCTGCATCAACGGCTGTGGGTCAATTGCATAAGCGATTTGTTTCTACTAAATAAGAAAAATATCCTTCAAAAAACAATATTTGAAACCCAATTTTTCTGATGCAAACATACAATGTGTTGTCAATATCTAGGCTTCATTTGCATGTTTACGTTTGTGTTTAAGGCCTGTAGTAAACTGCGTGGGAGGAAAACATTAGTGTTATTTAAGGTCAAACCAAAAATAATGAAAGAGAAAATTGATTTGTAGGCTGGAATTATTTACTTGCAGGCACACATGCTCCTTATCAGTACAGATTTAGATGGTCACAACAATTTTGATATCTTATAGAATTCAACAAATCATTTTGACCACAATAAAAAGTCATAAAGATCATATGCTAAGTTATATTCATAAATCCATGCTTATAAACCATATATTGCTGTTGATGTTCTGCAATATTTCATATGTTATGTAAACAGTGTGCCACACTATTCATAAGCTGATTATTTTTTTTATTTTTTTTTTTATTTACTTATTTAGGTATCTTGCTCCTTGGTTTTCTGTGCTTATTCATGGGTCTTTTAAATCATCAGATCAGAAGCCATGTATGTAATTTTCCCTTCTGATTATTTCAAATTAAGCCACTTCCAGTTCCTGTGACCCACTGAATTCCTCTAGTTCAATAGAATGACAAGAATCCTCAGGATTTATATTGGGTGGTGAACCTTTTTCCTCACTATTTCGTATTTGTATAAATTCAATCATTGAGTTTTATGTTGAAATGCTTGGTTATTCGTTCTTACATCATTTTCAAGAACATACAGCAGAAAGAAGGTATTTAAAATTATTTAAATTTTACATAGCTTAAAACTAAGGAAAACTAAAACTAATTTACTGAAACGAATATCTAATATAAAGTGAAACATCCAAGCAGTCATTTTGTGACTTCAACATTCCAGAGTCTCAGATTAACCTCTATCTCTGCCTGCACCCCACAATTTAGCCTTCAAATTAAAGTGTTGTTTCTTATTTCAGAGAGTTTTTTTCTCTTAATGGAGTGAAATGAGACCCGTGCTAATGCTGAAAGAGAGAGACAGTGAGAGAGAGAGAAAGAGAAAGGGATTTCTGCTTTAAGAGTCCTGTGTAAAGTCCATTGATCAGAGACTCATTTGTTGCAGAGGCTGAAGTACACCACGGACAGGTTCAGTTACTCGTCTCCAGGGTTCTTATACATTCTGGTGTCTGGACCCATCTTACTTTGAATCTGACCCACTTTTTCTCATACACATTCACCGTCCGACATCAGCCAACCAGAAGCTGGTTAACTTTAGATTTGTATAAATTCAGCACAGTTAACTATTTAGGTTTCAACTTTTTAATTATTTTTTTTTTTTATAACAAAATCAATACAGGAGTCATTCCACGCAACAGGTATGATTTGAGTCCCTCTGACCTTTTTCAATGTATTTTATCTACTGGGTCACCAAAATATTTTTTTAAAAGCTTTTTGTATTAATTGAAATGTCTCCTTATATAATGTTTAAAAACATGACACACTTTTATCTTCATATTAGAAATTATTATTATTTTTTTTTCAGTTGACACCACCTATTTTGTCATGTCGCTCAAGGCCTTACTTGGGATATGAATAATAAAAGTCCATTCATTTTGCCATTCCCATAAATATCCATCTGTGCTTTTTTGCTGGTAATGTTTTTTTCTATTCATTAAAATCACATCATTTAATTCCGTACCTCAGTAACCCCTCAACCCCGTTACACAAACCATTCTCCCCCTATAAAAATAATGGACTGATACTTATGTGACATCATTAATAGGAAGTGACATCATAGAAGTCTTCTGAACAACATTGTGAGCAGACACAGGCAAGTTACCACCTTCTTTAATAATTATAACTAAAATATGTTGTGAAACTGTGTTTGTCAAGCTTAACGACTCAACCCCGTTACATCAATTAAAGACAGAAAACTATTTCTTGTGAAAATGATCTTTGTTATTTCAACATTATTCATGATTTCTTAATATCATGCATGTCATGTGCTCTCCATTTATTCACTAGATTTAGAGCAGTGGCCAATTTGGGCAAAAAATCACAACCCCGTCACACCTACATTTTTATTATTATTATTGTTTTTTGTTAAGTTTATGAAAAAGTTATTTCAAGTTAGTTGAATTCTGTCTGAAATGTTTAGAGCAATCATAAGAATACTGATTTTAGTTCAAATTCTGAAGTTCTGAAGCCTTTGATAAATAATGATGAGGTTGCTGTCACAAAAAGTGCCCATTTCAGGCTTTAGTATAGCAAAATTGTGAGATTTTATGTTACTTTTATATTTGCAATTACTGAATTAGTGTGAGGGACATCTGATTAATGGGAAAATGTTGATTTTATCACAAATACATTTTATAATAATATTCAGAGAGCTCCCATAGTGTCCATAACTTAAAATAATGACCAATAATAATAGGGATTTGATGTCTGAGATGGGAAAATATGTTTTTCTGGAAGTTAAATATGTCATTAATGTTGTGGGGTGTTTAGAAAAGTAATACATTTTGGTAAAATATCTACAAATGTGCAAGTCCAAATTGTACTGGTTTCCTGGAATGACTCACAGATGTTCAAACTGTTAAAAAACAAATGTGATCAAATTAACATTACATTAAAACAGCTAATACTAATGTATATAATATAATATATTCTTTATATAGTTAATTAAAACTAGTTAATTATAAAATCAACCCAGTGTAACTTAAAGATGCACTAAGTAAGATTCAAAGACCAGTCATATCAGTAGCCTAAAAAAGTATTACATAATGCAGGTTGCCTCATCATGGTGACTGTTACTTTTAATTGTGGAATAAATGAATCATGGGTGGCCAATACGGCCGTCATTGTATTACAGTGGCAGTGGAAACTGAAAACTTGGATAAACTTTTTTTTTGTGTGATGCTTCATCCACACCACTAGATGTCAGTATGTAGTCTAATATCACAGATGACTAATAAATAAATAAATAAATATAAATAAATCAATATTTTGTGCACCTTTAAAATATAAAGGCAGTAACACACCAAGCCTCATTGATGATCGAGTTCGACACATGCACAGTACAATTTTTTTCTATGTTCTTTAACAGACATTGTGTCATCAATGGGACATTCGTTGGGCAGGATCGGAGAAGAAAAATAGTGCATCCACCATTGCAACATAGTTCAGAAGATACACCAAGAGAACAGGAATCAAAAATGATTGAGAAGCATGGTTCTGAGTTTACTCGCCTTTACACACCCTACTTCGACGACCGCACACTGTGCTCAGTACTGTGGAGCTCGTCGGTCCGTCGGACCATCTGATCATTCTGATTGGCTGTTCAGCTACTGCCACCTGCTGGTACGGAAAGGCATTTCATCTTACGCAGGCGCAGAACGGACATGCTACTTGGCCGCCGGGTGTCGAGCGTCGATTTGGTGTGTCAGGGCAACTTTGGACCCAGACGCTGCCGACATGAGCTAACCCTGCAGTCTGCTTTCATCGCCACTAGTTCGTCGGCGTCGGCTTGGTGTGTTCCTGCCTTAAGGCTACTCAGTCCATTGATTAAAAAACAAAAAAGCAAAAATGGAAATAAAGCTTTGAACATATTAGACATTTGTGCTGTCTCAGGTAACTTTTATATAAATCAGGAACTGTCAATGTGTTGGCGTCATCAAAACCTGATCTTTCAGAGTTAAACTCCTTCCCAGAGCGTGTAATTATTTTTAGCTTGACTGTTGGATCATTTAGAAAGGATTTTGTCTGATTGGTCTAATCTTCCTCAGTAGGTCTCTGGCACAGGAGGCATTAGCACAACTTGACATCCCATTTAGCAGTAGGGCAATCACATGCAAGTGCTCTGCTCAGGAGTTGGCTGATGTAGCCTTATTAATCCTGATCCTAGACCAGCTTTGTTGTTACTCGTTATAATTTAGGAGCAGAGATGCTCATCCAAGATCAGCTTGAGCTTTATTGTTCCTAAATAGTTTCCACCCAAAGCACGTACAATGCCAGAACAGAAGCTATGTTTGGAATGGAAACCGAGTATGCTGTTTACTGCATAATGCTCAATATACAATAACAGTGTGCAATTTAGAATAAAGGCCCGTTCACGTCAAGAACAATAACTACAAATGCACACCAATGTAAGTGTTTATTTTAAGTGCGCTCTGCAGTTATGTCGGCTCAAGCTCTTTAAAGTCGAGGGGATTCTCATTAGTTGTCAATATTTTTATTGTACATCAGCCGGGAGAAAATACATTCTGAAAGTTATTCCAACTATATCGTTCCTCTGTGTCATTATCATTATAGTTGGTGTGGACTTCCCTATAGAATTAGAATGTTCCTTGGGCTTTAATCATTTTAATCTTAGAAAACATTTCATTGTTCCAAATAAATAGCAAGTCACTGCACTGGAATGCTGAGTGTTCTTTGTTGAATACTGCACAGTTTGGAAAATGAAATGGGTAACCAGATTTTCTATGCATAAATACACATAAATTTGCGGCATACGGAAGAAATACTAGCGCTATTAGTGTGGCCGGGGAAGCAGAGATTTCATTAGCTTGGATTACGAACCAGTTTCCCAATTGTTCCATATTCACTCGTGATGGAGTGAGCTTTGTGCAGGTGCGTCTCATTTCACCCATGCATGAAATGCCACAGCAGAGATACATGCTCCAGTGGAATAAAGCTTGTAACAGGATGAACACAGAACAAAGTTTTAATTAAATCAACCGAGTTAACCAGACACAACAAAACAGAGCATGTCGCCGCATTAGGTTATATTAATAATCGCAAACATTTGCATGATCTCTCTTACAGTTAAGCCTCAGTTTGAAAAAGGGAAAGAGGGGTCTTGTAATGTGAGGGTCTATAGCTGCGAGGTCCTGTCGAGGTATTCAGCTCATGCCAAGTGGCCCGGAAGCTGGCAGAGAGGGTGAAATTACAGCTCTGACAAGCTGACATTTTCAGCTCTCACTGAGCACTGGTTTCTCTGCTGCACCTTAGACGTTACTGAAGAACTCGCATTCCAATAACTGCTGGACTATCAAAACAACAATCTGCTCAAGGGGGGGCTATCATTCTTGTCTTATGTCCGATATACTGTAAGTTTTGAAGGACAGGCTGTATGATCCACAATGCTGGCTGAACATAATGAGATGGCTGTGTGTGAGATTTAATTCAATATTTTGGGTGATTATGGGATGCTGAATTGGTCTGGCACCAATTTGCATATGGGACTTTCCTTGACCTGAGAGGAATTTACATGTTTATTGCTAAACTATTATTGGCTGATTTCTGGTAGTGTGTTTTAAATCAGCATTACTTTAGGCCACATCCACACAAAGCCAAAGCTTTCCCTATCCGACCTTTTTTTCCCCTCGTTCTAAACGGCGTCATCTCAAGAAATATCTGCGTACACACAAAACCACTGAAACGGACTCAAAACGATGTAGTATGCATGCCAGACCAGTATGTGGTGCTGTAATTCTGCTACAGAGATACACTAAATATGGAGAAGAAGACTTGGGCTGCGTTCCAGTTCATTTTTTTATGCCCTTCCCTTGCTAATTTCACTCAGTCTCGTTGACTCAGGATGTACGTCATTGCTTAAGTTGCATGAGTGCCCACTACTGGCGGAACCCAATGGGCTGAACTGGAACGTCCTAAGCCCTTGATCACTTGGAATCCGCTATGGAGTTGATTATTAATTCATTTTTTTCCTTACAAAATTGTTTAATGCAGCATTCTATATGTATGTATGTGTGTTTTAAATATTTAAAGGTCCCGTTCTTCGTGATCCCATGTTTCAAACTTTAGTTAGTGTGTAATGTTGTTGTTAGAGTATAAATAAAATCTGTAAAATTTTAAAGCTCAAAGTTCAATGCCAAGCAAGATATTTTATTTAACAGAAGTCGCCTACATCGAACGGCCAGTTTGGACTACATCCCTCTACTTCCTTCTTTAATGACGTCACTAAAACAGTTTTTTGACTAACCTCCGCCCACAGGAATACACAAGAGTGTAACGCTGTTATTTTCATCCCGAAGTCCAATCACCCGGTCTGATTCCGGCTCAAATTGATAGGGTAAAATTAAAGACATGTTTACAATAACACTGAGCGCGTGCATCTCCACGTTATGGTAAGAGGCGTGACCTTTCCGGGCAAGATGCGCTAAACTGCTGTCGAATCACAACACAGGAACCGCTGGCACAATCAGAACTCGTTACGTATTTCTGAAGGAGGGACTTCATAGAACAAGGAAGTCATCAGCCCGTTTTTACGACAGTGGAAACAGCGGTATACAGATAAGTAAATTATGTGAAAAATACTGTGTTTTTTTACACGCGAAACATGAACACATGTTATATTGCACACTATAAACACAATCAAAGCTTCAAAAAACCACGAAAAACGGGACCTTAAAAAATAATTAATATATCATAGTGTTGTTTGTGTTGGGGTAAATTAAACGTGATACGCGGTGACGTCACAGTTGTACTGCATTGTGGGATATGGAGCTGCCTGAAGTGTACATATGAAGTAGACTCACTCCCTCAGTCAAAATCGAGGGAGCGAGGGTCTATCCATATAAACTTCCCTCGTCCACTTCACGAAGTGGAACGCACTTCAAAATGGTGGCAGGGAGTGCTCAGGGAAGTTCACGAGTGCATGTCCAAAAGTGGAATGGAATGCCTCCTTGAAGCATGTGAGTCGAGACGTGAGGTGATGACATTGTTTCAAAAAATATACGGATTGGCTGTACACACGAAAACGCAAGGGTGTCTTTTTCAGATTTATCCACTCTGGGACCCGGTTTAAAAAAATAGCAGGCTCCCAAAATGCCGGATCCGTCTGGACGAAACGCAAACGCCGGTACGATACGCGTCTCCGTGTGGATGGGTTCTTAGTTTCTTTTAAAGTATAAACTTTTTGGAAGACTTCTGTCACTCTGAATCTGTCAGTTTATTATGATTAGTATTGTTATTATTGTGAAAGTTATAAACACATTCATCACGGTGTCATTTCCACCTCATATTATGTATTTTCATACATAATATGAAATATACAAATTACATTTTAACATTTTAAAATCTCCACCCCATGCTAGGGCTAACTTCATAGCTAGCATTTTTATGTAACCTAAATGCACAAAATTTCACATTATTTTCACACTTTTTGCCAAATGTGCCTAAATTAATTATTTTCTTTGTTTGTTTTTTTCCACACGTCATATTCTTCATATTTCATCTCAATTTTCATATTTCACATCATCATTTTAAACGTTTAATAATCCATATTTCATGATGCCTTTTTTAATCATTTAAGACTGAAAGTCTGGGGCTGCAACACGGGCAAAAACAAGTCTATACATAAAAAGCATATGATAAGTACGGAAGAGGATTAGGGCCAAGCAATAATAAAAAAATAAAACCATCTCGAGATTAAAGTTGTTAAATTTCGAGAAAAAACTTGTTAAATTTCGAGAAAAAAGTCAAAATAAAATGTTGAGAATAAACTTGTTAAATTACGAGAAAAAACTCATTAAATTTCAAGAAAAAAGTTTTTTCGAGATAAAATGTTAACGAGTTTATTCTCAACATTTTATCTAGACTTTTTTCTCGAAATTTAACGACATTTTTCCTCATAATTTAACGAATTTGTTTTTGTAATTTAACGACTTTTTTCTCTTAATTTAATGACTTTATTCTCAACATTTTATCTCGACTTTTTTCTCGAAATTTAACAACATTTTTCTCATAATTTAACGAATTTGTTTTTGTAATTTAACAACTTTTTTCTCGTAATTTAATGACTTTATTCTCAACATTTTATCTCGACTTTTTTCTCGAAATTTAACAACATTTTTCTCATAATTTAACGAATTTGTTTTTGTAATTTAACGACTTTTTTCTCGTAATTTAATGACTTTATTCTCAACATTTTATCTCGACTTTTTTCTCGAAATTTAACAACATTTTTCTCATAATTTAACGAATTTGTTTTTGTAATTTAACAACTTTTTTCTCGTAATTTAATGACTTTATTCTCAACATTTTATCTCGACTTTTTTCTCGAAATTTAACAACTTTTTTTCTTGTAAACTAACGAGTTTATTCTCAACATTTTATCTCGACTTTTTTCTCGAAATTTAACACGTTTTTTCTCATAATTTAACGAGTTTATTCTAAACATTTTATTTCGATTTTTTTTCTCAAAATTTAACGAGTTTTTTCTCGAAATTTAACAACTTTAATCTCAAGATGGTTTTATTTTTTTTATTATTGCTTGGCCCTAATCCTCTTCCGTAGATAAGCAGCACAAATCAATGATAAAGTTACTTTTGATTCTCATATAACCAAAAAATAAAAATAAATAATAATTATATATATATATATATAATATATATGAAATACTTTCTTTTCAGTGAAAATAAACTCCTGGTCACATAAAAGTGCTTAAAGATATAGAGACACAATACAGCAACTGTTTTCACAATTAGACAACTGGTAGTTGTCTCGTATAACCATTGCCACCAATGGTCTCTATGATCAACTTAGCTCACATTTCTTTTGAGAAACATCCCTGGTCTGGATGAAGATTGGTCACTAATCTGCTAATTTACAAAACATTTAGCTACATGCCTATTTAATACAGCACAATCCCTTATCCATGACATGTATCAATATTTATTTAATTCTGACTGTGACTCTTCACCCTAATGAAATCTGACACATGATTGTACAGTCAAATGACTCAGACATAGGTACTCAGAAGAGGCTCTTATATCCTATAATCCTCTAGTAACCCTCTCTACAGCAGCTGTCAGCTGTCACTTGCAGCACTGAGCAATGAGTCGACTTCAGTCACCACCACACCCTCCATCCACACCTTCCCAGAATGCAGCACTCCCCATAGCTCAAATATTTGTCAGTGCTTTCTACTCCAAAACTTCACTGGAAATGACCCAAACATTCAAAACACCAACAATGGGCTCTTGAGTTCAATCCGAAACTCGTGGAAATGAGAGCAATTCCGTTTTATATCGGGCCAAAAAACTACTATGCAATGTCAACAGCATTTACCAAATGCATATAATGCAATAAATGATCATCATTTAGACGTTTTTAAACAAGTGTTCATTTGAAAATATCAAAGCATTATCATGAATGTTGACTTCTATAACAAAATAACTCTAAAATCAGCACTCACAATTAAGTATATCTTTTAGAAGACTAAATTTAATAATAAAAAAGGCATTACTTTAGATATTACAATTGCTCAATATAAATAAAGACACAGTAGCAGTGCCTTGAATGCTTGGTGATGATTCTTATTTAAACAAACCATAAGACTCTCTTAAGACACATCAAGTGTTCAAAACAAGCCATGGCCTGTGTCATCCACTCACCAGTACCTCAGTTACCCTAAACTAATTAACAAAAATTGCAACGCAATACTTACTTTTTTGCCATAGGACGCCCCCATGCTGAGACTTTGGGGTGGGTTAAGGTTGCTGTCTGTCCGCTAGGCCCAGATTTCAGAGATTTCCTCGTGATTCCAAACTCTACTCCTCTCCTCGATTTGATCCGTGTCCACTTCGGCTCCACCAAGGGAGGGAAGGAGGAAGGGAGGGGGTGCAGACAGAAAAGCCCTCTCGCTCTCCCTGGCACCTCAGCAGTGGGGTAGTCTGGCAAAAGTGACTAGTTGGGTTAGATTAAAATGACTAAGTCTCTCTGACATTCTTTGGCTTGAGAAAAAGGAGCAGCTTGTAAGCTGAGGTAGCTATTTTGTCATCTTGGGTTTCTTAGCTTTAAACAAACTGGAATCAAACTGAGCGCGAGTCAGAGAGTAAACCAGACCATCCGTGGCACCTGTTACTCCGCTTTCCTTACGGGACTTATCCACTGCACCAAGATTATGCTAATTGGCAGTGACAGAGAAGGAAGTCTTGAGGAAGGCTCATGGTGGGATGGACTCAGAATAACTGTCAGAATTCAGGGATAGGGGGTTTGATTTTTGCTGGGATTATCAAGGCATGGGTGGTCTTTTTTAGTTTTGTATTTACATATTGAGAAATGTTAAATCTCCCCTACTTTGGAAATCCAGCCATGGCCCATAAGTGACCCAGTCTAATCACAAAGGCATTTTGAGCTGATCATTAATGTCAGGTGGTAAAATACAATTTTATATGAGCTCTGTTGTTTTCATTTACTGTGAAAATGTATGATTATAATCTGGGATATGCCATATTACATTTTAAAAGGCCGATTTGTGACTTTGCTATGCAATAAACATTAACAACACCAAAATTAAACATACTTAATTTTATAATATTGCTATCTAATTTTAGACACAAGACTGACACTTGCAAGTGTGATAATGGCCTTCTGAAGCGAAACAATCTGTTTGTGTAAAAATATATCCATATTTAACAAGTTATGAAGTCAAATATGTAGCTTCCACCAGACAGCCTTCCGTATTCTACTTACGAAGAAAGTATAAAACTCTAGCAGTTCATAAAGCTTACGCTATGTCCTACGCCTTCCCTATTCAACTTACGGAACTGACGCAATGCCAGTTCCGTTTTTTTTCCCGATAATTTGTAATATGGAAGGTGGTCTGGCGGAAGCTAGACATTTTACTTCATAAATTGTTATTTTTAATTTTTTTTTTAAAAAACGCATCGCTTCGGTTCAAAAGGCCTTTATTAACCCCCCCCGGAGCCGTGTGGAATATGTTTATAATGGATAGATGTGGATGGAGACACTGATGTGTTCATCAGAAAGAAGAAAGGCATATACACCTAGGATGGCTTTAGTGGTGAGTAAAGCTTAGGGTAATTTTCATTTAAAAAGTGAACTAATCCTTTAACAGTTTAATAATCAAGTAGAGGTAGACAGAGTTATTAAATATTATTATTTCTTTTTGCTGTCCTTCACAAATACTAACAAGAATAATCTATCTATCTATCTATCTATCTATCTATCTATCTATGCAAAGGGTAAATGCTAGTTTGACCCTTTACAAAAGCAAACAGAGCTGTACTGCCATCTGCTGGGGATGCATTTTTTTTTTTTTTTTAAGAGCCAAAGATGGACAGTCTTGCTTCTGGAGATCAACCTACCTGTGCAGAGTTTATACACCCTAATCAAACACAGCAAAAACTGGCTAATTAAGATCTAAGTGATTTAAAAATTAGAGGCAGGTGTGTAAGAGTAGGACTGAGCATCTTACATAGTGAATTTATATGAGGGGCATATTCACTTTCTAACAGGCTAATTAAATATAATAAAACATTTTTAATTTATTGAAATAAGAACTTTTTAGGGAGCGAATGTTTCAGTGCCCTGGAAGGTTTTGCAATTGAGACAGCCCATAAAACGGCCAGCTCCCTGATCAGTGCCCTGAGTAGGCTACTGAACTAGGGAGCTGATTGAGACGCACCTCATGTTTTCCTCTGATGAGGAAGTAATGCTCCTCACTGTAAGTTTAAAGGGTTAGTTAGTTCACCCAAAAATGAAAATTCTGTCATTTATTACTCACCCTCATGCCGTTCCACACCCGTAAGACCTTCGTTCATCTTCGGAACACAAATTAAGATATTTTTGTTGAAATCCGATGGCTCCGTGAGGCCTCCATAGGCAGCAATGACAGTTCCTCTTTCAAGATCCATAAAGGTACTAAAAACATATTTAAATCAGTTCATGTGAGTACAGTGGTTTAATATTAATATTATAAAGCGATGAGAATATTTTTGGTGCGCCAAAAAAAAAGCAAAATAACGACTTATTTAGTGATGGCCGATTTCAAAACACTGCTTCAGGAAGCATCGGAGCATTAAATGAATCAGTGTATCGAATCTGCTGTTCAGGAGCGCCAAAGCAGTTTGACACGCGATCTGAATCATGATTCGACACACTGATTCATTTTTGCTCCGATGCTTCATGAAGCAGTGTTTTGAAATCGGCCATCACTAAATAAGTCGTTATTTGGTTTTTTTTGGTGCACCAAAAATATACTCGTCACTTTATAATATTAATATTGAACCACTGTACTCACATGAACTGATTTAAATATGTTTTTAGCACCTTTATGGATCTTGAGAGAGGAAGTGTCAATTGCTGCCTATGCAAGGCCTCACGGAGCCATCGGATTTCAACAAAAATATCTTATTTTGTGTTACGAAGATTAACGAAGGTCTTACGGGTGTGGAACGGCATGAGGGTGAGTAATAAATGACAGAATTTTCATTTTTGGGTGAACTAACCTTTAATAGGAATCAAGATATGCCAAATATTTTCATTGTATTTCTTTATTATAACCAAGACTGTCTATACAGAAGTCTATACAGAAACTGACTTTCAGAAATAAATCAGAGAAATATTCATTGGAATTAAAAGTGTGACAAACCCTGGTCTCTCCTATAGTACACCTTTTATTATCACTTTAATGGACTGAGAAAATTATCACTTTAAATGGACTGCTTCACTGAGAAAATATGAAGCAAGCAGGAAAATGGCACCTTTTTTAAAGCACACATATTGTAACTTGCACTCATTTGCAGTGAATTTCCCCCCAGTTTTTTCCTCCATCTACTTTAAATAACAGACTTAAGAAATAGTGTTGGTAAAGGTGGTAATTCATTCTCACAACAAAATATAATTCAACTTTTATTTTTCGAAGATTTCTGCAAAATTGATTTTATTATATACTGAGTGAAATTAAGACCGCTTTACTAATGTTAAAGGTCATGATACATGAGCTTGTGTTGAACGTTGAAAAAATAACAACAATTCATTATTAACAATTTGTGCACCTGCCAGTCCATTCTGTACTCAATCATTTATAGTGCCTATTTACCTTGAGAGCTTCATTAAAAAGTCATTTTTCTTTCTGATAGCATTCACCTCTAAAACACTGTTTTACTCCTTAAATAGAATGACATTAAGAGAAAAACATGTTTACTTGAGACAGACCAGTACAAACAGAGTACTGAGATAAAAACAACTAAGTGTGGGGGGTTTCTTCACATGTCAACACCATCAGAAATATTTACAAATCTATCATTTGCTTGAATGCATTGAGACTGATTTCAAACTGGGACTGATTTTCAGCTCCATCTTTTGAACTTTCACCAAAGTATATGGTTTTGCTTACTTAAAATAAGAGGAAAAAATCTATAATAATAATGATTTACAATACACTGATATATCGGGTTGGGAAACAAAACGAGCAAAAATAATTCAACAAATACATTGTGAATTGATTATTGATTAATGTCAAAGTGGAAATGTTGCTGTTTCCAAAACTGATGGCAGGTAAAACTTTGGGACATGTTTTGTCAAAATCAGTTGCAGGTTTAAGCCTATTAGAGCACCTTGGCTTTTAGTAGATTTTAAGTCACCTTTTTTCTCCTCTGTTCTTGCATCCCTTCTGCTTCTCGGATGTATTTACAAAGCGACACAGTCTATAATTGGCTCTAACGTGCCTTTGCATTACTGATGAGGACAAAAACCGTGTTCTTGCCTTTTCTTTGCACTTGTGCTTGTGTTAAGAGACCTCTTTTGTTTTGTCCTTCGGGGAAGAAGGTTTTAAGAACACACTGTTATTTTTTATTTATTTATTTTTCTTACCAAACCAAACTACTTAACTGAATCATGGAAAAAAGCAAAGCAAATGCACATGCATTGAGTCTGTCTTTGCCAGTGAAAATGACACAAATGCTATTTTTTCTCCCTACTGCAGTTATTCATACAAGCTGCTCTTGGGATGGAAATCTAGCTAATTTATCACTCAGGGAAAAACCTAAGAATATGAAATACACTAAGAACATGAACATTTTAAAAAATTTAAAGGCCACGCGGAACATCATTCATTAATCTGTAATAAATGTGAATCCTTCAGCCACATTACACAGTCTGTCTTTCAGTTTAAACACATGTTGGCACATCTCACCATAATAAAGATAGTTCATATCATTTTGTTTTGCACTGAAATTAGTCAATATAGACGTTAATCTTGTCAGACATTTCATCTGGAGGCTGTTGCTTTCTTTCTTTCAGAACAAATGTAAAAAATGTGACTGCTTATTACAAGTAAACTCTGTTCACTTCACGGACTTCGTTCGAGATTTTTAGCAGAAGGACAAGAAACTATCTTTAACTTCAGGGCCGGAGTGGGACTCATTTTCAGCCCTGGAGTTTCATGCCTTAAACCGGCCCACTTTAATTCAAGACTGACTATATTAAAATAATGTAATTAAAACCTCAGTATATAAGTCTGCAATAGAGCACTGTTCTCTACAGCCTTGTAAATAATTTTGTATTTTTCCAGTAGATGGAAGCAATCATCCACTAAACCCAGGCACATTTTTCATGTCTATCACTATGAATGAAATTAAGAAATGTAGATCTTTTTTTAAAGTGGATTTAACATAAAATTTTGCTATTTTATATGAATGTATATACTTACAATTATTACAAACTGAGGCAAATAAATAACAAAAAAAATACCATAAATCCTCCAAACCTGCACAACTTTACAGTAAAATATTAAAGTGAGCTATATTACGTTTGTTTATAAGAAGTTACATTATGTTACAAAATCACATTTTACTGTCTGGTTATGTAAGCTAGTTGTACAGAAAAATGAATATTGTTGCCCAATGTGTAATAGCATAGCAAGCAACATAACATAAGTGATAGGCCCTATTTATTATTTGCCTACTATTATGCCTACAGTACTTGCATGCCTTTATCTTTTGCACGTTTCCCCTCTTCCTTTGTATTTATTTACGTTACCTAAATCGGCCTCCGGTGGCTTAGACCTTTTGTCCTTACCATAATTTAGTGTTGATTTAGAACTTGTCCCGCTGTCCCTACAGACGTCACCTCATCCCTTCTTCTCGTATACTTTTGTGTGAGTTGTCTTCTCCGGGCGCACATTCCGAGTCCCTCCCGACCAGGTTAATTTACTCACAGAATGACATGATATCATTGACGTTATGTGCAAATGAGCAGTAAAAACCCGATCACGCATTCGTTTTTTTTTTTTTTCTTGCGCGAGTGGCCCCTGCCGGCCCCAGCAAGATGCCGCACTGGGCCGTTGCCCATGCCCTCCATGCCTAAATCCTAAAAAGGTGTCGTGTTAGTGGATTCATTATGTCGGACTCACCGCAGGTAACTCATAATCTGCAGTTGTTATTCCTGTCTCCTGACAAAAACATTGCATGCGGCGCCTGTGGAGTGTGGAAAGTTACTGGAGCGCGCAGCCGCGCACGTCTCTCACAAGGAACGTCATGGCAGTGATTGACAAGCCAGAGGGCCAATTGTTTACGCGATGATCGTGTAAACGATTGGCTGATGTTTTTAAGGCCTTATCTCGTGCACAGTTGATGTATATTAACCCTTAAATGCATGACTGTTTCGCCAGTCATTCTTACATATTCGGGTCTTTATCGACCCGGATCTATATCTAACACGGAAGGATCTCTACCTGTCGCGATAATATAAAACTCCTCTGATATTAGAGGAACAATTACAGAAGAATAAAATAAATCGTATTTTGTTACCTTTTGGAGCTTGAAAGGGCTCGGTTTGAGCAGATGTTTATTGCCATCATCACTGTCCTCGTCAGAGCTCATTTCCCAGTAAATTCAGCAAATAATGGGCTAGTTTTATGTTTGAGGTCACGAATATGAGCCCATTCGCGATCTCAAATATATTCTCAGAACTATATAATTTTCAACATCTTCAAAATCAATATTTTGATCGCTAACAGCTTCACCAGATCAATCCAATAACAGTTACAGTCATATTTGATTGCGGTCAGTACTTGCTCTGCAGTAAATTGCTGAGCCATTTCATGTTTCTCTTATTATTTCGTTTTCTGTCTAAATGAGTCGTCACTTCAGACATTGCCACCTTGTGGAATAAAGGTGAATTGAACTTATTCTGTCATCTAAGATTCAATTATTGTTGTGCAGAAAAAATGTATGTACACTCATACACACCTCGGGTCATTTGCGACCCTATACAATTTTTACAAAAAATGAATACAAAAATAGGCATTCTTTTATAATTTTATGATTTTTTCTTGTTATATTCTTTATAATGAATTGATTGAGGAATACCAAGAAGGTTGATGTCTAACTTTAAAAAATGAACGAGGAGTAGGGTAGTGAATGACGTCCCGGGTCACTAAAGACCCGAGGTATGCATTTAAGGGTTAATATTATTCCTTTCTGTGCACCTAATAATTATTCTTTTATCAGTTAGTAAAGACAGTTTCAAGTAATATTGCAAAAATGTATAAAACAAAACATCCTCTGTAGCACCTTTAAGGCATTTAATTAGCTTTTATAAATGTTCTCTAGAAAAAAAACAAAAAAACATCACTGGTGTGCATCTTAAGACAAAACAATGGCACTGACATATTTTAAGATCTGTCAGTAGAAGTTACGTTCAGATAAAACAGCTCAAACATGCATTTTAGTCTAGGACTAGCTTAAGCCTTGTCTGTGAAACCAGGGGTAAAGGTTTCAGCAGTCATCAGCATATATATTACACCGAATAGTGAAACACTTGGACGTAAATTTTAGGTACTATGCCTCATCAAATCTAAGTACATTATTAGCTATTCAGTCTAGCTGTCTTTTTGAATTTGCCTGAGAATATCTGTAGTGAAACCCTTTTCTCTGTTGACTTTCTGAAATAATCAGTTCCCCTGGTACCAGTGGTGTCAGACCCACCTGCCCCTATGAGACCATCTTAAACCTTGTACCACTAGCAAGGCTATTTTTAACCCACTAGATAAATTCTCCTTCAGGGCTTTAAGGAAAGACCTTGTACACTCAGTAGCCAAACAATACAATAAAACACAGACTTTCATTTTGTTTCCTACAGCACTTTTTCTGTCGGTCAGACAAATGAGCACATGCACTCTAGTTAATGCGAGATATTGTATGAGCATGAGCTTGTGGACACTTAAAAATGGAAGGTTATTGCATTAGATAATAAAATATCAAAACAAATGTCATTTAAATAAATATCACAAGCACAATTTTCAAGCACAATTTCACAAATAGACGTTTGTTAGGTTTTAGATTAGGCTACTGTTCAAAATAAGAAAAAAAAAACATTAACAGTAAACATTAACTGCCATTCAAAATTTATTTTTATTTTTATAATGTTACATTTTCAAATGAAAAAGAACGAAAACATAGGGCAGGACTAGATTTTATTAATTGGGAATTGACTGAATGGTCAAAATTGAGCCACAATAAATGTGAAATTGTTACAGTGGCAGCTAAATGACATCAATGGAAAGTTATTATATTTTGAAAAAAGAACAAACCGACGAACAAAAACTTTTTTTTTCTTTGGTGTATATTGATGAATTGTGCACAATAAGACCAGGAACGTGCATCAAGAATGTGATTTTAGAAGATATCTTCAGTGGTTTCAAAAGCAGAGGTGAAGAAATCAGGTTCTTGTCTAAAGCATCCAAATATGACTTTTTAATAGAACCCTGCAGTCATACACATACACTACTTTGATTCAGTTCATGTTCGGAAGATCTCTAGAGATCTGTGTCGCCTTCACAACTAGTTTAACAGGGTATACTGCAGATCAGGCCAGTGCCTTGGGTCCATCACAGTACACAGAGTGAGTCAGATCTCAGTAAAAATTCATTTACTTTACAAGTCAGTGTGTTCTTAGAAATAGCTATATATCCTAGTCTTGCTGTAAAGAACAATCTGTATTGTTTTCCCTCTCAGTCTCAGTGGTGCCTTGCTTTGATCAAAGACACGGGACTGATGAAACACTATTACATTCTTTTAGCTCTTTCAGTACAGACATCAAAACATATTGTTCACCCCAAAATTATAATTCTCACACTTATATAATTCCAAACCTTGTAAGACTTTCTTTCTTCCGTAAAAGAGAAAAGTAGTTATTTTGAAGAATGTCTGAGCCACTCATTTCCATGCAATGCAAGTGAATGGGGACTAGGGATGTCATTGGATATCGTATTTAAAAACGTATTGTGAAATATGACTATTGTGCAAGCTTATGAAGCTATATAATAGCTTTACATGAGAAAAACAATTACATTTATTTTCAATTCTCATTCATGTTTGTGTTCAATTGAATATGGTGCATCAAGACAGGCCTATATTAAAGGTGCCCTAGGATTAAATATTGAATTTATATTGGCATAGTTGAATAACAAGAGTTCAGTACATGGAAAAGACATACACTGAGTTTCAAACTCCATTGTTTCCTCCTTCTTATATAAATCTCATCTGTTTAAAAGACCTCTGAAGAACAGGCGAATCTCAACATAACACTGACTGTTACGTAACAGACGGGATCATTAATATGTACGCCCCCAATATTTGCATATGCCAGCTCATGTTCAAGGCATTAGACAAGGGCAGCCAGTATTAACGTCTGGATCTGTGCACAGCTGAATCATCAGACTAGGTAATCAAGCAAGAACAACAGCGAAAAATGGCAGATGGAGCAATAATAACTGACATGATCCATGATTACATGATATTTTTAGTGATATTTGTGAATTGTCTTTCTAAATGTTTCGTTAGCATGTTGCTAATGTACTGTTAAATGTGGTTAAAGTTACCATCGTTTCTTACTGTATTCACGGAGACAAGAGCCGTCGCTATTTTCATTTTTAAACACTTGCAGTCTGTATAATGCATAAACACAACTTCATTCTTTATAAATCTCTCAAACAGTGTGTAATGTTAGCTTTAGCTACGCAGCATAGCCTCAAACTCATTCAGAATCAAATGTAAACATCCAAATAAATACTATACTCACATGATCCGATCCATGCACGCAGCATGCATAACGAACATCTTGTAAAGATCCATTTTGAGGGTTATATTAGCTGTGTGAACTTTGTGTTTGCTGTTTAAGGCAAGCGCGAGCTCCGTGGGCGGGGGAGCACGAGATTTAAAGGGGCCGCAACCTATATATCGGTGCATAGTTAATGATGCCCCAAAATAGGCAGTTAAAAGAATTAATTAAAAAAAACATCTATGGGGTATTTTGAGCTGAAACTTCACGGACACATTCAGGGGACACCTTAGACTTATATTACATCTTTTAAAAAGAAGTTCTAGGGCACCTTTAAATATTACTTTAACTTTAAAATTAAAACTTTAATTAAAACTTTTTTTTTTTTTCCTGTGGTATAATGTATGCTGATGACGACAAAGGTGAATATGGAGGAGAAAAAAAAGGAAAGAAAAAAAAAGGGAAAAATTTTACTCAAAACTGTAAAAAAATATTGTAAGTTTAAATGGTAAAAGACTGTAAAAATGCTATGGTAAACACCTGTTATAAATTAGTAATTACTTCAGCTTGTGGAAAAGCTATTTGTGATGAACTTTGATTCAGACTGTGGTATTTGGTGGTTGCCAGTGTGTTAACATATTTTAGTACTTCAGAAGGTTGGTATTTTAACATTATATGAGTTAATGACATATGTTTTATATACTGTAAATTTATCTGGCTACCATATTTTGTACGGTAAACGTCTGGCAACCACAGCTGCCCTTTTCTATAGTGCTCTCTCATCTGGCAACCCTGTTAGCTTTTCCCCTTCGCTCACTACAACCTCAACCCTGGACCCTCAGTACACCCCATCAAGTCGAATAATCCATTTTGCAAAGAAAAAGGGATTCAGTTAAAGTGAAAAGCTGGGATAATTGACAGGAGAATAGGATAGGGGAAGTTTCAGAGTACACCAAGCCATAAATAGCCTATAAACAAGAAGGTTTTGATGGATGCTCTCCAGATGTAATGGAAACATCCAATCTCAAGAGGAAATAAAGCAATGAGAAACACTGTGATATGTAATTCAACTAACAAAGGCCCTTTGCCAAAGCTAACGTGAGAGACAGATATGACACACACGAGAACAATGTGATCTTAACACATTTCCCTGAACTATCCCTTTTGTAGCATGAGAATCAAAAAGAAGGAGAAATCAGGTGAGGGTTACTGGGTTCAATGTGAAATCCAATGAAAATGTAAACGGATAATTTAAGGGCACTAACCTGCCCTGCCAAGCATTGTGTGCTGAATGACTTATCAGCTGGCTTGAAATGTTTGACTGAAAATGGTCCTCAGTATTTTTGCTCAGAGCTGGACACGGGCCCAATTTAATCTAGCGTATACCCACAGTAATTACGTGAAGATCCTCTTAGGACTCATGCATATGTGTGTGTGTGCTGGTATAATGGATGGACCCTCATCACACAGGCAGTGTGGGTAAATTAGACCATTCCCATCACACTCTCTTTCTCTTCACAGAGAGAAAAAAAAAACATTTTGTCAGTGTTTGCTAAATGTGCATTATAGTTCCTAGAACAGGAATATTTTGACAAGTCCGCAGCTTTGCTGTGCAAATCTCACTGAATCAATACTCTCCATCAACAGGCAAGGTCCAGAAGATCCTGATATTAACCTAAAGTGACAGGAAACTGATATGAGGACAGCAGGATCCCAAGGTCATTACTTTACCACTTCCTTCTTCAGAGAGCTGACATATGTTTTGAGGTCAGCCTTTCAGAAAGAAAAATTGCAAGTGAGAACTGATGCACTCTCACTTGATTTGACATGAATAGAGAACATCTCACATTTTCAGGAGACAGAATATCATAATATGATTGGATTATAGTACTGCAAGAACAAATACAGCCCTAGCCACTTTTTCATCACACACGTACATAACGTATTTTAAAATGTAATTTATTCCATTAGCCATTATTCCAGTCTTCAGTGTCACATGGTCCTTCAGAAATCATTCAAATGCTGATTTGGTCCGCCAAGAAACATTTCTATGCTGACAACAGTTGTGCTACTTAATATTTTTGTGGATTTATTTCAAGATTCTTTAATAAATACATCATTAAAAAGAACAGAATTTATTTAATATTCTGTAGCATTCTTTGCTGTCACTTTTGTGTATTATGTATCCTTGCTGAATATAAATTTCTTTAAAAAAAAATGAACTGACAGAAATACATATTATAACTCTGATATATTATATATGAACCTTGATAGTTTCTTTAATAAAGAATGCGCACTCACTTTTTTGCAACCACGACAGACTATTCAGTAAGTAAGATCTATTCAAATCTATCAAAAATGTGTTCTTTCCGCATTGAATAAAGTCAGAACTATGCTAGACTTTGTAAAGTTTTTAATCTGTTGCATTGGAGAAGTTTAGTCTTCAGATGATGAATAAGTATACAGTAAAGTAATAAATAATAAAAATAAATGACAACGCAAAATGAAAACATCTGCTGTAGAGACAGACTCTCTCATTTTTCCTTTGTTGTTGTATCATGGCCCTTTGCCGTCGCTGAATGACTACACAAGAAAAAAAAAGAAAGAAAAAGAAATGACATAACCTCTCACTCTCCTAAGTTGAATCTTTAGATAGACCTTCAGATTAATACAGAAAGAACTAACCTTTTGTTTTCAAAAGCACATTGTGTGGGAAGCTTGGCACATGGTCTGTGTAATTGCACCGATTTCAGTTTTCAGAAGCTGGCTGAAGTTCACTTGCTTTCAGAGATAGCGATTATCAGATATTTCTCATGTGCCTGGAGCTCAGAGTGGCGGCTCCCAGCAATATCCTCTTTGCTTTGATGTGAAGGTTGTTCTTTCTCCATCTCCTCAGTATGCATTTCAGTCCCTGTATCCAACATCTGAAAACATGTTAAATACGCGCATGCCTATGGGCTTTACAGCTCGCTCGGAAATGGGCCACCGATTTGAATGATCCGAATGGAAATCACTTAGATTAGTCTCGCAATTGTGATCAAATGTGTAATTAAAAGATAAAACCAATAAGATAAATATAGAATCTCATTTCTCACCTCCTTCTGTAATGTAATGGGTTGAGGAGGTATTTTTGGAGATGTAATTACAAAAGTTGCAATTTTGAATCAGCAATTTGGCTCTGTGCAACTGAGAGAGTGCTGGCACTTTTGATATGCCTCAGCATTTTCTAATATATCTCTTGCTTGAAAGGCAAACACATTTCTCATGGCAAACATCGCTCTCATGATGTGTAATCTCTCACTGTCTCCTTCCCATCATGCACTCTGTCAAAGAGAATCATTCACACAGTCAGACATTGCAAATCCTCATAAGGAAACTCACATCACACAAATGAAGGTTTGACTCGTCATTCAAAATTAATGTTACAATCTGAATGTTGTTAGAAACCTTTTTTTAATATACCACAAGCTTATGATTCGAGATGTATGAAAATGTAGTAAGTTAAAATGCAGTTATCCATTTAACATATGACATTCAGACATATGACTTATTTAAAGGTGCCGTAGAACGTCTTTTTAAAAGATGTAATATAAGTCTATGTGTCTGTGAAGTTTCAGCTCAAAATACCCCATAGATTTTTTTTTATTAATTTTTTTAACTGCCTATTTTGGGGCATCATTAAATATGAGCTGATTTAGGCTGCGGCCCCTTTAAATGCTCACGCTCCCTGCCCACGGAGCTCTCGCTTGCCTTAAATAGCATAAACAAAGTTCACACAGCTAATATAACCCTCAAATGGATCTTTACAAAGTATTCGTCATGCAGCATGTCTAATCGCGCAAGTATGGTATTTATGTGGATGTTTACATTTGATTCTGAATGAGTTTGATAGTGCTCCGTGGCTAAAGCTAACATTACACACTGTTGGAGAGATTTATAAAGAAGGAAGTTGTGTTTATGCATTATACAGACTGCAAGTGTTTAAAAATGAAAATAGCGACGGCTCTTGTCTCCGTGAATACAGTAAGAAACGATAGTAACTTTAACCACATTTAACAGTACATTAGCAACATGCTAACAAAACATTTAGAAAGACAATTTACAAATATCACTAAAAATATCATGATATCATGGATCATGTCAGTTATTATCGCTCCATCTGCCATTTTTTGCTATTGTTCTTGCTTGCTTACCTAGTCTGATGATTCAGCTGTGCACAGATCCAGACGTTAATACTGGCTGCCCTTGTCTAATGCCATATTATGATCCCGACTGTTACGTAACAGTCGGTGTTATGTTGAGATTCGCCTGTTCTTCGGAGGTCTTTTAAACGAATGAGATTTACACAAGAAGGAGGAAACAATGGTGCTTGAGACTCACTATATGTCATTTCCATGTACTGAACTCTTGTTATTTAACTATGCTGAGGTAAATTCAATTTTCAATTCGATGGCACCTTTAACACATTATTATACCGAACAGAACTTTTGGTGTAGTTGTAGGATGGAATATCTTTTGTTTTTGTGTTGTTTTAATATATGACTTGTCTATTTCAGTAATAATAAATATGTGTTGTTGTTTTGGTGAATTTCAATTTCTCAGATCATAAAAAAAAAAAAAAAAAATCATGTTTGTTTCAGCAGCTTAAATAATATTAAATAGAATTATTAAAGGGCACCTATTATGCCCCTTTTTACAAGATGTAATATTGGTCTTGGGTGTCCCCAGAATGTATTTGTGAAGTTTCAGCACAAAATACCCCACAGTTAATTTATTATAACCATTTGAAAATGTCATTTTTGGGGCCTGTTTTAAAAAGAGCTGTTTTGGTGTGTACCACCTTAAATATAAATGAGCTGCATATCCCCGCCCTGCCTTTGGATGAGGGCGTAACTTGCATACCTATGGCAATAAACAGTCGGTAGAAGCAGAATGGCTGAGAGTGAGAGACCCGCTGTTTTGTATGGCATTCAGCCGTACATGTTTGAACCGGAATCAGACCCAGATGATGAAGAGACTCCGGCAGAAGAAACACAATTGAGAATGGAGCAGGACGTCTCTGAATGGTTATTTGATACATTTATGTACTTATAGAGTTTTAATCGCGTCCCTTTTGCAATTATGGATGTGCAACACACACACACACACACACACTGTGATAACATTCGCGCAATTTTTTGAAACTACAAACACAAATACTGTGATAACGTTTGCTAAGTAAACATACACAGTTTTTAATACAATATCTTTAAAAAAAATATATATATATATACGTGTGGATACACACTATACAAACCAGGTTTAAATTATATACACAGACATTCTACGACGACGACAACAACTTTAGACGCATTTGTTATTGAATTGGCTGACATCGACTGAAATGACTATTTGCTCAAAAATCATTAAATACACTTACTTCTTCTGGAGGTGACGTTGGATCGCGAACAGTAGGCAACGATCCACACTTGAGGATTAACTTTGAAGCAAGACCTGCTTTGAATTGACCCTCGTTCTCAAAACAGTCAGTCAAAAAATGATTCGCGCAAACATAAACGTATTTTGGAATTTTGAGTGGCGCCTTTCCTTCGTAAATAAAATCCATCCACTGCGTTTTCAGTGGCTCTGATGTCGGAAGTAAGTGAAAACTACTATGTTCATTATTACATCCCACAACAGAACACTTATGTTTCTTAGGAGACATTACCGGCTGTCGTTGAAACAATGGAGGATGGTTGACAGATCACCGAGGGCGGGGTCTATGCCAAAACCAGATTGTCAATCAAACCACGTGGGTGGGGCTTAGCGCAATTCTACGTCACAGTGAGAGCAATCTTAGAACAGGGCGTTCTGAGACAGTGCTTATGAATTATTGAGATTGTAAAAAAAACACTGGGTGGATTTTTCTCATTCTAGGGTGGTTTTGCTCACACACTGCCAACACACATTTATGGTCAAACACCATGTAAAAGTGAATTTTGCATAATAGGTGCCCTTTAATGTCATTGATAAAATGACAATCAACATATATATATTTATAAGTAAGATTGTGCCTTGGAGATAACAAAGACCAAACTTCTCAGCCTGTACATCTCTATGCATTCAGCAGGGGGAGCCAGTGAGCCTTAATTCTCAATGCACAGCTGGAACAAGGACAAGCTTCGGCACAATGCAAAATGATGCTTTTTGTTTCAGTCGCACCGCTGTGCTGCTCTCTCCGGTCATTTATTGAAAGCAAGGACATTAAGATGCAAAGAGTGCTTTCACAACTCGGCAGCCCTTGTGGAGACACCCACACTTCTGTTCCTATGCACAAACACTATGCTAAACAACAATAGGCTGAAGAGAGGGAGAATGAATAGCAATAAGAGAAACAGATTCAGAGCGTTTGTGTTTTTTCAGACCTATCCTCTGTGACAAGTTTATTAAACAAGGTAGCAGTAAGTGAAAGTGCTAGTGTGAGTTTACACCAATACACGTCTCACACGAACACGCTCAGGTAGCTCCAGAGGAGGGTTTCTCTCAGCATTAGGCATCGTGAGGAGATAACAGAGTTCCTGCCTCAGATAACAGAGTTCCTGCCACAGCATTTTTGGGATATTTGAATCGTTGCGTATCAGCCAGAGTCAGATTCTCATTCATGGCAGACTGAAAGCACCTTACGCTGAAAGAGAATTATTTCTGCCTTGTAGACACAAGTAGAGGCAGGCTCCTCATAAAGGTGCAAATGGGGTATTTATATCACGTAGCAACTCTGAAGCCTCCAGTGAAGCACTGAAAGAGGCAGGTATTGGGTTTGTCATGGTAGACTAACATGGAAGCAAGACCTCTGATAATAAAATGAGTTGAAACATTCGCTACGCAGGCTGAAACACTCAGTATGCGTCATATAGTTTGTAAAGCATTCAGTTATGCCATTTTGAGATCTTCTTTGAATAGTTGTGCATAAAAATAAATATGTTTCGTATTTAGTTACTCATAAATGATGAATTAGGCTGAAGGAAATTTGTCACATTTTGTCATTTTGGTTCGTTCCACATAGCTGTGTTATACAGGCCTACAGTGATTTGATGTTCCAGTGACAAAAACTTGGCATATTTTATCAGCCTGGGGCATGAATATTAATTAGATGAAGTTATGTTCTGATTCTTTTTCTTCTCAATCTGTCCTCTTAAGATATTTTTATTAAATAGAAAATGTAATTTATATTTATATATTCTGGGTGATATAAAGATTTTTTTGTTGCTAAAACAATATCGCAGCTCTGTCAGTTAGAAAAAAAAAAAACAATGTTTTAAAAAAGAATCTCTAATCCAACAAAATGATGGCCCATGTAAACTATTTTAGATTTTGGGGTTTGTACATTTAAAAGGGTAAATCTTTGTTTGATTATTATTATTATTATTTCATTTTATTTCTCAGATTGACTGTAGCATCCCACCCGTCATATCCAAATTCTGACTCCAGGAGGCATGATATGATGGTTGCTACCCTGTTTGGTTATAAATGTTTAGGTTACTGCAAATTTGGAGAGTATACCAACACAAATGTTTGGCGCAAAATTTGCATGCAGTTTATCTGATCAAATCATAATGCATAAAAATGGTATACAAACAATAATAACACACAAAATGTCTTGGGGAAATGCACGTTCATTCATTAGGCAGATTTGTCAATGAATTAGTGGATGGAATTCCATTTCTTTGGAATGAAAAAGCAGATTCACTCTCTGACAGTAGGTGCCCCTCATAGAAAAGCAGAAATACAACTGCTATTCATTATCACTTAGCAAAATACTGTTGGTGAGCACCACCAAGTCATAGGTTTATGTAACAGCAGTAGCTCTGGGCATGTGACCAAATGTGTGAATCTTATTTAAGTTATTAAACGTAACTTCGGGAGGAGTATTTCAGAATTTGGCTCGCCCCAAACCGTCATCATGTCTGACTTTGAAAATTGAGCTTCCAAAAACCTTCCAAAAACACCAACTCTTCCATCCTCAAACAGCCTCACTGAAGCACCAAAGCGATTCATCACATGGACTAGACGGCTCTCCTCCAACCCTCAACAGCCTCAGCCTACAACCACTACCACTGCTTCCTCATCTGCGCTCATCCCAGCCGGCAGTCTATTGTGGTCAAAGGCTTTGACCATGACTTTCACCCATTTCCCAGCTCACCCTCACACTGCGGGCTCTCCCGTTCGAATGAAATGTGAGCTTTAACGATCTAATTGTGCGTTCTCCTGTTCGAATCTCAGTGTGAGCTCTTCCATACAGATGCCATGCTGGGCTCCCGTTCGAATTACAGTGAAAGCCTATTCCTTTTGTATGCAGTAGGAGCTCTTCCCACCCGAATCGCAGTGTGATACCACATGTTTCTAAACATGGGGGCTCTCCCATTTGAAATACAGTTTGAGCCCTTCTTTTCGAGAACTTTTTGACTGGAGGTGCCAGAGTCTCCCCTTCCTGGAAGGGATACATCCTCTCATAGTTCAGGCCCTCCCATTAGGAGGGAATGGAAATGCCATGTGAGTTATTTTATGGTTTCCTTTTCCACTATCTGCGGGTGCACACTCTGAGGGTGGTTGGGCCTGTTCTTCTTGACTTAGAAGCTCCTGCCCCTTCTGCGACATCAGTGAACCTTATGTTCTGTAATTTATAGGCCCCATGTCATGGATGCAGGGGTGGGGAACTTTTCAACCTCAGCGGCAAACCTCCAGTCCGAATACAGCTCCCGCAAGAGTGCGATACTGCCGCTGCAGTGCCCTGCGCTAACATTATTCCTTCTAATGTTTTTGGGGGGCTCTTTCAGACCGCCAAGCTTACATGCCAATTTTACTTAAATAGAAATGAGCATTTTGATCCGGTAAATCCGGAGAGGGGGGGCAGCAAGTCAAAATCATTTACCATATGTAAGCTATTTATTATATGGGCACACAAACTCATGAATTGTCGTTATTAAATTTAAGTTTTGGATGAGTATGCCCATCTAATCTTCTAATTATTACCAGGATATAAAAGGAGCCTCTTTGCCTCGGCGTCAGTCCTTTCGGCATCCCTCCTCCTCCCCTTCTCCTTCTTTATGTATTTTGCCTATTCAGTGCTCAGCGTAAATGAGTTCACCCCCTTTGAAAAGTAACATTTTACAAAAACAATTTCCAAAGCGTTGACAAGACTAAGTTTTATATAACATCTGTTTATCTTATAACATAAAAGTAAGGTTAATAATATAACTTAGAGAACAAAATTTTCAGTTTTACTCAAATTAGGATAATGCAAAAATTAGTACACCCCATTGAAAGACTCTGGAGCAAAACTAAATTTTAACTACAAATGTCTAATTTAACAAGAATTCATCCACAGGTGAGTCTAATTATTCATTACACAGGTGTCCAGCAGACAGTTGACTATAAAAGGGTGTTAAAACCCCTTCCCATTTCATGCTGTCAGCAATGGCACCACATGGAAGAGTAACGTCACAAGACCTGAGAAAGAAAATCATTTCTTTACACCAGAAAGGTGAAGGCTACAAGAAGATAAGCAAATCTTTACTTATCAGTCAGAATACTGTAGCAAAAGTGGTACAAAAATTTTAAAAAGATGGAACTGCAACCATCTCACAGAGACGTCAAGGTCGTCCATGGAAGTTAACACCTCGACAGGAGTGTCTTCTGATGAGAAGGGTTGAAGAAAATTGGCATGCAAGTTCACTGCAGTTATCTAAAGAAGTAGAAAGCCAAACTGGACTGACTATTTCCCGTGAAACAATACGGCATACACTGCAGAGGAATGGCATGCATGGGTGCCGTCCACAAAAGAAGCCGCTCTTAAAGCCCAGGCACAAAAAAGCCCGCCTAGAGTTTGCCAGGGCCCATGCTGACAAAGATGAAGACTACTGGGACTCTATACTCTGGAGTGATGAGACCGAGATAAATGTTTTTGGAACTGATGGCGTCGCAAAGGTGAGGAATACAAAGAAAAATGCGTGGTGCCTACAGTGAAACATGGAGGTGTCAGTGTCCTTATGTGGGGCTGCATGAGTGCTGCTGGTGTCGAAGATCTGCATTTCATTGATGGCATCATGAATTCACACATGTACTGCTCTATACTGAAAGAGAATATGCTACCATCACTCCATGCCCTTGGTCGACATACACTTTTCCAACATGACAGTGATCCTAAACACACATCTAAGGCCACTGTTGGATTTCTGTAGAAGAACAGGGTGAAAGTGATTCAGTGGCTCCTGATCTGAACCCAATCGAACACCTATGGGGAATTCTGAAGAGACAAGTTGAGCATCACTCTCCATCCAGTATCCAGTCTCTAAAAGAGGTCATTCTTGAAGAATGGAAAAAGATAGATGTTGCAAAATGTTGCCAATTTGTTCATTCCATGCCTAGAAGACTTGGTGCTGTCATTAAAAATCATGGAGGCCATACAAAGTACTAGATGTAGTAGTTGTTGTGGGGTGTACTGATTTTTGCATCACCCTAATTTTAGTAAAACTGAAAAATGTGTAATCTAAGTTATATTATTAATTTAAAGTTTCATGTTATAAGTTAAACAGATGTTATATTAAACTTAGTCTTGTCAACATTTTGGAATTTGTTTTTGTGTTCATTGAGATAATGTTTAAAATGTTACTTTTCAAAGGGTGTGTACTCATTTACGCTGAGCACTGTATGTAATCATCAGCAGTAGTCCGGGATGCAAATCGGAGCTCGAGTAGAACATCCTCCACAAGACCTTCCATAGCGGACAGCAAGCCAAACAACAAGCCAAAACTCACCAAGTGCAACATGTTCCTGGATCAACAACTTTGTTGATCCTGGAACAACATTCTCAATCAGATTTGACAGACAAGTTTACAGTTTATGTCAAGTTTAGGCTTACAACAAGGGTTAAATGCTTCTTCATCATTCATCTATCATTTCCCTTTGATTTTAGGGATACTCCATCTGATAGTATGCGCAAACGCATGTGGGTTGATATACGCGCACTAGAAAGTTTCATCACATACTATGATAATGATAAAGATGAAATTTTCATCACACTATGTGCATACCCATACGTACATGTAAAAAATTAAGTGTATTTTAAGCGTATGCAATTACAATGGTGAGAGACAGACTAGCTGTTCAGTTTGGTTCTGTACAAACTACATGGATGCAATAGATGTCAGTAAAGTAAATAGTAAAACTTAGAAGGGTGACGAATACGGTGAATACATTCTATTTTAAAGGCCTGATTGAATTTGTACAGCTATACTGCTTAGATACCACAAGACTGACTCTCTGACCCCTCAGTATTTTATATAACTATATAACTAAGTTTCATATAACAGCTTTCTACACCATTGTCATTTTCTGTATTTGCCTGCTCTCGCTTTGGCTGTTTTTTCTTGCAGATAACAGTTATTCTGCTCCTCTGCCAGCGCTGCTGCCAGTCTGTTTGCTTACTTTAAAATGAATAGAAACAACTTAATGGACTTTGTGGCAACACTGCACAAAACAGTGATGCAGTATGCCATTAAAACCAGCCGCAACTCCAAACAAATGAGGATTCACAATGACTGAGGAGTCATTGGATTGTTCCAGAAATCACAATGTTTTCTTTAATGATCTTTTGTTTTGCCACTTTTTTTATGTGGCTTACTTTTTTGAGATAACTTAAAAATCAATGTTTACATCAAAATTCTTCTTTTTTTTTATACATACATTATAGCCTTTCTGCTGACCTGCAGTTCATTACTAATAACTTGTTATTTATGATGTAGATAAAGACAACTGTAGAACAACATCTACACATACTGGCACAAAGATGATGGTTAAGTGGTTATTCTCATGAGATCAGCCATGTACGTGGAAGGGAGTAATGAGGCTGGGTGGTGCTGGGAGAATGGACAGGGTAAGGTTATTAAGATAGCAACAGAGATACAGGCTTGAGGATCTTTTATGTCCAATCGGCGTGACAAACAACACCACCAGCAAACAAGCTCAAGAAATGAACCTACTGTAGCAACATCTATAGAAAATATTAGTCGCTGTAGATAAAGCTACAACCCTTGAATGGTTGACATGGTGAACATGATATGTCTGGGTCATATTTCATCTAAAAAACAAACAAAGAACAAAATAAATAAATAAATAAAATTTGTTTAGTGAGTAAATTAAGAATGTTTTCTGCCAAATGTATGTTTCCTGATTATTATTATTATCATTATCATTATCATTATTATTATTTATTTATTTATTTATTTTTTATTATTAATTAACCAATAACTTAGTAATTTACATTAAAAAAAACACACAAAAAAAAAACTGTTGCATGAAATTTACACAGAAAACACTTTACACTAACTAACTAAATTTAGAAAAATATCTTTAATGTCCCACAGATGGAAAAAAGTATTTCAGGCATGAAACAATGTGAGGGTTAGAAAATAATGACATTATTTTCATTTTGGGTGAACTATCCTTTTAAAGGTCCCATGGCATGAAAATTTCACTTTATGAGATTTTTTAACATTAATATGAGTTCCCCTAGCCTGTATATGGTCCCCCAGTGGCTAGAAAAGGCGATAGGTGTAAACCGAACCCTGGGTATTTTGCTTCGCCTTTGAGAAAATGAAAGCTCAGACGACAAATCTGGAATCTTCCCTATATTTCATCATAAGGGGAAAGGTTACCTCCCCTTTCTCTGCTTTGCCCACCCATGAGAAAAAGAGCTGCTACAGTGTGATTCGAGCACAATATTTTTTTTTTTCCTCGAGAGACATCATGGCTTGCAAACGAGTGTCTGGATGTACAAATGAACAAACTTAGTATTTTTTTAGTTCCTTCATCCGAGCCTATGAAGAAACAGTGGGTTAATTTTATTTTCTCTGGTAATGCGCTGATACAACATCCCATAGTTTTGTATGTCTGCGCCACACATTTCACCGAAGACTGTTTCCTCAACGTGGACCAATACAGCCCGGTTACTGTCGCTAATGTAAAGGGAGACAGCATCAAGTATGTGTGTGAATACACAATGTAACGCCAGTGTTGTACATTTCTTTGTTATTTGGATAACTGTTCTGCTGCTGGTGTTATGGCGCACGCGATATCCACATTTGATGCTTGATGTAATTGTAATAAGATTTCATAAATCTTAAAAGTTTTTACAATATAAAATATGTAAACAAATAAATGACGTTGGCATGGTAGCACATTTTCCACAATGGCACCTATATGAAAAGGTATTTGTAATAATGGCAGAGGTCTGACTAATTTAGTGGCGCTGGTTAGTGTCTATAGCTGATAATTATATATAATATATATACGATAGCAAATCGGAGCAACATGAAAAGCCAACAATGTATGCTAGCATTAGCTACATGATAATAACTGTAACATCATACATAAACCAACTAAAGTACCGTATCCAGACACAATGTTTTAAACTAACCATTCTGAGACGTCCTGCTGTAGCCGTTGAGATGCAACTTCTTCATCTGGTGCTTCTTTATCCGGATCAGATTCTAGGTTAAACTGAAAAGCTTGAACGATTGCGTGTCTACGAGCCATTGCGATACATCCACTGTCAACATTAGCGCACGCTACCGTAGCTGCAAGCTGGTTAAGGCCACACCCACCATTCACCTTGCCCCGCCTCTCGCCTCCTCATTAGCATTTAAAGCTACAGACCAGGAAACGGCACATCCTGAGGAAAGCTCATTGTGGGACTGGCTTGTAGTGGCTGAAATTGTGCACCAAGGCTGAATTTCGGGAAAGAGACTTCAGATACAGTACTAGGGACTACTTAGGCCTATATAAAAGCATCCAAAAAGTAGTATGTCATGGGACCTTTAATGACTGAATTTTGCTTGTATATTTTACCTTGTATGTAAACACAAGGTAAACTAAATCAGAAATTGTAAAAAATTTCCAATTAATATTTGAACACATCGGGCGAACACTATTTGACTAACACTATTCTCTCACTCTCTCTCTTCAGGACGCTGGACTCAGATAATCAAGTAAAGGTCACCAAAAGATCAGCCATGATGTGGCAAAGGTCATTGGCTACGGTTTATTCGTCAAACATTGTGATTGGTGGCTAATTAGCAAGGCTAAAGACTTCAGCGGATGTGCTTTGACAGAACCGGATACTTAAGATAGAAAAGGTGAAGTAATCAGGTGTGTAGATGCTCCTGGGAATGAAATGGTTGTGGGCTGCCATCCTTCAGAGCCTGAAGTGAATGCAGGGTTACCCAAGCATTGCATGCTTGGAACGCAGTAGATCAGCTCCTGTGGAGTAAATGTATGCTTGGCTAGAGATGAATCCAAACAAGCTCTTTTACAGCCATACCCCTTGATATCTTGAGCAAAGCCGCTTGGGATGCAAGAGGCGAATGCTTTGTATTACAACTCTAAAGGCAAGCGACTCTTCTTCATATCTGAGACAGATAAAGGCAGACAGGGTGAAGAGGTCTGCTGTCCGATATGTGAGTGGTGTCCTCCAGATATGAGTGAGTGTCTTTTTAGCATCAAAACTCTGTGACCTCATATAGTGTTGTTGTGAAGGAAGGCACTGCCTTCAGCTATGGGCTTCTCAGAGCTGGATGAGGCTCTGAGCGTTTGAGCCAGTGCCTGGCATTTGGTGTGGTTTTACTTTCTGCGGTTCAGTGAACTATTGTTCGTTTGTCTTTTTGTTTTCAAAGCAGTCCCTCTCGTCTGATTTTGGCCTGCTCTCTAAATTATGGATCAGTGCGCGTTCCTCTTGCCTCGTCGGAAGCACCGGGAACCAGTGGGCTACCACAGCTAACTCATCAGAGAAAGGTCAGGCGCATTCGGAAGGCACGGATTTCCTCAACCACATTATTTTGAGCAGGAAAAAAAAAAAGATTTGAAAGAAATCCTCCTGCAAAATGATAAACTTATTTATCAAGGCTTGAGTCATTAAGGCTCAACAATCACTCTTTTGTTTCTATGTTATTACTGGTACTTGATAAGATATGTATCACTATTATCTTTCCTAATACATTAAGCTATGGATTTGAACAAACCTCTAAACCTACTGCAATATTCACCCAACCATGTTTGTGCATGAATGACACTCAACATATTTCAGTTTTTCAGTCTGATTTTCCTGCCTTGCCCTACACAGACTGAGATTTCTCTGGAATTCCTGAATATTTCCACAGTATTATGTATGCTAGATGCTCAATGACCTAAATTCTTTGCAATATTGCATTAAGAAATGTGATTTTTGAATTGTTTGAGAGTTCTCTCATGTTATTTGGCACAAAGTGGTGACCCATGACCCATCTTTGCTGGCAAAGATTGAGATGCTCCTTTTATACCAAACCAAGATGCCCTCACCTATTACCAATTCACCTGCATATTGTGGACTGTTTCAAAACAGTTTAACTTGGATATTTTATAACCTTTTCACTTTTATTTTGCCTCTGTCCCAACTATTTTAGAGTGTGCTGCATCCATAAAAATCAAAATGTGTTTATATTTACAAAATACAGTTAATTTGGTCAGTGGAAACAGTGGAAATAATTTCTTTGTACTTTTCTCAGTTAAATAAAACTTATTAACAAATCACATATTCTGCTTATTACATTTTACAACTTTCAGAAATGGAGTTATACAGTATATACCCAAATATATACAGTGCTCAGCATAAATGAGTACACCACCTTTGAAAAGTAACATTTTAAACAATATCTCAATGAACACAAAAACAGTTTCCAAAATGTTGGCAATACTAAGTTTTATATAACACCTGTTTAACTTATAATATGAAAGTAAGGTTAATAATATAAGTTAGAGAACAACATTTTCAGTTTTACTCAAATTAGGGTGGTGCAAAGATGAGTTCACCCCACTGAAAGTCTCTGGAGCAAAGCTACATTTTAGACTACAAATGTCTAATTTAACAAGAATTCAACCACATGTGAGTCTAATTATTCATTACACAGGTGTCCAGCAGACAGTTGACTATAAAAGGGTGTAAAACCCCTTCCCATTTCATGCTGTCAGCAATGGCACCACATGGAAGAGAAATGTCAGAAGACCTGAGAAAGGAAGTTAACACCTCGACAGGAGCGTCTTCTGATTAGAAGAGGTGAAGAAAATCGGCATGCAAGTTTACTGCAGTTATCTATAGAAGTAGAAAGCCAAACTGGGCTGAGTATTTCTCGTGACACAATACGGCGTACACTGCAGAGGAATGGCATGCATGGGTGCCGTCCACGAAAGAAGCCTCTCCGAAAGCCCAGGCACCAAAAAACCCGCCTAGAGTTTGCCAGGGCCCATGCTGACAAAGATGAAGACTACTGGGACTCTATACTCTGGAGTGATAAAACCAAGATAAATGTTTTTGAAACTTATGGCTTCAAAACTGTATTTCATTGACAGTATCATGAATTCACAGATGTACTGCTCTACACTGAAAGAGAAGATGCTACCATCACTCCATGCCCTTGGTCGTTGTGCACTTTTCCACCATGACAATGATCCTAAACACACATCTAAGACCACTGTTGGATTTCTGAAGAAGAACAGGATGAAAGTGATTCAATGGCTCCTGATCTGAACCCAATCGAACACCTATGAAGAGAATTCTGAAGAGACAAGTTGAGCATCACTCTCCATCCTCTCTAAAAGAGCTCATTCTTGAAGAATGGAAAAAGATAGATGTTGCCAACTTGTTCAGTCCATGCCTAGAAGACTTGGTGCTGTCATTAAAAATCATGGAGGTCATACAAAGTACTAGATGTAGTAGTTTTTGTTGTGGGGTGTACTCATCTTTGCATCACCCTAATTTGAGTAAAACTGACAAATGTGAAATCTAACTTATATTATTAACATTACGTTCATGTTATAAGTTAAACAGATGTTATATTAAACTTAGTCTTGTCAACATTTTGGAATTTGTTTTTGTGTTCATTGAGATATTGTTTAAAATGTTACTTTTCAAAGGGGGTGTACTCATTTACGCTGAGCACTGAATATATTAATAATTTGGTCTATTCATTTACACGTTTGTTTCTATTTGATGTCATTCAACTATTCCTTCATCCATCCATTCATTCACTTGTTTGATCGACTGATTTTTCAGTCTATTGAACCAAACCAAGCTTACACAGACAGGACTCAATTTTTCAGTTTGTAGCACTGTGACATTAAAATTTCAGCAACTCCAAGTCACTGGCGACAAAGAAAGAGACATACAGAGGAAGATGGACATTTGCTGTCTATCAAACAGTCTCTTCATGACTGACTGAATGAACAAGTCTTTTAATGCGAAGCTCTTTCCAGGCTTGAAACCACCAAACTCATTCCTCACTTCAGTTCTGTTACTGGATCACTGTTTCACACCAAACTTTCCCTAAATCACTTGTTATACTGGCCTGACAAAATGACCACACTGTTGTTATTAATCAGCTTATTGTTTTGGGCTTGACATGCATGCAGTGTTTTTGTGTGAATATCTGTGAAGAATCTGTATATTGTTTTACTTGAGAATTCAATATCAGAAATGCTATGCTGTGTTGCTTATGATGAGTCAAATGGTTTGAATGATTTATAATGCAATTATTCCCACGTTGGTATGTTCTCTATAGTAACTCTATGTTACCCATAACACAGCACACACAGGTCGCTGCATAGACTTTCATCAATTCACTGTGAAACAAAACTGGGTAGCACTTTATTTTACAGTCCTGTTCCCCATGTGCATACTATGTACTTATTATCGTAATTGGTAATAACTAGGTACTAACCCTGAACCTACCCCTAAACCTAACCTTAACCCATATAGTTACCTTATAACACCCAGTACTTTCTTAAGTAAGTACACAGTAAGTACATGTAAGTGCACGCACTGTAAAATAAAGTGCAACCCAAAACTGTTTTGAAAAGCCTAAAGCTGATATTACAGGTGCTGGTCATATAATTAGAATATCATCAAAAAGTTCTTTAAAAAATTATTTTAAAAAATGAAACTTTCATATATTCTAGATTCCCTACATGTAAAGTAAAACATTTCAAAAGTTTTTTTTTTTTTTTTTTTTTTTTAATTTTGATGATTAGAGCGTACAGCTCATGAAAGTCCAAAATCCAGTATCTCAAAATATTAGAATATTTCCTAAGATCAATCAAAACAGAAAAGTTCAAGTTCTTTAAAGTATGTTCATTTGTGCATTCAATACTTGGTCGGCAGCACATATTACAGCAAATGACTTGCTCCTAGCACAAATTACAGCATCAGTGAAGTGTGGCATGGAAGTGATCAGCCTGTGGCACTGCTGAGGCACTATTGAGCCTTCAGATCATCTATATATTGTTGGATCGACTGTTTCTCATCTTTCTCTTGAAAATATCCCATAGATTCAGGGGTCAGGCATGTTGGCTGGCCAATAAAGCACAGTAATATCATGGTCAGCAAACCACTTGGAAGTGGTTTTTGCACTGTGGGCTGGTGCTAAAGTCCTGCTGGAAAAGGAAATCAGCATCTCCATAAAGCTTGTTAGCAGATGGAAGCATAAAGTGCTCCAAAATCTCCTGGAAGATGGCTGCATTGACTTTGCACTTGATAAAACACAATGGACCAACACCAGCAGACGTCACGGCCCCCCAAATCATTACTAACTTCAGAAACTTCCCACTAGACTTCAAGCAGCTTGGATTCTGTGCCTCTCCTGTCTTCCTTCAGACTCTGGGACCATGATTTCATGCAAAATTTACTTTTATCTGAAAAGAGGACTTTCGACCACTGTTCACTGTCCAGTTCCTTTTCTCCTTAGCCCAGGTAAGATGCTTCTGACATTGTTTCTGTTTCAGAAGTGGCTTGGTAGTCCTTTTCCTGAAGATGTCTGAGTGTGGTGACTCTTGATGCGCTGACTCCGGCTTCATTCGACTCATTGTGAAGCTCTCCCAAGTGTCTGAATCGGCTTTACTTGACAGTATTCTCAAGCTTGTGGTCATCCCTGTTGCTTGTGCACCTTTGCCTACCCAATTTCTTCCTTCTAGTCAACTTTGCATTAAATATGCTTTGATACATCACTCTGTAAACAGCCACCCCATTCAGTAATGACCTTTTGTGACTTACTCTCTTTGTGGAGGGTGTCAATGATTGTCTCCTGGACCATTGCCAAGTCAGCAGTCTTCCCCATTAGTGTGGTTTCAAAGAACAAGAGATACCCAGAATTTATACTGTAGGGATTGTCATCTAATGAAACTCAAATGTAAATATTCTAATATTATGAGATACTGGATTTTGGACTTTCATTAGCTGTACGCTCTAATCAACAATTTTTAAAAAAAAGAACTTTTGAAATGTTTTACTTTACATGTAGGGAATCTAGAATATATGAAAGTTTCATTTTTTAAAATAATTTACAATAAAAAAATGATCTTTTTCACAATATTCTAATTATATGACCAGCACCTATATATTCTGATGAAGAAATACTGGACTAGAATGTTACTGCCGAATTAAGAATTTTCATTTTCTTCTGGATAAATTTGGATCATTTTCAAAATCTTAATCTCATGATTGTATTGTATTTAATCAATGAGATTAATTAAATGTTTAATTTAATTACCACATATTTGTAATATATTAACCCAATTTGCCACTATTATGGTTTCATTCTATTCTTGTTTCAACACATGTAAATATGCAAATACTTAGTTTTCATGCTGTTAGCACATCCATATTGTTTCTGTGTATATCCAAATCAATATACAGTGTGGACCAGACTTTATGCCAACAGTGAAGAGTCTGGTGAAAAGTCAAGTTGTCACCTTTATTTATATAGTGCTTTATGCAATATAGATTGTTTCAAAGCAGTTTTACAGTGATAACACCAACATGATGCATTTTGGCTGTTGTTCAGCTGAAGTCAGTTCAGTGTTGATTCAGTTCCGTTGTAAAGATCATCAATTATTAAATTAATTCATTTAATCTATAGATCAATATTATTGTTAAATATTAATTGTCCCCAACTAAGCAAGCCAGAGGCGACAGTGGCAAGGAACCCGAACTCCATCAGGTGACAGAATGGAGAAAAAAAAAAAAAAAAACGTTGGCAGAAACCAGGCTCAGTCAAATGAACACAATGTGATTATGATTCAGGCTGCATCACAAGTCAGAATTCAGACTGGAATTGGTAGCAACCAAGACACTATTCTCTTTGCAATCCTCTCTATTTCTCCTTTTAAGTGTTTATCAAACATTTTTGAGTGTGACATCTAATGCTTAAAGTAGTGTATTATCTATTCCACCAAAGCTGCAAACTCCCACTGGAGGAAGGAGAATGAGCAGCATAGACCCTGGTTTACTCCGTTTGCACACATGGTACAGGAGATCAATAATTGTAATTATTATCATTATTTTCTCTTGGCCTTGGCTAATCCCCAGTTGTGGCAGGAGTTCGATTTTCTCATTGCACTAGAGGAGAGAGATTACACCATACAGTCCCTGAATTTGATATACTGCATTTGTTCCCATTTTGGTGACACTCCCACAGTGCCAGACTACCAGTAAATAAACAACAATGACATGCTTATTTATTTATATATCATTATGTGGACAGAAATCCAAAAATCAGAGAGCATATAAATAAAATCATTTAAAGGTCACCTATTATACACCTTGTATATTTTTACAAGATGTAATTTACGTCTCAGGTGTCCCCAGAATGTGTCTGTGAAGTTTCAGCTTAAAATATCTTACAGCTCATTTATGAATCCATGTTGTAAATACCCATTTCTGACTACAGTCAAGAACAGGCTGTTTTCGTGCATGTGCCATTAAATGCAAATTAGCTGCTGTGCCCCGCCCTCTCTCCACGATCACAGTTCCTGCCTCAATCGGTTCAAACAAGACATCTGCTTGGGTTTTGATTATCATCTATATCGCGGAAATTCTCACGGATAGTATAGTTTTTCTTTCATAATTAAAGTTTATTATTTCCACACGTTTTAAAGCTGTATCAGTTTAAACTTCTAATGAATCGCTTTCTGAACGCACTTACCTGAAGCACACACACAGACAGCTGTCAGACGTCAAGTCTCGTGAGTAACTTCTCTTTCATATTTTTTGTTTTGTTTAAACTGTCAAATACATACAAGGTTCTGTCAAAAAAACACACAGTTCACATAAACACAATCAGTTATGTCTGGGAACGTAAATAGCTGGCAACGTTACAGAAATCGTATGTGTATATACACAAATCCGCCGCGAACTCTATGGGCGCCGCCATCTTGCCTGCCGCCATTACTGCGTGCCTGCGAAGTGTGACGGTGTGACACTTGCCTTGCCGGTGCCCTCTAATGACATTTCAATTAAAGTTCATCCTGCTCATTAAAGAAAATGTCTGGTGAAAGGGAACATGGGTAACGTAGATGATGTCAGGCAGTGGCCAAAACTTACCGATAAAGGTAATTTATTGACAACATAATGTAATAATGTAATGTAATGTAATTAAGAAGTGTATTAATTGATGACAACAATAAAACCGAACGCTGTCATTACTAGCTGTGTTGCTAATATGTTCACAAGCTTAAGTTTCAAATAATTATTAGGCCATCCTTAAAAATATTCTTGTTTGCCATAACCCGACCGACCCTGTCAATTTAGGACCGACCCAATTAATTATTTTTCCCCTTTTAGTCCGACCGACTTGCCGATTGTAATTGCATTAAGACCCACGGATTTTTTTTTTACTCTTCAAACAGCTAATACAAATGCAATAAAATGTGAGACACACGCAATTGACGCTTTTCACACGCTCTCACGCCACACATCCATTTTCTCACGCACAGAAAAATCGCGAAGTAAAGAGGACACAGAGACCGACAGACTAGACAGAGCAGGTTACTTATGATAGAAAAAAATCTCAGCTCTCAGATTCTGTCAATTTTATTACGAAATTCAAACAATAAATACCGTTTTGGTGCTTGTAAATGTGACATGCTAGAAATACAGATTAAAAAATATTACAACATCAAACGACGTATAATGTTATGTTCTTGTAAACATGTTTTTCAAAATGGATTTATGTATTCACACTTACCTTCGTCTGAGGTAAATCTCTCAGAAATGACCGACGGCTGTCAGCTAGCAGCTCCTCACACAGAACCTGTTTTGGCTGATATGTGTACTGTATTACATCTTTATTATATTTTTACTTATATCATTAAATAAAGTTGTTATTATAATAAAAAATGCATTATATTTAAATTGTTATTTTTAAATAATACTGCCAGCTGATAGGGCTCTCTGTATGTTTACAGCATTAAGTTAGGTGAGTTGTTTTTTTCTTGAGAAAAATTAATGCCTACCTTGTGTAGCCTAGCTAATATCAAATCACAATAATAATTAAATAATAATAATTGAATAAAAATAATAAAAAAGTGTAGCTTACCAGAAATTGTAGCCTACCATGTAAACATTGTAACATGTCACTAAACCTAATAAAATTCAGCTTAGTTACTAAAATGTTTTGACAATCACAATACACTTAATGTGATGCAATAAAAAAGTTTTTTTTTTTACATTTTTTACGACCTACCGACCATTTTTTACATTTTTTTGGCTGTTACGGCAAACCAAAATATTTTTAAGGATGCGCCACGACCAGTTGTAGCAATAAAATACATGTTCTTATAGGTATTGAAGATTATTTTATTAATCATCTGGCATGCGATGAGCCATCTCGGTTATGTGTTTCATCCACTTTTGACGCACATCTTGGTCCTCCGCTCGACCAGGAACTCTGTGCAATCCGTATGGCCGTAAACATGGGCAGTCAATGTGCAACAAAGCTTCGTGGATTACACAAACGGTTTTATTCCAGGCCTGTAGTTTTGTGCTGTTGTTAAAACAACCAACCACACAACACGCTCTGCCCGGCATCACTGGACAGCATAGGTACTAAAAAAACTATATAGCTAACATCTGCTACAGCCTACGGGACCAACACGCTACTTCTGCTACTTCCTTAGCAGCAAGGCACGCAGTAATGGCGGCGCTGCTTTACTTCCGTGTTTCGCCGGATTTGTCTATAGCAAGCGGCAACCTCCCCCAGTTTCTCTTGAGGCCAATACGGAAGTGAATTAAACTGCAATTAATCGACTGGCCGCTAGGGACAGGCTCCAAAAGAGAGTAGAATCTCATTGAGTCCCATGGTAAAATGGCCAATTTTACAGCAGAAAAAAATGTTTACAGGTTGGTACAAATTGTGGTTTTGGTCTATACTGCTAATTTTGCCCTTCATGATAACTCTGAGAGGGGGTGAATTTTTTTATAACTCATCCATTTAAATTATATTAAGCCTTAAAGTTCTGCATAATTAATAATATGGTTTGCTGTGTTAATGGTCGAGACAGATGTGCGCCTGTATAGATGTGCACGCATGCGGAAGGAAAGGATTGTCATGGCATTGGCTAAAAGTTTTGTTTGTGATATTTACTGACTATGGTTGGAGAATATGCTTCTCAAGACACCACAAACTCCGACAGCACTGCTTGGATATTATAACTAAAACTGCTGCATTTTGGACGGAGGCTCATTTTTTGTGATATAAATGATCATATACAGTTTTACAACATAAACGCTGCTCAGGTTGCATCATTTCTTGAAGAACGATGATGGAGAGCAGATCATTCAGAAGAAATGTGATGCAAACAATGGATAATATATTAAAGGTCCCGTTTTTCGTGGTTTTTTGAAGCTTTGATTGTGTTTATAGTGTGCAATATAACATGTGTTCATGTTTCGCGTGTAAAAAAACACAGTATTTTTCACATAATTTACTTATCTGTATACCGCTGTTTCCACTGTCATAAAAACGGGCTGATGACTTCCTTGTTCTATGAAGTCCCTCCTTCAGAAATACGTAACGAGTTCTGATTGTGCCAGCGGTTCCTGTGTTGTGATTCGACAGCAGCTTAGCGCTCCTTGCCCGGAAAGGTCACGCCTCTTACCATAACGTGGAGATGCACGCGCTCAGTGTTATTGTAAACATGTCTTTAATTTTACCCTATCAATTTGAGCCAGAATCAGACCCGGTGATTGGACTGCGGGATGAAAATAACAGCGTTTTCGACGACATGGCGACAAACACACTCTACAAACGCAACTCTTGTGTATTCCTGTGGGCGGAGGTTAGTCAAAAAACTGTTTTAGTGACGTCATTAAAGAAGGAAGTAGAGGGATGTAGTCCAAACTGGCCGTTCGATGTAGGCGACTTCTGTTAAATAAAATATCTCGCTTGGCATTGAACTTTGAGCTTTAAAATTTTACAGATTTTATTTATACTCTAACAACAACATTACACACTAACTAAAGTTTGAAACATGGGATCACGAAGAACGGGACCTTTAACATTTCATGGATTTAACACTTTTGTGGACAAAAAGTACAGTTTTTTTTTTTTCTTTTCAGTGGACACTCATGGACAATTTACCCAAGTGCAACGGATTGGATTCATGTCGCGATCACTATTTCATTATAAAGGTATGAAGTCCCGTTTGATTTTTCGTGTTGACGTGCAAACCTGACACAAATTTCAATTAAGTTACTGGTGCTGGAGCATATCGTAAAAAACGCCGTAGTTACAGTAAACCTTTATAACTTTCTAATGTTAACTATTTTATTAGTTAATAAAGATAAGTTATATCATTAGAATATTAATATTTTAGACAGTATCTCCTTTACCTGCCAACATGATCACGTCGAGCTAGGCAGCGTGGTTTCAGTAACCATGGCACCTCAGTTCAACTACGTCCCGCCTCTTTGCCCATTTTCAGTTATCCGGGAGTGATCTGGGAGCTAAGATGGCAGCGGCCTCATTTTTGCCTCAAAACTGCTCTTCAGAAATCTACGGGTGACGTCACGGACACTACGTCCATATTTTTTCTTACAGTCTATGGTATATAGATCTGTGGTGCATTCCCTTCAAAAATAAAACTAATCCACTGTGTTCAGCGGCTCAGATGTCAGTAAATGAAGACTGTTATGTTCACTGTTTACATCCAACAACAAAACATCTCAATTACTTACCAGACATTGTTGATGCTACAGCTGCTCGAATGCAGAGAAAATGGCGGACAGCGTACAGCTTGCTGAGGGTGGAAACTATGGTAATACAGGACTGTCAGTCAGTGGCCGTGGGCGGGGCTTGAGGAATGTGATGTTACATTACTCAGAGAATTAAAACGGCTTGTCTAATGAGACTGCTTTGGTTTAAAGGGTTAGTTCACCCAAAAATGAAAATAATGTCATTTATTACTCACCCTATTTCACACCCATAAGACCTAATCTTCAGAACGCAAATTAAGATATTTTTGTTGAAATCCGATGGCTCAGCGAGGCCTGCATAGCCAACAATGACATTTCCTCTTTCGAGATCCATTAATGTACTAAAAACATATTTAAATCTGTGAGTACAGTGGTTCAATATTAATATCATAAAGCGACGAGAATATTTTTGGTGAGCCAAAAAACAAACAAAATAACGACTTATATAGTGATGGCCGATTTCAAAACACTGCTTCAGGAAGCTTCGGAGCATAAATGAATCAGCGTGTCGAATCATGATTCGGATCGCGTGTCAAACCGCCAAACTGCTGAAATCATGTGACTTTGGCGCTCCGGCACACTGATACATAATGCTCCGAAGCATCCTGAAGCAGTGTTTTGAAATCGGCCAAACACTGCAGGTATCATGATGTCACAGACACGGAGATGTACTTTTAGGGACCATTTACACAACACCATTTTCAACTAAAAACAGAATACTTTTTAATGCGTTTTGACCATTAGTTTAACAACAACAGCCTTTTGGAGGCCTGGAAACGCAAACTTTTGAAAACGGGTTTTCAAAAGGGCAATTTTCTTTTCAAAGTGACATGCCAACTACTGGCCTGGCATGCATAATACAGCGTTTTTTATTCATTTAAACCAATTTGCGAATGCGGAACGAAAATGAGAGGTGGGATTTATTGCATAGACAGTGCAATAGCCAATCATAATGTGATGGAGTTTCTCACAAAAAACAAACAAACAAAAAAAACATTTGTGACATCAACCTTGTTAACTCTTCTTTTGCTCTTTTTTTGTTTGTTTGTTTGTTTGACTTGATTTGAACTCTTCTTTTGCAAAAAAAACTTTTGGGAAAAAAAAAAAAGTACATCAAATCTAATTTAAACAAAATGTACACAAAATTTAAACACAGCTGTATATCGACAAGACACCTACAGGCAATTGAACCAGTGCATTTCCTCCTGAACTGTTGTGCTGCAACACACAATTTGGATAAACAGATAGACCTGAATCTTCAACCTCTCTGACAGTTAAAATGGAGTGCAAAAGCTAATTAGAGTGGTCTTTATTTCGCTGAGACTGGTTGGTGAACTTTAATTCATGCCGGCTGGAGAGGGAGCAGATTCATTTATTTGGGTAATTGAAGGTGCTGATTAGCTGTCTATGAGAGAAAGGAAAAGGAGAATGATTGCTCACAGACTCTAGCTGAGTAACAAGCCTAATCTACCTTTTGCAGTTCCCTCCGATAGCTCTTTAAATCTTGGCCAGACACCACATTTAAGAAGAGAAAGACAGAGATAGCAAAGGCCACCTGTCGGAGATGGTTCTTATGTTATTATCTTGTATTTGCGTTTGGATGTGTATTTGGAAAATGTCAGGAAATCAGTTTGAGATGATGAGACAACTGTAACATGGAGCTTACCAACAGATGCGAGACATACTGATACGTTCACCAAAGAGGAAAATGAGAACATCCTGTTAAAGTGTGTCAGTATGCTCACAACTAAAATTAACAGCCGATTGTACACATCACGGCTGGTTTTAAATACATCTTCCATTTAAATGTAAGTAGAGAACAGTTGTAACTAAAGGCAGTTGACCCTTTGCTTCCCTCCTTAAAAATGTTACTGACCAATCCTACTGTAGCAACTGTTGCCATGCACCATTTTCTCACACTTGTGTTTGCTCTTTTATAATGCAGGTCTAAAGATGGCTCTATGTGTTTGGATATTTTTAAATGCAATTTTAAGAAAACAAAAAGTACCAAAAAAATTGTAAACCAGGTCAAATGATATCCAGAGACCACACACATGCATGCACGCACATACACCACACCACTATTTATTACATCAAATTAATACAATAAGAAACAAGTTAAAATAGGCCTTTTGCTCAGGAGTCAAAAGCAAATAGCTACTTTGATTAAATATATGTTCATAATGCATTTTGTTAAGATATTTTTGTTAAGTATTTTTTTTCAGCTCAGTCATACAATTTTAATACTCAAGGTCCAACTCTACTTTTTCTTCAATCATTAGTCCTGACAGCTAAATAATTCATACAAATGAAACTACACTGCAATATTAATAAGTATAAAAGCAATAATACATATAAAAAAGGTACTTTTATTCGAGATATAAGTTTTATAAAATGGTTTCATAAAATTGCCTCCAGCCATGACACTACTTAAAACACTCCTTCTTTTTGTATTAAATACAATCGTATTGCATTTCTGGTTGCAAATGGTGGTACAGCCATTTTAGGCACCTATAAATGTTTCTTATATCAAAAGATGCCAAGTATGTTTGTTATAGCCTGTGAGTTATGAAGCAAAATATGTCCCCAGTCTCCCCTTCATGTGCTCATTAGAAATCAACACAATAGTGAATGTGTATGTCAATTTCCATGGCAGAGTGTCCATACTTCTTTTCAAGGGCCTTTATATATCCATACATTTATGGATTTGGGGATCATATTTATTACTCATGTGCACTGCATGTCATTTGAGGAGATATTAATACACTATATTGGAGTACATAATGTATTTAGTGTACAAACAGGGCCCTGTGTATTACATTTCAAAGTGATATGTTATAAATTCATAGCCATCTCTCATCCAGTGGTGTCACTGTTGTCATGTCTTAGACAGGGTTGGATTTCCAGATTTTGAGGGATTTATTTATTTATTTTTTAAACATACAAACAAACCAATTCAAATGATTTTAAAAATCTTAAACACACACACATTATATATATATATATATATATATATATATATATATATATATATATATATATATATAGACGTACTGAAATGTTTCAACAATGTTTGTTTTTCAAGTAAAACAATGAGACTAAGAATAATATGCAGGTGTATATGTATTTTATTATAAGGCTACTGAGACAGAACAATCACAGTTACCACAGCAACAAAGTGCACAGCAACAAATATAATATGCCTATTATAGTAAAGGCTTATAGCTTCCTTCTATGGTAAAAATCTAAAGCTGTAAGAGCTCAAACCATGACTGCAAACATGACTTTTTTTTCCCAATATAAAAGCCTGGTTAAACCTGGTTAAATCTGGTCTCTGAATAGTTCCATAAAAATGAGCTGCATAGAAAATGTTGAATGCAAACTGGCAAAACCAGGAACTGATTTAGTCGTTCTATTATGCTGCAGCCCATTTTGTCCTTGTTTTTAATTCAGATGTACCGAATGCCAGATAATGATTGCCAAATAAAGCATAGTCCATTCACCATTTCCCAAGGCAAATTCTAAGGGGACTGAATATGACAATCTGAGCCCAAATTTTGAGCACAATGGGTCTAGCAAGTAGAATTTACCCCTTTGAATACATTAACAACCCCACAATTTGATGAAGTCCTGTTGCCCCACAGAAAAAAAAAAACAAAAAAACAAAACTTTAGGATGAGGTCTATTTTAAGTCAATTTCTGGGAGGAAAAAAAAAAAAAAAAAAATCACCCCATGCTTGTCTCTTCCCTCCTCTTGTTGGATTTTCTTTTCCATATCCTTAGGGAAGGGCTATGAAACTTATCAGCGGATTCCATCTCGGGTACTCTGTCTGGGCTGATGAGATTCTGACTGTCCTTAGTGAGACACTCGTAAAAGCTCTGGTACAGTTTAAAAGCCATAGAGGTCTGGGACCCAGAACATGGTAGTGATAACCAAGACACACCCAGCCTCTAATAACTTTACTGAGGCTGCTGACAGTTAAGTCTACAGATTACAAGAGTGATAGCCTGCTGGAAATTGTCATATGGTTCTGAGAGGGACTGAGTTTGGTTTACTGTGTTTTTGATGTGTTTTCTTTCATTCTTTTAATTACAAACTGGAAATTTGTTTAGTCCTGGATTTACGATTTTCAATTGGCAGATGATAAAATGTGTAAAATTTTTCCATAGATTTCCACTGAAGAGGGACTCAAAACATATCTAGGACCAAGATTGTAAAAGGCTACAGTACATTCACATAGACAGTGATTGTTATTGACACTTGCATTTACTAATTGGTGTGACTCTCGAATGGTGGCATAAATGATAAACTAAAGTCAAGCGGCTTTTCTCTTCTGTAAATAACACTTGTAACCATACAGTGATAAAAAGGCAAGATGATTTTCATTACACTGGACAGACTTAACATATTAATAAACAAGTCCAAATGAGGTGTGAGTTCATCTGTCAAACCTTAATTAACTGACAACAGCTTCATTTTTTTAATTTATGAGTGTAAGTGTTATTTATAGTAGAGCATCATTTGACCATTAATTTAATAATTAAATAAATAAATTTAGAATTATAGAATCTGGTTATTGAATCACATAAATGTAAAATTGGGCTACTTTGACATGAACTAGTAAGCAACCACCTCTAGTAAAAACCACATAGCAACACTTGCAACCATCCAAAGCACTCAAGCAACCATATGGGCAAGCAAAACCTCAAAAGACCCAAACAAACCAAACCTACATCAAATCAAACCAAAATTCATGCATATTAAAAGCATGGATTTGTAAACATAGTATGGTATGAAAATGAAATGGTTTATGAGAACATTCATGGCCAGTGCATGGTCAAAAGTCAAAGTAGCCATCTGTAATGAGGCGGAAGCCGAGTTAGAATCCATATGCATTCGTTTATTAAAATCCACAGCAAACAAATCCAAATCAGCAGGCAGATAGCATAAACGTGAGGCAGGCAGAGGTAACACACAGTAAGGTAGTCCAATACAAACAACAGAGCAGGGGTGAGTTTCCCGAAAGCATCTTTAGCCAACTATGGTCGTAAGTCCCATTGAACTCTATTGGTAACGACGGAATTTGCGACCATAGTTCGCTTTGGGAAACGCACCCCAGAGTAGTGATGTTCGATTCTTGAACGAATTGTTCTTATGAGCCGGTTCTCAGGAAGTAACTGGGCGAGCCGATTCACTAATCAGACTGAATCGAACTTTAGTTCCGGGTTGATGACGCAAGACGCATAGCCGAAGTAGCACGACCAACTCAAAAAGAACCGAATGAGCCAGTTTAACCAACTGTCGAAGTTTGCCGAGGATTACCGAGGACTCAAAAAGAACCGAATGAGCTGGTCCGACTGACTGTCGAGGTTTGCCGAGGATTATCGAGGAGTCTGATGAGCAGTGTTGGGCAGTAATGCGTTACTGTAATGAAGTTACTTTTGACAGTAACTAATACTGTAACGCATTACTTTTTAAATAAATTAACTCATTACCGTTACCATATGGTGCGTTGTCCGTTACTTTTTTAAATTAATTAATTTTGGCTGAAGTGTAGCCTACAGCCTAACCTGTTTATAGCAGCGATGCATTGTAGGATTGGTGGATGCCAACCACTGTAAACACGAAGACGCACTGTGGGCGTGTTTCCGTTTATTCAAGTATGTGCGGCAGTCATTGCGAGTCAAGGCGAGAGAAGACTAGTTTCTCAAAGTGGAAATATGCTCATTATTTCACTTTAGTTGAGCATAAAGACAAAAACCTTTTAGTCAAATATAAGCTGTGTCTTTCTGGTTCGAAGGTCCTATCTACTGCGATAAACAGCAACTCCAATCTGTCGAAGCACCTCCAGAAACGTTATTCATTTAAGCCAGGGATTCCCAAAGTGTGGTGCGCGCACCCCCAGGGGTACGTGAGCTGCCACCAGGGGGTGCGCGAGAGGAAAAATGGCGGTCTGTTTTTTTTAAGTGGGATTTTTCCATACAACAAAAAAAAACATGAACAGTAAACATTTCCTTTGTAATCGCTTTTATTTTAAATAAAAAACTATAATTTATCAGTTTTTGATAGAAACGTAGAAGACGACAGCTGCTGTCTTCTTCTACGCACTGCTCTTCTTTTATGCACTGCAGGCTAGGCTATATGCATTCCAACTCGTTTCATTCATAGCCTATTGCTGCAATGTTTCTTTTACGCGGCTGAAAACAACCATGCTTTCTGTTACTGACTACGTTTACATGGACAACAGTAATCTAATTACTGACCTTATTCTGAATAAGACAATATTATGATTAAGGTGTTTACATGAGTTACCATTTTACATGTTATAGAACATAGATCGATTAATGGCAAACGTCATTACGTCCCCACAGCACGCTGTCCGACGTTCTCTACAGAATTTCACGTATCATCACCACACAGTTCGTGCCATATACAGTTTTGGGTGTTTTCATTTTTAATCTTACGAAAGCTTCAAGTGCTGTTAATTATTTGACATGCGATACGTGCAAATATATATATGGAGCCCGCACATGACATGCAAGAATAAATAAATAAATTGTGTGCATGATTTACTAATTTGTTTCCTCGATTTATACATAGAGGGAACAAATTAGTAAATCGTTCGCACAATTTAGCCCAGGCTACTATTTATTTTCTCTCTCATGTGTGGGCCTCCTGTACTTCAATTCGGCAACTTTTATTCATGTCACCGCGACAAACTCAGAGGTAGGCCTACTGGATGAGAGATGAGGTGAGAGGAATTTGATTTGTGGCTTCTTGCTTGACGTTTGCTCTCTTGTTTGCCGTTAAAACGGTTGACCACTGCCGTGTATGTATTATGTGTCCTGTGGCAAAATGTGGCGAAAACTCCCACATGACGTTAATAGTGTGATTAAGGTGTGTACATGTCTACAATGCACTCCAATAATGCGACTAAAATAGGAATACTCCACCTGTCTTAATTCGATTTGTGTTTACTTCGAGTATGACTTTAGTCGGATTAAGGTAATAAAACATCGCTGTTTACATGGTCCTTTCTTAATCAGAGTATTGTCTTAATCGTATTAATATCGGATTACTGCTGTCCATGTAAACGTAGTCACTGAGCCTGTGTCTGTCACTCGTCCTCTTAAAAGTGGAAGCTTGTGCGTAGCTTTGTTGCATTATATTGAAACTTTGTTGATGTTGTTATTGTCATGCGTGTTCTGGTTATTTGGGAATGATTAAACATGAGTCTTTATATGGAGATAAAAAAGCTTTGTTGCGTTTGTTTTTTTTTTTTTTGAAGTGGGGATTGGGGGTGCGCCAAACCGGTTGGGACATAGAAGGGGGTGCGCAGGAAAAAAAGTTTGGGAACCGCTGATTTAAGCCATTAGTTGACTAATCTCATTTATATTAATTTAATATCTTAAATACTGGAGAGAATAAACCATAATAAATATAGGCTATAAATATAGGCTATAGCGCACGCATAAAGCTTGCCACAGAGAACCGGCAAAATTAATGATTATGAATGTGACCAAAACAGCAAGGAGACATTTTAATTGTTTATTAATAAAGTAATGTTTGCTGAATCAGTGTCGACTGCGAAGATGAGGTTGACATTGCTGACTCTCATCATCTCCGTATATAATGGACGCACTTAGAGAAAAAATGCACATTTCATTCAGATTAGGCTACGTAATCAGAGTAGCCTATTTCTTTTCGTTTTTAGACATTTCAAGCTTTCTATAGATATATTTCTCATGTATGTGAGGCAAGCAGCCGCTGAGTTTCGGTTCATTTAGCCTATAAGTCGTGCTCCAGTTCACGTGCAAGTGATCGCGCCCGCGCCTGCCATGATTATATTGTCTACTATATTTGCTTCTTATTTATTAAATCCAGGCAATTGGTTGATGAAACATTAAATAAAATTAAGATACAATTTTTACAAAACGAAATTCACTTTAAAGAACGGCTTTATACGAAACAAAACTTAATGAAGTGGTCAAAATCATGTCTGACCCACTCCATGACTCCCGATATATTGCGCATCTTATGATGCATCTTACTCATGCTGTTCACTTTTCATAATCAAGTAAATGAATTTAAAACATAACATAGGACTATTTAAACATATTTATGAAACTACGTTTTCTTTAATGGCTACCAACACGTATTGTACAGTACAGAGAAATTTCATAAGCAAGAGCGGATCATGAGTCACGAGTCGGATCAAGAATAATTTATTCCTATACTTATATTTAATATTGGGGGCATTCAAGTTATTTGACTTTTTTTTTTTTTTTTTTTTTTTTAAAGTAACGCAATAGTTACTTTTCCTGGTAATTAGTTACTTTTCTAATGATGTAACTCAGTTACTAACTCCGTTACTATTTGTGAGAAGTAACTATAACTAATTACTTTTTTAAAGTAACGTGCCCAACACTGCTGATGAGTGAGTTGATGATACAATGCAAGCCTGAGGCACGTACTGGAAAAATGCTTATTTTATTAGTTGCAAATACCTTTCTGTCAAGAGATGTAAATAAATTTTACAATTATTTATTGTACATGCAGATTATAATTTAAGTTGTTAAGCAAAATCACTGAATTTATAAAACTGGTTTATTTCTGCGTTTGTGCATCAAATGTGTGCAGTAGTTGGAAATCTTTTCCAAGATATAATGTTAGGCTACTCAATATTGGTCAGACGTATCCAACATAAAGGATCCGCGAATGAAACTGTGACCACAAACTCCATTTTCTTAAGTGAATGAAAGGCAATTATCAGCAATATGCGTTCACACAAATAACTTTTTATTTGAATGTTTCAATATGCGTTGACACAAATGACTTTATTTGAATGTTTCATTGATATAACATGACGTTGAGTTGTTAGAAAAGAAATGCATAGTGACATCATTGCATGATGACATCAGGAACCTATGAATCGGCTTTTTGAACTGGTTCATTGATCCAAACTGTCCGAAAAGAACTGGTACGCGGAAATTAATCGGACTTTGCATCACTAGAGCAGAGGGATAATCAAAAAGGCAAAAAATGTAACAGAGCAGGCAACACAAGAGAAACAGGTCAATGATAATATGACGTTCGGTAAGGCAGGTAAACTGGCAATACTTCGCAATGGCCTGGTAGCCAGGCCATGCTTAAATGTCTAACAAACAGGAAGTAACCAGTGAAGCGGAGGGAGTGGCACACAGTCAGTACTATATAGTAGGCGAGAAAAAGCATGTGAAAAGAGTTAAAAATAAAGCAAAATTTTAACAGATTTTAACAAAATTTTTAAATAAAATAGGTGAGATTTAAAAGTAGGTGAGATTCTGAAGTGCATATGCAATGGACACTTTACTATCCCATGAGGCCATGGGAGAGAATTTGAGAATGGCAGTGAAGCGGCACAACAGATAGGTCACACAACGACAACATGGCGACAGTAGTACGTCCGGATTAAATTCATACTACTCACATTCATACAAAATAGAACATTCTTTTTTAACTGTCTCAAAGTAAGTACTTATTGAAAAGGTGTACCCATTCAGCGAGTGTGTGATTTTGGATATAGCTATTATGTTCCCAGTGTTCTTGTTGAGGTCTTGTCTTTCTATGTTGTTTCATTGGTTTTCTTCTGTTCCCTAGTTTTAATTTTTTTTCCTTTGTTTTTTTTTTTTTCAATTATATTAATTAAAAGTTTTACTGCATTAGGATTCTTTCACCCTCAATTCTTTCTGAGTACCCCAGCTTGACACCGATGTCAACTGTTGACCAACGTCAGGCTGTCGTTGAGCATCTGTCTTAGTTTTTGGCATAGTCAGATCTCCATTGATGGCTTTTTGGATAATCAAGGATGTTGAATCAGTGGTGGAGCCTGTCAGTGAGAGAAATCAGTCTGATTGGCTGGTCAGCTTAGCTAACCAGCACACAAGAAGAAAAACAGAAACGACAGAGCCAAGCAAACAATAAAGTGAAGAGGGCAGATGCAGACAGCTCGATTTCCTTTTTCATCTTACTTGAGTGTGCCGATATGTAAATATATATCAAGTTTAATAATAATATGAAATAGTATTAAAGGTGCCATAGAATTTAAAATTGAATTTACCTCGGCACAGTTGAATAACAAGAGTTCAGTACATGGAAATGACATACAGTGAGTCTCAAACACCGTTGTTTCCTCCTTCTTGTGTAAATCTCATTTGTTTAAAAGACCTCTGAAGAACAGGCGAATCTCAACATAACACAAACTGTTACGCAACAGTCGGGATCATTAATATGTACGCCCCCAATATTTGCATATGCCAGCTCATGTTCAAGGCATTAGACAAGGGCAGGACGTCTGGATATGCACAGCTGAATCATCAGACTAGGTAATCAAGCAAGAACAATAGTGAAAAATGGCAGATGGAGCAATAATAACTGACATGATCCATGATAACATGATATTTTTAGTGATATTTGTAAATTTTAAATGTTTTGTTAGCATGTTGCTAATGTACTGTTAAATGTGGTTAAAGTTACCATCGTTTATTACTCTATTCAACAGAGACAAGAGCCGTCGCCATTTTCACTATTAAACACTTGAGGTCTGTATAATTCATAAACACAACTTCATTCTTTATAAATCTCTCCAACAGTGTGTAATGTTAGCTTTAGCCACGGAGCACCATCAAACTCATTCAGAATCAAATGTAAACATCCAAATAAATACTATACTCACATGATCCAATGCATGCATGCAGTATGCATGACGAACACTTTGTAAATCCATTTTGAGGGTTATATTAGCTGTGTGAACTTTGTTTATGCACTGTTTTATAGTCGAGAGCTCGGGGTCGGGGAGCACGAAGGATTTAAAGGGTCCGCAGCCTGAATCGGCGCATATTTAATGATGGCCCAAAATAGGCAGTTAAAAAAATTTATTAAAAAAAAAAAAAATCTATGGGGTATTTTGAGATGAAACTTCACAGACACATTCAGGGGACACCTTAGACTTATATTACATCTTGTGAAAAAACTTTCTAGGGCACCTTTAAAATAGTAGGCAAGAGCTGATTTTTGTCGCTGATAGTTCTTTGATGTAGGTTTGGTTTCTTTGAGCACTAAATATGGTTTTGTTTACACACATATGGTTGCTTGAGTGCTTTGGATGGTTGCTAGTGTTGCTATGTGGTTTTTAGATAGTGTCACAAGGCCAATAAATCTTGCCTAGGTTTGTGCTTATGCCAAGAACATACATATAAATAAATTAATGATATCATCACAGCATGAATAGCTACTGACTGTTTCATATTCTGCAAGTCAAGGTGAACATCGACCCACCAGATTCGCTGTAGGCAGTATTTCCAAAACATCATCCGTGGTGAGAGTGGGAGAGGACTTTAACTCAAAAGGACTAAATACATAGTGTTGCAGCATAAATCCTTTTATGCATATGAACAGATAACAAGAATCTATTTATTCACATCTGATGTGCCCAAAATGCTAGTGTCCACAGCTAAAAAATGCAAAGGGTTGATACATATTGTATGCATTCAAAAACAATGAGGCTGTAATCATGAACAAAAGAGGGTAGAGGCTACCCAGAAGCTATGGTTGCTCTAGCTCTAGTCCCACAAGAGGGAAATCAGGTGGAGATTACATGTTTTCAGAGAAAAAGAATGGCTGATTGTAGAGGACAACTGGCTGAATGATAGAGTTATATTTCTGTTTTAGTCATTGCCTGTGTGTCCTTCCCGTAGACATCACCTGGAGTTTCGTGAAGTCATCTACTGTTTGTACATCTGAAATTACAAACAGACACTCTGGCACTTAGTAGCAACTAGCAGTTTAAACCAGCACACACACATACACATCTTTAACGCTAAAGGAAGGCTCATTGTTGTTTTTAGATGAAATGTTCAGAGAGCGGTGGCCCTGTCTTTGCCAGCAATGCACACTTAATTACTGTCAGCTTTGCTCTTTGTCAAGAGGACCTTTTGGCTGCCTGCACAGCAAGACTCGTTAAAAGCCCCTTTTCAAGTGCTTCTCTCCCAATCTGACGTTAATTACTGTATCAGTGCTGTTTGTTAGGTCAGTATAAAGCTCCGCTTCGCAGAGAGGAATTGGTCATTATGATGATCTCATTATTCAAAGATGTGCTTCATTCCTCTGTTCTATCTGCTTCTTTTTCTGCCTCATTTATACTCAGCTCTCATCTATGAAGACGTACACACGCCCGCACAACACCACCTATGCCGGGTTTCGCATACTTGGGTGAGGCCTGTTGTTGGAGAACAGTGAGAGGCATTAGAATAATAGATAGCATATTCGGTATCCGTCAAAAGTTTGAACACACGTAATTGCACACTTCCTCACAACTGAATTCAAACAAGGAAAAAAACACTGTAAGGATATTCATAATTATATATATATATATATATATATATATATATATATATATATATATATTTTATGTACATCATATATCATTTCAAAAACATACCACTGTCTACACTGATAACACACTGACGAGAAACCAAGGGACAAGTGGTTATTAATAAAAATAATAATAATATAATAATAATTGTTTATTTTGCTTTTTATTTTTTGCACACCTTGCACTGATGTTAATTGCAACAAAAAAAAAAAAAAAAAAAATGCAAGCAAAATACATACATACATACATACATAAACAGTGGTATACTAGATCACTACTTTTTTTTTATGTGAAAATTTAGAGGCAAAGCATGTGATGCAGTTTAAAATATGGCATGATGTGTTAGGGTCACCACTTCAAAAAATATTGCATGTAAATCTGAGGTTTTTTTGTTCACTTTAAAGGGTTAGTTCACCCAAAAATGAAAATTCTGTCATCAATTACTCACCCTCACGTCGTTCCAAACCCATAAGACCTTCATTCATCTTCGGAACACAAATTAAGATATTTTTGATGAAATCCGATGGCTCAGTGAGGCCTCCATTGCCAGCAAGATAATTAACACTTTCAGATGCCCAGAATGCTACTAAAGACATATTTAAAACAGTTCATGTGACTACAGTGGTTCAACCTTTAATGTTTTGAAGTGATGAGAATACTTTTTGTGCGGCATGAACGAAGATGAAGGAAGGTCTTACGGGTGTGGAACTACATTTGGGTGAGTAATTAATGACAGTATTTTCATTTTTGGGTGAACTATTCCTTTAAATGAGTTTATATAGGTCATTTATACTTTAAAAACACTCTTGCAGGCAGTTCTTATTACCCCAATGTGGTTTGTTTTTCTTGGGCATGAGTCTAAAGGTTCCGTTATTATAATCGCCTGGATTGTACTTTATTGCATCATGGTTTTCAGAAAATTACAGGGATATCCCATGAGAGATGGGGACAATGAGAGAAACTTTTTCTTTTTTAATCAATGACAAATTTTATCTTCAAACCTGTAGGAAACTTGAGATAAGTTGGATGTCCTAAGTTCTGCATTTCTTGGGGGAATCGCTCAACAAGTCTTAGACCTTGGTTAGAATTTATCACAAATTACTGTCATCCCGGCTGACATGAGGTCAGCAAGAAGAGAGCGCAACGACTTCCCTCGACGCAAGAACAGATTACAGATTCAGGTGGCAAGCTAACCCAGGAAGAGATCCAATCTGCATGCACCCTGGCAAAAAGAATATGAGCAAAAGCATGCATTTAAAGTGTTCTGGTGGATAAAACAAGTGTTGTTTCATCTTTGTTTTTTATCTGTTAGGCTTGTAATAATTGCCTCAAGGATTACTAGTATTTCAGCAGAATTCTGATGTGAAGAAATAATTGTATTTAAATATTTATGACATAGTTTCACATTTGATTTTTTTAGAGACCATCTTTCACACATTTAAAGCCTCATTTAAAAAAAAAAAATAATAATAATAAAAAAACAAGATAATGTGGGCTCTGAATTCAGTAAGCAATCTGACTTGGCTGAAATACCCAGAATACACTGCCAAATTTGAATTTTGAATTCTTGTCTGTTGATTCAGTATGTCTATAAAGAGCACCTCAGACCCAGAGGTGCCCTGTCCTCTCCAGTGGCTCTGAGACACAAACTCTGGCTAATCAGAGTGATTGGAGCAGCTGGCGTGGTCGTGGGGGCTGAGGGACACCTTGTGACTCCGTCAGACCTGCCAGTGGCACACCTGGAATATACCACAAGGGTGACTTTGAGATTTGAGAGAGAAAGAGAGAGAGAGAGAGAGAGAGAGAGAGAGAGAAGGAAAGGGACACCCACAAGGCCTTGCAGTGCCAAGATGATAAAATGAAGCAATGGAAAGGGTCAAAAATAAGAAGCTGGACGAACCATCAGTTTCAATACTAAAAAGCACCTTTGTTAACAAAAGGGGTTCACAATCTTAATACTAAATCTCTGTTTAGTGTTCAAATGATATTTGCAAATGCCTTAACTGTTGAGCGTCCGGATCTGCAGGTTCAGGATAAATCCTTGATGGTTCGGTCCGATGGTGCTGAAGTTGCAATTAATATCTTCTGCGTTGAATGAAAAAATTCATACTAACATGTGCTGTTAATTTGACTCTTTTGTGGTTGAGGCAGTTGTGCAGGGCTTGAAAGGAAGTGAGGCCTACTAGCCTGGCTCGTTGGCCGGGTTGGTTCTCATGTGACGCAATCCATAGCAAGAAAAAAGAGAAGAACCAGAAGAGTTTAAATGTGATCTGCTCAGAGCTATTTAACCCCCTTGAGTCAGTGGTCGTGCCAGTGATACCACCTTGCTTTTTTTCTTATCAGTTATGAAAGAAACTCAAAATACTCTGTAAATTTTTCACAAAGAGTTAAGAGTTATACTCCATTTTAAAGGTCCCGTTTTTCGTGTTTTTTTTGAAGCTTTGATTGTGTTTATAGTGTGCAATATGGTATGGTATGTGATGTAGTCCAAACTGGCCGTTCGATGTAGGCGACTTCTGTTAAATAAAATATCTCGCTTGGCATTGAACTTTGAGCTTTAAAATTGTACAGATTTTATTTATACTCTAACAACAACATTACACACTAACTAAAGTTTGAAACATGGGATCACGAAGAACGGGACCTTTAATCTGTGAAATATCTTCTTTTATTTGTGTACACTCAGAGTAAAAACAAAATGTTGTGATTTTTGCAAAATAAAGAAAACTAACATGATGCGTGATCTTTCGTCTCCCTTCTGAATGAAGTCCATTCTGATAGTCCTCAGAAAATGAACTGTAACTTTAGTGAATACTAATCACAAAAAAATGAGTCTTATGTCTACAGAAACGTTGACATGTCAGGTTTTAAATCGTGTAAGTCAAATCGAAAACAAATATTCTCTGTTTATGTAATCTATATGAAAAAAGAGAGATAAAGTCCTTTGCGAGTCAGCTCATTATCCACTAATTCGTCCACGCCCATGGAGTGAGCGCTATTCAGACGCAAATTCTGAGGCAATACATGTATACATCGTCGCAATCGTGTATTTATTATCTTCAAAAGTGTCTATTCTGCATGTTATAGCCATGGTTATAGCGATCTCTGGAAGCCTCTGTTAGTTCCTGGAATGTCACATGGTATGCCTATTCTTCACCACGAGTCATTTGTGGACTAAATGTGCACAGAGCGCCCTCCGGCTACAAGTATGAATGGAAAACACAGTACATCAGAGTATCCAGCGCTCATAGTGATGACAATAAATATTGAATAAATATTACTCCTCTGTATAGAAAATTGATAAACATATGAGAATTCATCAATATTTCTCCAAATATGCATGCTAAATGCCCTGATGGATGTTGTTTTGTCAAAGGTAACAGCTCCGAATTTTTCATATTCATAACTCCTGACGCATATTAGGAAATTCCGGTCAGTATAAGATTTTAAGAATAAAACAGAGGTCAAAATGTGAAGCTTGAGTCTTAGATCTTTTTAATGATGTATAGTTTGATGTATACTTTGCATCACAGAAATATATTTTAAAGTATATTAAAATAGAAAACCTTCATTTAAAATTTTAATATTTTAATAATATAAAAAGTATTGCTGTTCTTTCTGTATTTTTGATATACAGCATGATGAGCATGAGACTTCTTTTAAAAACATTATAATAGTAATGCGTCCAATCTTTTGACTGGTTCTGTAATTTAAACTATAATAGGCCCATTTTCTTCACATGATGTGCTATAATACGTGCATGCATGAGATCACAAAAAAATCATGATTTTTGGTCAAGAGTGGACATTATATTTACGTTAATACAATAACTGATATGATCCTGTTATCAGCATGATCACAGAGGGTTTTTTCACATAGCCTACCTGACTGAAAGGGCTCATTATGCGGGTCTTTGTCTTCTCAGGTGTGGATCACAGCATTATTCACGCCTCCATGCATACTGTTTCTTGACAAAAAGTGTCTTAAAAAATTTAAATCTATATACTGTTTTATATGAACGAGTAGGCAGGATATTTTTTACATCATTTTGAAGCAAAAACTCTAGTCTACAACCTCCAGTACCCAGAAGTCTTGTGAACACATATTTTGTATTTATTTTGTGGCCTTATTTCAGTGACTTAAGTTTTTTGTTTTTTCAATAACCACGCATAAACATTATTCCTTCAAAAATACAAACATGTACATACAGTTTGGAACCACTAAGATTTTTAATGTTTTTAAAAGAAGTTTCGTCTGCTCACCAAGGCTACATTTATTTAATTAAAAATACAGTAAAAAACAGTAATATTATGAAATATTATTACAATTTAAAATAACTGTGTACTATTTAAATATATTTGACAAAGTAATTTATTCCTGTGATGCAAAGCTGAATTTTCAGCATCGTTACCCCAGTCTTCAGTGTCACATGATCCTTCAGAAATCATTCTAATATGCTGATTTGCTGCTCAATAAACATTTATGATTATTTTCAATGTTGAAAACAGTTGTGTACTTTTTTTTTTCAGGATTCCTTGATGAATAGAAAGTTCAAAAGAACAGCATTTATCTGAAATACAAAGCTTCTGTAGCATTATACACTACCGTTCAAAAGTTTGGGGTCAGTAAGAATTTTTAGTTTTAGTTTTTTGAAAAGAAATTAAAGAAATGAATACTTTTATTCAGCAAGGATGCATTAAATCAATCAAAAGTGGCAGTAAAGACATTTATAATGTTACAAAAGATTAGATTTCAGATAAACACTGTTCTTTTGAACTTTCTATTCATCAAATAATCCTGAAAAAAAATATTGTACACAAATATTTTGTACAATTGTACACATTAAATGTTTCTTGAGCAGCAGATCAGCATATTAGAATGATTTCTGAAGGATCACGTGACACTGAAGACTGGAGTAATGATGCTGAAAATTCAGCTTTGCCATCACAGGAATAAATTACTTTGTGAAATATATTCAAATAGAAAACAGTTATTTTAAATTGTAATAATATTTCACAATATTACTGTTTTTTACTGTATTTTTAATTAAATAAATGTAGCCTTGGTGAGCAGACGAAACTTCTTTTAAAAACATTAAAAATCTTAGTGGTTCCAAACTTTTGGACTGTACTGTACATGTTGATCACATATTATGGTAGCCAAGTTCGTGTTGAATACAGTGTAATGACACCTTTTAAATTAATATTAGGGGTGTGACGAGATCTTGTCACGAGACGAGATTAATAAATGAATTAATAAATGAGACAAGATTAAATTGTGACGAGATTTCTCATCGAGGCGAAAAGCAGTCTCGTGATAGTGTGAGGGTGAAATTAGGAAAGAATATGCCACCACTACATTTACATTATGCCTCCACTGTCGTTTTGCTTTTTATATAAAAAACAAAAAAAAAACATTTAATTTAATTCAGTTGGATAACGGTCGCTGCCACTCCCTATTCATAGAGTAAGCGCGATCACGAAAGTGAAAGTAAACGCGAGCGCATGTTCAAACGTGATGTCAATACCCCACATTTGAAAGCGGCTCCCTGATGCATGCAAATATCTTCCAATATGAAAGCTATCTTAGGCTGGGCTGTGTAGTTGTAAGCATCTCTCAGCTCTGTATCATGCTTTAAAGAAAAAATTGGTCTCTATTTGCACTTTGAATATTGAGAGAGTGCTTTGATTATGGTTGCACTTAATAAGACTAAAAGAAAACTTATTTATTTTTATGGTAACACTTTACAATAAGGATTCATTAGTTAACTTTACATGAACTAAGGAAGAACAATACTTCTACACCATTTTAGTTAATGTTAATTTCAACATTTACTAATACATTGTTAAAATCAAAAGTTGTATTTGTTAACATTACTTAATGCACTATCATGAACTAACCATGGATGATTATTTTTATGTTTAACTAACATTAACAAAGATTAATAAATACTGTAGCAAAGATATTGCTCATTGTTGATGCTGGTTAAAACACTAATGTTAATAAATGAGACCTTACTGTAAAATTTTAACCATTTTTATTTATACTGTTTTTATTTATATGGTCAATTTGTGGAAAGGAGTTCAGTTAGGAGGTCAAAGTTGTAGAAGCTCATAAATCATGTACAGTAAGGTCTGAAGAGACTTGTATGAAATCATACAGGAGAGAAGCCTGTTTGCGGCAAAACGTTTTACAGTGCTTGAATATTGTTGTCTTTTACTGCATATGATAATTCATACTCAGAAAGTAGAACTGAAATGACATTAATTACAAGATGATTAGTTAAAACATTTCAAATACACCTGCAGATTATTTTTCTAATCATGTATTTCATCTTTGAGGATTTCTTAAAAATAGTGTGTAAAAATCTCGTCTCGTGAGCTACCTGTCTCGTCACACCCCTAATTAATATGTTTATGAACAACTGAAAAAAAAGCACGTCAGGGCATGTCAAAACTTCTCCAGGGCCCCAAAAATCCTCAGACCCCAGAGGGTTAACTGCTCCACACAGTCGACACCTTTGAGTCTTGGCTTGACCACTGAGAAAGGTGTAATTCTCTGGCAGGGAATTTCCTTTGTTTGAAAGTGAGTTAATTTGCATGGGGGAGTTAACTAGTAAGTTTGTGTCCATTTATACTCTGATAAATACAACAAACATACAATGCATTCTATGATATTGTAATGCAAGTCATTAAACAAGGAGTAATTTGAAATTAAACACCACCTAGATATGGACTACAATATCAAGAAGTATAATCACATGCATTTATAACACTTTACAATATACGAAAGAACGATATACAAGCAGATATAATACACAAAATGTTATGGGGAGATGCATGTTCATTCATTTAGACAAAGTTGTCAATGAATTAATGGCAAAGAATCCATTTTTATAGACAATGTATGATTCTAGTGGCCTGTCTCTTAAGTGTTTTTGAAGTGTATGTGGAGAGCAAATGGTGACTGAAGCGGAAGGGTGATAGCACTTAGTGGGGAAGCCAGACATTACGGGGCCTGCATGGGTAAGGGTTGGAAGAGTAACTGTTTTGATGAGCAACTGTGTATTTGATCTATTCACCAGGAGACCAGAGCTATGTCGTTATGTTTATCCCTCCATGCTCACCGTCTGCGTAATTCCTAAACGCGGATTTATTATGCACGGTATAGTCAGATGACAGCGTGAGATTGTCCTGTTTTGTTGTTGCCAGGAATGCTGGAGCATCAGTTCTTGAAGCTCCACCCTCTTCTTGAAAAGGGGCTGAGAGTACCAGCTCATTTGCATTTAAAGGGACACACAAAAACGAACATGTTTTTGCTCACCCCCAAATGTGGCAATTTTAACATGATATAAAAAATTATCTGTAGGGAATTTTGAGCTAAAATGTCACACACACACACACACACACACACACACACACACACACGTTTGTTTTTATGAATTGTGGGGACATTCCGTAGGCGTAATGGTTTTTATACTGTACAAACCGTATTTGCTATCGCCCTACACTACCCCTACCCCTAAACCTACCCATCACAGAAAACTGCACATTTTTACTTTCTCATAAAACTCATTCTATATGATTTATAAGCCTTTTGAAAAATGGTGACATGGGGTAATGTCCTCATAAGTCACCCTCTCCTTGTAATACCTATGTCATACCCATGTCATTATACAAATTTATGTCACAAAAAGCATGCACTCTCTCTCTCTCTCTCACTCTCTCTCTCTCTCTCTCACTAGGGACATCAGAGACTTAATTTGCATCTTGTAAAAAGGGGCATAATAGGTCCTCTTTAAAATAAATATACATTCTGGGGCTTCTTGCTTTTTACAGTTTTACATTTTGTTATAATTATATTAGCAAATATTTCAATTTATTTAAAAAAAATAACACTTTGACTGATACATCCTGTTCATGCTAAACTTGTTCTTAAGGTGGCATCTTCATCCATCTTCCTCTATCTCCATAATATACACTAAAAAATGCTGGATTAAAAACAACCCAAGTTGGCATGAAAATGGACAAACCCAGCAGCTGGGTTAAATGTTTGACCAACCTGCTAGGTAGTTTTATTTAACTGAACTATTGTTTAAAAATTGTTTTAAATAGCTTAAAAGGAACCCAAAATAGGTTGGAAATTAAAAATCGGACACAATTACTAGAAGCAACAACAATAATCAAAAGGTGAACATTTATTAATAAGCAATTTAATAAATGTTTATTGCTTAATTATTCATTAAACTTAATAATCAATGTTCATTTATTAAATATTAATTAATGTTAATTTCCAACATACTTTGGGTTCATTTTAAGCAAGCAATACAGTAATTTTAAACAATATTTGAGTTAAATAAAACTACCCAGCAGGTTGGGCAAACATTTAACCCAACTGCTGGGCTAAAACAACCTAGCAATTTGTACATTTTAGTACATATGTGTGTGTCTAAAGCATCAAAAGGTTTGAAAAACACTGGTTGAATCCACTTGTTTTTAGTTACTACAATATACTGTATACAGATCAGGCATAACATTATGACCATCTTCCTAATATTGTGATGGTCCCGCTTTTGCTGCCAAAACAGCCCTGACCCGTCGAGGCATGGACTCCACTAGACCCCTGAAGGTGTGCTGTGGAATCTGGCACCAAGATGTTAGCAGCAGATCCTTTAAGTCTTGTAAGTGGAGCCTCCATGGATCGGACTTGTTTGTTCAGCACATCCCACAGATGATCAATTGGATTGAGATCTGGAGGAATTTGGAGGCCAAGTCAACATCTCAAACTCGTTGTTGTGCTCCTCAAACCATTCCTGAACCATTTTTGTTTTGTGGCAGGATGCATTATCCTGCTGAAAGAGGCCACAGCCACCAGGGAGAACCGTTTCCATGAAAGGGTGTACATGGTCTGCAACGATGCTTAGGTAGGTGGTATGTGCCAAAGTAACATCCACATGGATGGCAGGACCCAAGGTTTCCCAGCAGAACATTGCCCAAAGCATCACACTGCCTTCTTCCCATAGCGCATTCTGGTGCCATGTGTTCCCCAGGTAAGCGACGCATACGCACCCGGCCATCCACGTGATGTAAAAGAAAACGTGATTCATCAGACCAGGCCACCTTCTTCCATTGTTCCGTGGTCCAGTTCTGATGCTCATGTGTCCACTGTTGGCTCTTTCGGCTGTGGACAGGGGTCAGCATGGGCACTATGGCTGGTCTGCGGCTATGCAGCTCCATACACAACAAACTGCGATGCACTGTGTATTCTGACACCTTTCTATCATAACCAGCATTAACTTCTTAATTTGAGCTACAGTAGCTCGTCTGTTGGATCGGACCACACGGGCCAGCCATCACTCCCCACGTGCATCAATGAGCCTTGGCCGCCCAGGACCCTGTCGCCGGTTCACCACTGTTCCTTTCTTGGACCACTTTTGATAGATACTGACATACAGACCAGGAACACCCCATAAGAGCTGCAGTTTTGGAGATGCTCTGACCCAATCGTCTAGCTATCACAATTCGGCCCATGTCAAACTCGCTCAAATCCTTACGCTTGCCCATTTTTTCCTGTTTCTAAAGCCGGGTGCACACTGTGCGAATTATAACAGTCCTTTACGATTGTTGCTTGTCAGACTGTACGAACGTGATCCTCATGTCACACTGTAGGATCTCAGCCGTCATTTATGTCAGACTGTACGACAGTCAAGACGTGTTAAAAACGGACGCACACATGAACACTCGTCCGGAGTTCTACATCATCAACCTACACACTTTCGGTGACTGAGAGCTGCATTACATGCGGGACTGTAATAGTGGCTAACAAAGACATCTCTAGCATTCATTATGATCACAGCTTGTCTTGAAAAACATTTGTCGTAGGAGAAGTCACACTGCAGGACTGTGCGCCAAATCTTCTGACACTGCCAGAATTTCGTCAGAGGAAAAATTTGATCGTAACGGTCATTAATGGGCTGTCTGTGAACGTCAAACTAGCAATCAAAGACTACATATTTTAGCCTAGGATTACAGGAATCTTTTAGGATTCTCAAAATTTGTCTCAGATGACTAAATTGTGGCCAAAATTGCACAGTGTACACCCGGCTTAACACATCAACTTTGAGGACAAAATGTTCACTTGCTGCCTAATATATCCCACCCATTAACGGGTGCCGTGATGAAGAGATAATCAGTGTTATTCACTTCACCTGTCAGTGCTCATAATGTTATGCCTGATCTGTGTATTCATGCACCACATTACAAATGCTGCCCACTAACTAGTTAACAAACAAAACTGACACTTTCAGTCCTCTAAAACAGTTAACGCAGACACATTGCTGTATGTGAAATGTCTTGGCTGCAGCATGTGACGCAAAGCTGAGAGCCACCTTGATGAGGTGTACTTAGCAAGCGCCATATGGCTAGAGGGCCTAATAGGCACAGATTCATGGCTGCTGCATGAAGAATTATTGTGCCAGCAGTGGGGAAGACACAATAATCTCAGAGCCTCACCTCACAAATGTGCGAAACACAGTCATATCTGTGATAAATTCCTCACCAACAATAACCACACATGTCCTCACTTTGGCAACATACCAAATGCTGAAAAACTGCCATTTTCAGATGGGAGGAAAACAATCACAACAGCAGGTGATGTGTTTGCCAGCCATCATTATGTACTTGTGTTCCTAGAGCCTCTTAAGCCAAGAGTAATTTCTTTCAGAGTTAATACCACTGGACAAAGTCACATTCCATTATAGCGCAAGCGTATAACACATGGATGGCCAGTATTGTCACCACATGTCTGGCACAAGTGATGTCTGACTTTTTAAACATTCTCTGAATAAATGTATATAATGATTTTAATTCATCTTAACAATGTATCTTTCTTAAAGGCTCCAATAACAATTCTTGTAGAAATATATGACAAAACACTGGACAAACACAAAAACAACAATACTTAAAGGTACAATATGTAATATTTTTGCAGTAAAATATCCAAAAACTAGGCCAGTGTTATATATTTTGTTCACTTGAGTATTTACAATATCCCAAATGTTTCCAACTATTTGTAAATCGTGAGAAAATTGCAATTTTAACCAAGGCTCCGGGACGTGTGAGGAGTCGCCTGTCAATTGTGTCATACCTGCGTTACCTTCGGTTACTGGTTTTATTTTGTAGAAACCATGGAAGCACCAAAGACACTTTAATATATTACACATTTTAATAGACAAGGGAACGACTGTTTTGATATATTTATAGACAGAAAACGGATTGTTATATAGCTCATTTTAAATAAAATTCTGCAGACAAAACTCATATAGTCTATATTTTACTACACATTGTCTGTCATATGAACCAGTAACTACACTCAATCAATCAGTCAGTCAGTCAATCAGTCAAATAATCAAATCCAATCAATCAAACAAACAAACAAACAAACAGCAAGCCAAATATTCAGCACAACTCATTAGGTTATAAGCTGCTTGTGTTTGATTCACCTAAAAGAACCTGCATGTAAGAGTCAATTGTTCAGGAATCAGCTGAACTACACTGGTTGCACTCAATGTGATATAACCGCCGCTCTGTCATGCAAAAGCTTTGGCTACACATCTGTACTAGAGAGGACTCGCTGTTTGTTCATATTAGACTTCATAAAATGGCTTCCTGCTTTACTATGTGTGTAAAATAAACAAACCACAAAGCAGTTCAAAAATATGCAAAAGATATATTCATGAGAATTAATACCTGAATGTCTCACAAAATAGAGGTGCAGTTAATACCACCAAATATAAACACATGTGAACAATAGAGAACTTATCTGGAAGAAGTTGGTGAGAAGTCCATACAGTCAATGTCCGGATCCCGCTGGCAGAAAGACAGACAGAAATCCAAATGATGAAGGTCTTCCAAAATCACAAAAAAGCATAATCCACAGTTAGTGTTGAGTTCCCAAAGACAAAAAAAATATGTATTTAATCCTTGTGAAACGTCATCCATAAACAGGAATTCACACAGGTTGAAGCATTTACTGCACTTCAATATCACGGCATTGATCCAGCATGAGTTGAGCCACTAAAGGCCCCATGCTGCCATTCAAGCAGGCCGAACCATGTGGGACTAGTGTACCATGCTAACCCACTTAGTGGTAGTCACATACCATGAAGCCCCTTTACAATAGACAATATATGCTATTAGAAAACATCCACAGCAAATACTAGTGATGGGACGGTTGATACAGGGGCTCCAATACTCTGACACAGTTTTCAAAGCACTATTGTATCACACGCTGTACCGATGCTTGACGTTTGAAGCTTCGAACGTCATGCAGTATCGTAAAGTCGGGACAGCTGGTTTGAACAAATTGGCGCTTCACCTGATGCATAAAAGGAAAATGCATTTAATCATGTTTTATTGCTGGGGTCTCAGAGATCCTGAACAGAAGGGTTAAACAGCTCACCCAAAATTATAAATTATGATCACATCATTGTATATTTTATATTATTGATCAATATGTGAATCCGTTGACTAGGCTACACATGACACGAGCTGTGGTCTCGTCTCATTGTCACAAATTAATTTAGATGAGATTAGATCAGATTAGATAGAACTGTATTGATCCAAGACAAGAGTGATTCCGTATGTCGAGGACTTCCGAAGCTTTGTCTGGTCATGTGCTTTTCAAACCGTAGATCTGCTCCCCGATTTGTTAGATATGGTGGAGAAAACAAGTCTGACCACATTACTTGTACTGGGCAATAAACCTGATCAACAAGAGTGAATTGTAAGTCAAAATCAGGTAGGCCATTCCTACCTCTCCATAGCAGACTGACTCCTTCTCTGACTAAAAAGAAATTATTCCTAACTGCATATAACTCTTTAGCACCCCCTTCATGGTGGGGAAGAAGAACTACAGGAAAACCATGATAACAGTTTCTTAAACTGTTACAGTTATTGATTCACTAAAAAGAACCAGCTCATGAGAGTCATTTGATTAAGATTCAATAATTGTTTGAACTACAGTGGTTACTCAGAATGTGTATTGACTCACAAAAAGAACCCACTCAGTCATTCGTTTGGGAATTGGTTGGACTACACTGTCACACTGTACAGTAAAATCAACAAGCTTAAAAGCGGTGTTGGGGTATGTAATGTGAGTATGTTAAGTAATGTGAGTAATGTAATCAGATTACTTTTCTCCAAGTAACTAAAGTAACACATTGCTTTTGAATTTATAGCAAAATATCTGAGTTACTTTTTAAAATAAGTAACACAAGTTACTTTCCATAAAAAGTAATAAGTAACAAATTAGTTACTTTTTAGGGAGTAACACAATATTGTAAAGCATTACTTTTAAAAGTAACTTTTCACAACAATGCTCAAAAGAGTCCTGTGATCAGGAATCTGACTAAATAGATTATGCTGTATTTAGAAGTGGCGCTTGCGTGCACTATCAGAGTATTTTAGTACTGTGGTCTGTCTGCATCAGCAGAAGAATGCTTGTGCAAGAACCACTAACAGAGCTGGATGACGGCTTCCTGTATTTTGATTTATTTGAATCTGATTGATTCAGTTTATAAATGTCAAAACAATACATTAACTGATCCTCACAAATCACACTATTTTGAAATTCAACATACTGGCTTCAGTGATTCAGGTACAAATAGAGAGTTTGAATGGGACTAAAGTTTTAATTGGGTCACTTTTATGTTTGTCTGGCAAAATTTCATAGTTGAAATGCAATCATTTCAACATGAATCCACATGATTGGGAATTTTTATTTAGGATTGGGAATTTTCAGAGCAAAAGATTTCCCAACAGAAAGCTACTTGGAATGAAAGTGACCTTTTCACCAAAATTATAATGTGGCCGCAGCTTTCCACAGATTAGTGGAAGACATTAATAACTTAGCCTGTTCCTTGCACAAACCTATCATGTCTTCTGAAGATGTGGAATGAAGTATGTTAGACTAGTTTTATCGTGTTTTTCTTTTTCTTTTTTAAACCTCTCTGAAAAACAACAACAACAACCAAAAAACATCTCCAGTGTGGTTCTACAAAATATTTAATTTTGTTTTCTACAGAAGAACGAAATTCATACAGTTTTGACCGACATGGTAGAGAGTCAATAATGATAGTATTTTCATTTGCCTTTGCAAGCAGCACTACTAATGTAGAAGATATGTCTTGTCTGGGTTTGGAATGTCTAATGTGAACCACAAAATGAGTTAATAATTTGTCTTTGGGAGAGACTGAGGAAAAATCATTGTAAGGTTCAGTGACTTCTGCAGGGAAGTAAAGAAGTTTGACATCTGAATAATTGATTCCCTGCTTCAAATTTAGGACCAGTGGATAAATCTAGTTTCAGTAGTATACTTTATTTTTAATTAATCAGAGAGTCCTGAGCTCTCCTGTGATCATATCAATGCCATTTCATTTGGTGGCTGTTAATCGATTCTTGATGAGCTTTAAGTAATATCCCCTTTATCTTGTAAAAGGCAGTTTGGAGAAACGAAGGGGCCTCTGACGTGTAAACATCATTTAAATCATGTTAAACGTATGGGTGGTCTTAATCATATAATCTGCTTGTGTAATTGTTAATTAACCAGAAGCTTAGTATCTTCATGTCTTTGGCAGTATTCAAACATATTTCCAGTGGAAACTTTGATATTTCATTCCTTGTCCTCTGTCTTCTCTCTTTTTGGACATGCAACAGAGGGAATGACACATTACTTTCCTAACTAGACAAACACATTTTCCTACCAGTGCAGTCAAGGGTGCAAATTCACTTATGACACAACATCACTCTGGTGTCCTTCCTTCATCTGTATGTGTCTAATACGCTGTGGTTTGACATTGTCTCTGTCACCGAGAACGTTTTCATCAGTTCTTTCTTGCGTCAGTGGTGCTTATAGCACAGAGTAAACGCCCGTCAGTTGCTTGCCCTTATTGCCCAGTATTTTGCATCAGTGCTTTTTAATTTCACAAACACACTTTGGCTCGCCTTAGTATGATGGTTTCCTAACACATAACAAGGCCATTCTTCTGCAGTAAATACACTAAATATCAATGTTCATATCTTACAGGCTCAAAGCAGATGTAAGAATTGAAGGAAAATCCAGAAAACTGAGGTCAAAATCAAATAAGAGTTTAGGGATCTGGGGTGTCCCATTCTTGGATTGAATTTTTCCCTTTACATAACTGTTTTTTTTATTTTAGTTTTAGTTTTTAATCAGCTATGTAATGTGAAATGTTTTCAGAATGTGAGTAAAGCTACAGTCACACTAATTTCAGCATTACATCAGACCTTGTGTTACGAAACACCCCGTTTAAAGAAGGCGAGGGATGCAGGATACAAAGCACATTCAAGTACAAAGCACAAACAGCGTCATACATACAATAACAGGATGAACAGAATGGGGAGTACAAATACACAGAGTGACGAGGGAGCTAAACAGGCACAGGTGGAGGAGGTTAACTAATCAGGGACTAACGAGAACAGGTGCAGACAATACAGTGTCCTCGCGCCGTGATGACGACAGAAGAGGGTGTGGAGAAGAGGCGGAGGCTTAGGTGGAGGGCGTGGAGCTGGTGACAGATGGGGATGACGTGGAGGCATCGGCGAAATGATGGACCATGGTGGAGCACAAGGTGGGAGGAGCCAGAGTGGAAACCTGAGTGACAGGTTGAACAGAATCCAGGGTCTGGACAACGGAGGTGGAACCATGGTGCAGGTAGGAACCGGCTTAGTAGAGAGGGTGATGGACCAGGATGAACCCGAAGCGCTGGAAGCCTGTAGACCAGCCACTGACTCCCGGGACTGAGGCATTGACGGGGATCTGGCTGACAGGGGCAATGATGCAGTGAGAGAGGGTGATGGGGAAGCCAGAGGAAGGGAGGAGTCTGATGATGACGTAGGTGTGCAGATTGTAGGCTTTGCCGGAACACTGGAAGTCCATGTCAGCAGCAACCCAGCGGAGTCTCCTGGCAGATAGGCCGTGGCAATGACGAGGGAGTGGTGAGGCAAGGTGCAGGTGACGGGTTGACAGGCTGAGGTGAAGGCGTGGGCCTGGAGGCCGATGCGTGGCCGGAGACTCTTTCACGCCGTGCTGGTGTTGGAGAGGTCCAAGGCGAGGCAGGTGAGCCGCACAGAGCTAGCAGCTTGATGACACCAGGGGTGTCGACGGATGCATGAGACTGGCTGAAACCAGTGAAGGAGACAGGATCAGGATGTTAGGCCTGGAAGAGGGCAGAAGAAGGTCTCCGGACGTAACCGGTGAAGAGACTGATAATACAAGGGTGGGAACTAGGGTGGGAATAGGATTCACCGACCACAGATCTATTAGGTCAATGTCCGCTCCTGGCTCTGCGATGGACTGACCTGCCTGCCAAAGCTCCAGCGCCTTGATTTTCTCTGGCTCCGGTACTGGAATGGTGTGTGCCTTGGGCTCTCGAGTGACGAAAGAGAATTAACCACTCTAGAGTGACATGGCTAGATACTCCAGTCACCGTTGGTTCTCCGGGCGAAGAAGGAGGTGCAGTACAGGTGAGTTCATCATCTTTGAAATATATATACTCATTTAGAGGGTCGGTTATTCTGTTACGGAACACCCCGTGTAAAGAAGGCGAGGGATGCAGGATACAAAGCACTATCAAGTTTGCTGGAAGAATAACAGGTAGCAAATATACTCATTTAGAGGGTCGGTTATTCTGTTACGGAACACCCCGTGTAAAGAAGGCGAGGGATGCAGGATACAAAGCACTATCAAGTTTGCTGGAAGAATAACAGGTAGCAAACAGCGTCACACATACAATAACCAACACAGGATGAACAGAACAGGGAGTACAAATACACAGAGTGATGAGGGAGCTAATCAGGCACAGGTGGAGGAGGTTAACTAATCAGGGACTAACGAGAACAGGTGCTGACAATACAGGATATCTTGGTGACACCTTGCAAGTGTCACAGGTTATGGCGTTATATCGGATTAGGGTCTACACAGGCCCCTGTCGACTTTTCATAGCCCTATATATAAATAAAAATGTGTATACCCTAGTTGCTGGAAACATTGTTTTCAAACATAATAATTTACTTGTGTTAGGTTTTGCATTTGGATACATATTTAGACATTAAACACTACTTTTTGTCAAAGTTGAGATTGTTTTTGTATTTGCATTATTGTTACAGTCAAATCTGGACACAGAGAAAGCTTTTTGTTACTCACACTAGCTACATATAATAGCTTGATCAGTTACACAAAAGAATATTTAGTCAGTGTGATCAGGGCTATATTTCAAAATATATAATTGAGTGTTTACATACCATGAACAGAGATCTGGTCTGTGGTCTCTCCTCTTGTTTGAAAAATCGCAAATCAATCAGCGATAGATAAAGGGACGGCATGGCGGGCTTCCATACATGCAACATGTCGGAAGTGCTGGTATGCAAGGAAAACTGTCTAAAGGTTAAAAAAAGTGGGCGTACTGACCCACTTCGAGCACTGCAAAGCATTGAAAGGGCTCTGATCCAACTGTGACAACTGAGCATTGACAAATTTATAGGCAACAATGGGCAGCAAATAAGGCAGTAATTGACAGTGCTCTGATCCAATGGTACTGGGCATTGTCAGATTAACAGTACCTGTTCTTGACAAGTGCCAGTTTAGAAAATGAGTGTTCCCCACCCCCGCCAAATTATTACCATTGCCAGTTTGCAGTGTTGGTGAACAGCCAACTACAAGTAACAACGCTACAAGCTTAACTACATTTCTGTCATGACAACTCTTGGAGTGTTTGGAATGGTAATGGTAATGTTGATATGTTTGGTCTTGGCGGAATAGATCTGCTACGCTGCTGCTGCTTTTATTGCTGCTGCTGCTGCTGTTGATTATTGCTGCTACAGAGCAAGTACAGGACTTGCTACTGCCAATACATACACAACACACTGCTGTGAGCAAGTAAGACATGCTGCTGCTGTACAATATAGCGTACATGAATTACCTATAGCAGATCCTACAGGTAATTCAGTCACGACGTCACGACAGAAAGACTAGCATGTTTAATATTTTTTTAGGTCATCCATGACAAGTTTAGTCACATGTGTGACACTGGCCAATAGAACCACAGAAGCATTTTCCAACATGCTTTCAAACATGCTGAAATGAAAGAGATACAATGGTATCATTCCTGCTAGGTGGAAATTTACATTGGAGGGAAATGTTTGTGGAAGCAACAATACACTGCATTTATGATGTTTCCTCGAGGGACTAAGTTACTGCCGACAGAGTGAGAAAAGATAAATTAAACATATGTTCCTCAGTTCTCTTTGGAGGAAATCCAAATATTCATGCAATCCAGATATGTGTCCAAATTTGGGCTTTCTTGACGACAAGACAGAGCAAAACTCGTAGCCATTGTTTGTTTATGCTCATGGCACCTTCTGTCAGTCTATAGCAGGGGTTTCCAACCCTAGTCCTGGAGGGCTACCGCCCTGCAGATTTTAGCTCCAACCCGAATCAAACACACCTGAACCAGATAATCATGGTTTTCAGGGCTGCTTGATAATTACAATAGTGTTGGAGCAGGGTTGGAACTGAAATATGCAGGACAGTAGCCCTCTGGGAGCAGGGTTAGACACCCCTGGTCTATAATCCCGCCTTCTTGATGACGGCATGTACGTGATTAAAGATGGCATGTGATGAATGGTTGGGTAGCAACGTGTAGTCTGACATGTTTCTTGTCCACGACACGACAAGATTTTAGAAATCAAAATTGTATAATCTGACACAGGGGACTATCGTGACCGAACAAAAATACAATGTAGTCTGAACCCGGCATAAAATAGCATTGTGCAGGGTTGGAAATGGCACCAAAAATTAATAAAAATGCTTGCAAAATTATGGATATAAATTGTCCCTGTACAAGATTTTGTCTTTTATATCATATGATATAGTTAAACAATATCACACAAACAAAAGTGACTTTTTCCCAAATACAAGCATGATTGCAAATGTGATATTTATTTTAATACAACAGTTCAATAAACAGCAAGCTGATATTCATTTAAAATTGTCAATTTTTTACTTTTTTTTTGCTCCCGACAAAACCAAAACTAGACAAAAAGTCCAGGAGGGTGGTGGAGAGAAGGCGGTCTTGGGAGAGGGATGGTGGGCGATGCCCGTGCAGGGGAACGAGACATAGACTAGGGCATGGCAGATGCGGGCCTCGGTCATAGGGCATGGACGGAAATGGGCCGTGGAGCATAGGTGATGCTGGCATGCTAGAATACCTCCAGGGTGGCGCTGGTAGCTCAGGGGGCCATGGCGGTGCAGGCAGTTCAGGGGACCAAAGAGGCGCGGCCTCCATGGCCTTGGTTCATGGGCTGAGGCAGTCACAGGACTCTGGTCAGGTGCTGGAGTCTCCTCTGGATGCTGGTCAGGGGCTTGAGACATCACAGGACACTGGTCAGAGACTGGAGTCCCCTCTGGACACTGGTCAGGGGCTGGAGCCGATGTGTGTGCAGTCCACACACATAAAATGGCCGTGGCCATAATGGTCAGCACTCCATTCTCTGAAGTACTCTTGTGGAGTAGCCATCTTGGCTGAGGGCTCAGGCATGACAGCCATCTTGAACAGTCTGTGGCTGGGTAAGCATGACGTGAACAGTTTTTTGCTTAGAAGACGTCACGTGAACAGGCACTGACCTGGCTGGCATAACGTGAACAGGATTTGGTGTGGTAGTCCTGGTGTGAACATGACGGTTGGGATGTGGAGACTCTTTGGTGTGGTGGGTACTGTAGGATTACGGGGCCCCTCGTCCGCAAAACCCACAGTAAATGATGAACCGGCCAGCAACAGGGCATGGTCGATGTATTCCATCAGACTCCAGCTGATTGACCCTCTAGGCATCCTAGAGGAGATTGGTTCATCCAAACCAGCACAAAAAATGTCCCTAAGAGCTCTGTCATAAAAACCCACCAGATAACAAAGTCCACAGAAGTCCTGAACATAGTCCTCGATGGGGCGATGGCATTGGCGTAGATGCAGGAGGGCAACTGCTGAGGTTCATAGTTAGAGGTCATGCATTCTGTAAGAGAGATCCACTGGAGGCAATTTTTGACGATTTTGTATGTTTGCCACCTGCCCTGATCACTGCCCGTCCTCTGTTTCTGCTACTGCCTCGTCCTTGCCATTGTTTGTGCTGTGAATTAAACTTTAATAAAGCTGCAGATGGATCCTCACTCCATTGACCCTTCATTACAGAAGACTTCGCCAAACAGTGATCCAGCAGCCAATTATGCAACTATCATCAGAATTGTCTGCACAAGTCAACCAGCTCGCTATACACCAACATCAGCTTCACTCACAGAGGAGCTCGTCAAAACACTACAAGAGTCTTCGTCTAACACCAACTGAGGCAGCGTCTGCTCAAATTACCACCTCAACGAACCCTACAGCCACTCCTGCCTCCTCAGTGAACCCATGACTTACGTTTCCCAAAAAGTTTGATGGAGACCCAGCCAAGTGTAGGGGACTTTGTATCCTACGGACTCAAGCAGAATCTCATTTGTGTGTTCTCTGCTGATCGGAAAGGCTTTAGACTGGGCCACCTTTGTTTGGAGAGAGGATGGTTCAACATTCACTTCCTTTCACATTTTTCTACAATGGGTGACCAGTCCACTCACTCTGTGTCAGGGGAGAAACACTGTAGCTGAATATGCTTTGACGTTTCGCACTCTCGCTTCACATAACAGGAGTGGATTAAGGATGTGTTAAAATTATTATTCAGAAAAGTACTGAATTTCGAACTTTCAAGCTGAGTTAGCCTGTTGTGACGAGGGGAAAACACTTGAACAGATTAACTGAACTGATGATACAGATCGATAATCTGATTCGATCATGACGCCCTGTTCGCACACATTTCCTCTATGCACAAGCCACTGTATCCAGTCCAGAGCCCATGCAACTCGGCTACACTCATTTAACTCCCGAAGAAAGAGAACGGAGAACGCAACATCATCAATGTTTGTACTGTGGCCAAGCCGGTCATCTCAAGGCATCATGCCAGATCCAACCAGCCTCACCCAACTCCAAATCGGTGAGTTCCCGAATGCAAATAAATAATTCTGCATCCTGTATCAAAATACCTGTGAAAATGATTAGCAATGGCAAGACAATATCCACTAATGCTCTGTTAGACTCGGGGGCAGCTGGTAATTTCAGGTCTAGCACATTTACCCAACAACATAAAAATCACACTAACATCATGCAACTCTCACTTGGCAGATGAGGCGCTAGATGGCATCCCATAGGAGAAGGAAGAGTTACACACATCACTGAGGAGGTCCACATGCAAGTGGGAGTACTTCACAAAGAAAATATCAGATTTTATGTCATTCAGTGGCAGTCTCAGACCTTGCATTGATTTTCGTGGCCTCAACAACATTACCATCAAGTTTTGATACCCCTTACCATTGATACCTGCAGCCCTCGAACAACACAGATAGGCCAAGTACCTTACTAAGCTGGATCTTCGCAGTGCTTACAATCTGATTCGCATCAAGGAGGGTGACGAATGGAAGACTGCATTCTCCACTTCCACAGGCCACTATGAGATCTTGGTTATGTTGTTCAGATTTGCAAACAGTCCCTCGGTGTTCCAGTCATTTATCAGCGATATCTTCCGTGACATGCTCGACCGTTGGGTCATTGTATACATCGATGATATCCTGATCTACTCAAACACCCCAAACAAATACATTGAGCACGTAAGATCCATTCTTCAATGTCTAATCCAGTATCAACTCTATGCTAAAGCAGAGAAATGTGAGTTCCATCAAACTTCTACGTCATTTCTGGGATACATCATCAGCCACGAGGGGGTAGCTATGGATGAAGGCAAGGAAAAGACAGTATAGGAATGGCCCCAACCACACACATTAAAAAAGACACCACGATTTCTGGGGTTCGCTAATTTCTATAGGAGTTTAAAAGGACTTCAGCTGAATCACCACCTCCCTAACTGCCATGACCAAATGCTCTTCTTCTCGCCTCATCTGGTCACCCAATCCTGCAGGCATTCCAAGATCTCAAACACGATTCACACCTGCTCCAATTCGCCATCATCCAGCCCAAGTCCCCGTTCATAGTGGAGGTTGACGCTTCAGGACAGACATGGGGTTGCATTTCGGAACGTCATGGGACCCCAGCCAAAATGTTTCCCTGTGCCACATTCACGAAAACTGTCTTCTGCCAAACGAAACTACGATGTGGCCAACCGTGAACTGCTAGCCATGAAGGCTGTGCTAGAGGAATGGCGCCACTGGCTGGAGGGAGCACAACACCCTTTCACAATCCTTACAGACCACAAAAATCTGGAATATATATGCTCAGCCAAACGCTTGAATCCCAGACAGGCAAGATGGGCCATGTTCTTCAACAGGTTCACTTCAAGTCACTTACCGACCGGAACCAAGAACACTAAAGCCGACACCTAGGAACTGAATCTGATGAAAACATCATCCCTGAAAACTGCTCGTTGCACCTGTTCATGGGATACAGCCAAATCACACAAGTCAATGTCCAGAACCCTCCACCTCCTGAATGTCCTTGTGACCGCACTTTTGTCCCTGAACCTCTGTGCAAAAAAACTCCTAACCAAGTTCATGAGTTCCCAGCTCTGGGCATCCAGGTATTACAGCCACTCTACACCTAAAAAAAAAAAAAAAAAAAAAAAAAAAAAAAAATCGATTATGGTGGTCAAATGACCATTCAATTCGTCAATAACTGTATAGTATGCAGTACCTCCAAACCATCATGACAGCTCTCTGCTGGTCTTCTCCAACCCTTACCAAGGTGAACAAAAGTAAACTTCTATAATGTACTTACGAAAATAGAGCACTTTAAGTACATTATAGAAATGGACTTTTTTTTCACCTGGGTACCCATCCCTCAATGTCCCTGGTCTCATATCGCAATTGATTTCATTACTGATCTCCCTGAGTCTCGTGGCAACACCATCATCCTCACAGTCATAGATCGTTTTTCCAAATCCTGCCGACTCATTCCTCAACGCAAACTTCCCACTGCATTTGAGACAGCTGAAACACTTTGCAATTATGTCTTTCGCTTCTATGGTCTACCCGAAGACATCGTCTCGTATTGGGGCCCACAGTTCACTTCAAGAGTGTGGACAGCTTTCTTCAAACATCTCAACATAAAGGTCAGTCTCACTTCTCGTTACCATCCAGAGAGAACTCAACGTTTCCTAAGAGCTTACTGTCAGCAGAACCTGTCTGACTGGAGCAAATATTTAATGTGGGCCGAGTATGCACAAAATTCACTTCAGAAACCTGCCACAGGCTATTACAAGTGAGGCTCCTGCACCTCCTTCCTCACACCACCGGAAAGAGCCACCATCCGAATATTGACTGTTTCCCATTCGGACTCCATTACCCATAGGACTTCATTCCTGGGACTGATTGCACACACATCTGCACCACATTACACACACACTTCATAAGCAGTTCACACACACACACACATACACACACACACACACACACACACACGTTGCGAAGTCTTGATTTGATCATTTCTCAGCGTTTTCATTGTCGATTGTTATACCTGTGTTTGACTTGGATTGTTTCTTGTATCTGATTCTCTGCTGCCTGCCTTGACCCTTGGCTAATAGACAAATGGCACATAATGGCTGCCTGTCTCTGAATTTTGTATGTTTGCTGCCTGCCCTGATTACTGCCCGTCTCTCTTTCTGCTACTGCCTCGTCCTTGCCATCGTTGTTGCTGTGAATTTAAATTTAATAAACCTGCAGATGTATCCTCACTCCATTGACCCTTCATTACAGTCCTTTTTTCCACTGTAGCACCTGCCTTGATATATATATATATATATATATATATATATATATATATATATATATATATATATATATATATATATATATATATATATAAAACACTTATTTTGTGTTCCACAGAAGAAAGTAAGTCATAAAGCTTGGAACAACAGGAGGGAGAAAATCTTAATTTTTAGGTGAACTACTCTTTAAACAAAATGTGAGAATGAAACTTCAGCAAAGTTTGCTCAAGGACATCATTGTTTTATTTGCAGAATTGAGAAGAGTAGAAAAGGTGCAAGGAGAAAGAATTCCTCCTGTGGACTGCTCAGTGTGCTATGAAGACTTATGGTCATGAAATGCCATGACACAACCAATCTTTACAGCAGCAATCTAAGGCAACCAGAGAAAAGGCAACCACATTTTCACTTAATGTTATAGCAATATTCCATCTGCCCAACTTTGCAAAGGAAAGTTTTGTTAGTTTTTATTTTTGACACACACACACACACACACACACACACACACACACACACACACACACACACACACACACACACACACACACAGAGGTTTGTTTTGCTATCAAAGTGAGGACATTCCACAGGCGTAATGGTTTTTATACTGTACAAACTGGTACATTCTATCCCCCTACACTACCCTTACTACTAAACCTACCCATCACAGAAAACATTCTGCATTTCTAAATTTTTTATAAAACATTTAGTTTGTTTTTAAAGCTAAAGCTATTGCTGCAGCTTTGCTTATGGCGGAAAAACTATCCATACTGCCAATTTCCTCGAGTGGCACCTGCTCACAAAATAAAGATGGGTAAACGGAAAAAGACAGATGACGATGATAAAAAAGCCAAAAAGAAAGAATAAAAACGAGGGTAAATATTGGAGCGGCTTTTCCGAGGTGGTGGAGGGAGGAGCTACGTGTCCTGAAAGGATTAAAAACCGATGCAGAGTTTAGCCACATTTCTGCTTGACAAGTAAGTATCCCTGCTTGATTTGTTTCATTTTTTAAGAACTACACAACTAAGATAAATTTCAAAACAGGCCTGCCCGTCCCCTGCCTGATGCTTCCTCTTCTCCCCGCCCGTTGACTCCTCGAAGGCGCTGTGGGTGTGAATTCCTCTCGTCGGAGCCCATTGACTCGGTATCAAAACTCTAGCCGCATAACATACAGATAAAATGTCACGCGCTGTGTGCAAAGCAACTATTGAAACCTACTAATTCACTGGCTTGTCATGTTGCTGAAATAATGTACTAGCAAACCTTATTTAGCATTACATATCGATAGAATAATTACTTGCATACTGTAACGTTAGTTAGTTACCGTTATACTAACTATTTATTACTTATAGAAATAGTGCAACGTCATATAGTTACATTACATGTATTGCAAAATACGTAATGTTTTGAGGACCAAGTTTGTAGTCAAAGTATGGGCAGGCCATAGTCAATGTAAATCATATTGATGATGTTTCGTCTGTACCAGTGAATGTGCCATAACTGTTTATCCGCCTTACTAGCCTGCGTGTTCACGGCAGGCTCCGTTGTGATGGGGGAGGAGCTATGGAGGGAGGGCTGTAGCGCAGCATAGAGCAAGGGGGAGTGACCTGTGAGTTGTGCTTGTTCAAATTTTCAGGCTAAGTCAAGGTTTTCTAAAAACTCCCTACAACAGCTTTAAAAAACAAAAAAACACAAAAAAACCCCACAAAATTCGCACAAAACTGTTACATAACTCTAAATAGGGGCGTTTCCTCCGAGTAGGCAAGGGAGGCAGTGCCTCCTCAAAAAAAAAAAAAAAAAAAAAGGATGAGAAAATAATCCATATTACATATAAAACATATAAAACACCACCCGTGCATTCATTTCTGCTGCGCTGTTACACTTTTGCGGGAACCAATCACAGACTGGCTTATCCATTGCTGCTTCTGCAAACCGCAGATCAATGCTACAAACCAATACAAACTAACCCTGCGTCTCAATCAGCTCCCTAGTTCCCTAGTCATGAATCAGTATATCATGAAAGTGAATGTGGCTGATTCCCTGATCAGTGCCCTAACTACTGAACTAGGGAGCTTATTGAGACACACGGTAAACCTGTCTGGAGTTTTCGCATCGCTCTGCAAAGTACGTCACCCGGATGTTGACTTATTGGTTGAAGGACTATCCAATTGCGTGACTAATGCTCGTATCACGCCTCTTGTGCATAAGAAATAATAGCAAACTCCCCAGACCAATGTTCAATTTTAAATTGAGCTTGGTCTGGCGATAGCCAGACTAATAAAACACCACAAATATTACAAATTATGACATTACAAAGAGCGGAAGTCACGCGTATTTCTTAAGGAACACTGCCCAATAGCGACACCCGCAGGTAAATGTAACTAGTCCACTCTCACTTCCAACAAGGGTGACCAAAAAAACCCCAAACTATAATATAATCAGGGAGAAGAAAACTTCATATAAATCACAAAAAGAGATTATTTATTTATACAAAAATATCAATAAATACAACAAAATACATGACCAAAGTTCCTTCCCCCGCAAAAAAATAATTAAAGGTACAGGTTGTAGGACCTGCCACTAGAGGGCGCACTACCAAAACAATAACAATCGCATGGTTTGGTTTGATGACGCTAAGAAGGTGCGTGGAATGATGGGATTTGTTGTCTTCTACCCAACCGCTGACGGCCTTCAATCAGACGGAAAGATAAATCATGGATTTAACGGATGAGGTAAAGTTTTATAAATGTTGTGTTTGATGTCATAGTTTTATTATATTGAATTAGACCCGAGTAATGGAAGGTTTACAACAAAATTTTTAGTCATAGATGTTAGAATATTTGTCCAATTCGATGGTGTGATAACACAGCACAGTTTCAAGTGTTCAAATCAATAATAATAAATGTTGAAGTAGGTGAAGTTTGTCATGAAGCTCTCTCCATCTAGAAAATGCAACATCGATATTGATCCTCGCTCTTTCTCTCCTCTTGTCCCAAACTCTTCTTGGGTCATTTGGTTGGCCCGTACGCTTACGTTTACGGGAGCTGTCCTTGTCGACAGAACCAGCGGCAGATGGTAAACAGTAATTATGTTCCATAAATAAGTAACACAAATCACCATAAAACATGCAAGAAGTAAATAAGGAACTGCTTGAAGCAAGCTAGTGGTTTGCTGGACGCTAGACACTACTTCCACATTTGTCCACGACACTGTTGTCATGTGGTTTCTACGTCAGTAAAGGCGGTAACAAAGGGTAACTGACGTCATTGACAGGCGCTGCCTGCACTGCCCCGTGTCACTGTTTAGAATGGGAATTTTCTCATGATTTACAAGTAGTTGAAAACATTAGAGATATTGTTAGTAATCAGCTGGACAAAATATATAACACTAGCCTAGTGGTTTTTGGATATTTTACTGGATATATTATAATTAGTAGGCCTATCTACCGCACACTGCAAAAATTGACTGTGATTTTAACGGTAAAAAACTGTGAAAATGTCTGTCATGGATTTGCACTTAATTGATTCTCAAAAATACGGAACAAAGTGCGTTCCGTATCAGTTCAATACGGAACAAGACTTTTATGTGTCAAATACGGGACGATTCCGTATTATACGTAACGGTTGGCAACCCTATTTGGCGGGGACTTTAGACGTCATCATTAAAAACGGGACATTTGGACAGCATTTCTCATGAAAAAGTGGATAAGTGTTAATAACAGCGCAGATCATAATCAGTGAGCATGTTTTTAAATAAAGTTGTTTTCTAAATAAAGTTTGAGGAAGCTTGGTGGTGACGACGTTGATCCGCGACTATGGTGTGCTGTAGTCCGTTTATAGCCTACTGTTAGCCTTTTATATCTGGTCTGCCTCTCTGCTCAGTGTTTTGCCTGCCTGCTGTCTGACCTACGCTCGAAGCTTCGTGGAGTTTATCCTAAATCTTTCTCTTTATTCCTATTCACATAATATAACTTTCTTATTTTTCACTAGATTACTTAACCTATTGCATAGTATTACTAAACGGAACGATTTATTACTAGTAATCTACCAGCGTAATCACCTAGTGTCAGCCATAGCCCGCTAGCCTGCTAGCTACCGTCTATTTTTTTCCTCTAAACTAACCTTCCTTGTCGATCTAATGGCGGATTTATCCGATGTATGTTATTCTGATCTGTCCTCGCCAGATCGGGAAGCTGTGGAGACTTTGCTGCCCGGCATTCATCGATCCACCGCGAGGTACAGCGTCCCGCACATCACCCTTGCCCCAGGCACCGGCAAGCGACCGAGACATCCAGCTAGCGAGTCCCGTGTGCGATGCAGCTTTTCGGACGGCGTACAAAAACACGGTCAGTCATGTCCGACGATTATCATGTGTATTAACTGCAACATGTACAGCTTAGCTCTTTCTGTCAGCAGTGAGACTTACACATGTGATAAATGCAGGGATATTGTCAGGCTGACAGAGAGAATCTCAGAATTAGAGACACGCATCCAAACTTTAATTGAGGATAGTGAGAATGAAAGGGCCTTAGATACTGCTTTGGATGCGACTAGCCTAGTAAACACTGCACATTCGGTTCCGGTTGTAGAAGCCACGCAGCAGGCTAACTGGGTGACTGTGAGGCGGCATAGTGGCAAGAACAAACACCACTCTTCCGTTCCGATTAGAACATCAAACAGGTTCTCCCCACTCAGTGACGCACCCACTGAGAATCCTGTTGAAAGTGCCCTAGTTATTGGCGATTCTATTACACGGAACGTGAAAATAGAGACACCAGCCACCATAGTCACATGTTTGCCGGGGCCAGAGCACCTGACATCAAAGCAAATTTAAAAGTGCTGGCTAATGCTAAACGTAAATATTCTAAAATCATTATCCACGTCGGCACAAATGATGTTCGACTTCGTCAGTCGGAGATCACTAAAATTAACATTAAAGAGGTGTGTGAACTCGCAAATTCAATGTCAGCAGAAGTAATTTGTTCTGGCCCTCTTCCTGTTCGTCGGAGTGATGAGATAGTTAGCAGGTTATCATCACTCAATGGCTGGCTGTCTAAGTGGTGTCCGCAGAATAATATAGGTTTCATAGACAATTGGAAAAGCTTTTGGGGCAGACCTGATCTGTTGAAAAGAGATGGTATTCATCCCTCCCGGGATGGTGCTGCTCTTCTATCTAGAAATTTGGCAAATAGTCTTAGAGCTAAACCATGACAAACCAGGGCCCAGATCAGGACGCAGACAAACTGGCTAAACCGACCGTCTGCTAGCTGCCTCACGTCACAGAACTCAAATAATTCACAGCACATAGAAACTCTTTCACCTAGATATTATCACATAGAGACTGTGTCTGTACCTCGAACTAGTAAATACAAAAAACTTCCGAAACCTTTTAAGGGTAAAAATTTAATTGATGTTCAAAAAATGAAAATCACAGATAAATTAGATAAACAAATGATAAAGCTTGGGCTACTGAATATTAGATCTATTTCTTCAAAAGCACTTATTGTAAATGAAATTATCACAGAAAATAAACTAGACTTGCTGTGTTTGACAGAAACCTGGCTAAAACCAGACGATTACATTATTTTAAATGAGTCTAGTCCTCAAGGTTATGACTATCGACACAATCCTCGACAGAAAGGCAAAGGGGGAGGTGTTGCTGTAATTTATAGTAATATATTCAGAATCATTCAAAAGAATTTCAAATATAACTCCTTTGAAGTGATGGTGCTTTATGTAACATTATGTAAGTTGACATTTGTGCTGGCTACTGTATACAGGCCACCAGGGCACCATACTGACTTTATCAAAGAATTTGCTGATTTTCTATCAGAGTTAGTACTGGCTGCGGATAAAGTCCTTGTTGTTGGTGATTTTAATATCCATGTAGATAATAATAAAGACGCATTTGGATTGGCATTTGCAGACATTTTAAACTCTATTGGAGTTAGACAACACGTGTCAGGACCCACTCATTGTCGTAATCATACCTTAGATCTAATACTGTCGCATGGAATTGATATTGATGCTGTTGAAATTCTACAGCAGAGCGATGATATATCAGATCATTATTTAGTGTCGTGTATAATACAGTTAGCCAAGGCTACAAAACCACCACCCAGCCATAAATATGGTAGAACCATCACTTCTACCACTAAAGATTGCTTTATAAATAATCTCCCCGAGCAGTTTCATCGCCTTAGTACACCTGACAACTTAGAAGAACTCGATGCTGCAACAGAAACTATTGGCTCTCTCTTTTCCAGCACATTAGATGCAGTCGCTCCTTTACGTCTAAAGAAGATTAAGGAAACTAATCCAACGCCGTGGTATGATGAGCACACTCGGGCTCTAAAACGAGCTGTGAGAAAAGCTGAACGTAGTTGGAAGAAAACAAAACTAGAAGTTTTTCGCCTTTCGTGGAAAGAAAAAATGATTGAGTACAGAACGGCTATAAGAAATGCTAGATCTACTTATTTTTCAAATCTCTTAATAGAAAACAAACATAATCCTAGGTACTTATTTGACACAGTGGCTAAATTAACTAGAAACAGAGATTCAACTGCTGACGTTTCCAAAGAGCACAGCAGTAATGACTTTATGAACTTCTTTACTTGCAAGATTGACAATATTAGAGAGAAAATTATAAACATGCAACCGTCTACAGTTTCGCTTCAGACAGTGCACTGTAGTGTCCCTGAGGTAAAACTAGAATCATTCGCCGCTATAGGAGAGGAAGAATTATCTAAACTTATCAAATCATCAAAATCAACAACATGTATGTTAGACCCAATGCCGACTAAACTACTGAAAGAAATGCTTCCAGAGGTCGTAGGTCCACTTCTTGATATAATTAATTCATCGTTAACACTAGGATACGTGCCAAAAACTTTTAAGCAGGCTATTATTAAACCTCTTATTAAAAAACCTCAACTAGATCCGAGAGATTTAGTAAATTACAGGCCAATCTCGAATCTACCTTTTCTGTCAAAGATACTAGAAAAGGCAGTTTCAACACAACTGTGCTCCTTCTTAGAAAGAAATGGAATCTGTGAGGATTTCCAGTCAGGATTTAGACCATACCATAGTACTGAGACTGCTCTCGTTAGAGTTACAAACGATCTACTCTTATCATCCGATCGTGGCTGTATTTCTCTATTAGTGTTATTAGATCTCAGTGCTGCTTTTGACACTATCGATCACAACATTCTTTTAAAAAGACTTGAAAACTATATTGGCATTAGTGGAATTGCTTTGGCATGGTTCAAATCTTACTTATCTGACCGTTATCAGTCTGTAGTAGTTAATGAAGAGATGTCGTATCGATCACAAGTTCAATATGGAGTACCACAAGGCTCAGTACTAGGACCGTTGCTTTTCACTCTGTACATGCTGCCCTTAGGAGAGATAATTAGGAAGCATGGTGTTAGTTTTCACTGCTACGCTGACGATACTCAGCTCTATATTTCCTCGCGCCCTGGCGAAACCTACAAATTCACAAAACTAACAGAATGCATAGCTGACATTAAAAACTGGATGACAAGAAATTTCTTATTATTAAATTCAGAAAAAAACTGATATCCTAATCTTTGGACCAAAAACTTCCTCACGAAAAAACCTTGAATACTCTCTAACACTTGACGGGTGCTCCATTAAATCTTCGTCCTCAGTTAGGAACCTGGGTGTGCTCTTTGATACCAATCTTTCATTTGAAAGTCATGTTTCTAGTATCTGTAAAACCGCCTTCTTCCATCTAAAAAATATATCTAAATTACGACATATGCTCTCAATGACAAATGCGGAACAGTTGGTTCATGCATTCATGACCTCAAGACTAGATTACTGTAACGCTCTACTGGGTGGTTGTTCTGCTCGGCTTTTAAACAGACTACAGTTGGTCCAAAATGCGGCAGCTAGAGTTCTTACTAGAACCAGAAAGTATGACCATATTAGCCCAGTTCTGTCAACATTACATTGGCTCCCTATTAAACATCGTATAGATTTTAAAATCTTGCTACTTACTTATAAAGCTCTAAATGGTTTAGCTCCCCAATATCTAAGCGAGCTCTTGGTGCATTATAGTCCTTCACGTCTATTGCGATCTCAGAATTCAGGCCAGTTGATAATACCCAGAATATCAAAATCAACTGAAGGCGGCAGATCCTTTTCCTATTTAGCACCTAAACTCTGGAACAATCTTCCTAGCATTGTTCGGGAAGCAGACACACTCTGTCAGTTTAAATCTAGACTAAAAACACATCTCTTTGCTCTTGCATACACATAACACATTATCAATACATTAACATTTTTCAAATCCGTTAAAGGATTGTTACGCTGCAATAATTAGGTCGGCCGGAACCGAGAACATTTCCTATAACACTAGATATACCTGTACATCAGAATAAGAATGGCATCTACGCTAATATCTGTCTCTCTGCTTATCCTGAGGTTTTCCGGGTGCTGGATCCAGGCCGTATCCAGATCAGATGGAGAACCTGTGTCTGGACCTGACTACAACGTAGCCCAGGAGACAATGGGCCTACAGATCCAGTTCTGGCTGCATCTATAATTCAGATTTTTAAATCTCCGTATCCGCTTACATATATTTATATATAATCTATTTTTAATCTCTATAATAAAAATGTATAATTCAGATTTTGATCTCCATATCCATTTACATATATTATATATATCTTCCAAGGGGTTTTTTCCCTCCTAGGACTTTTTTCCCAGTGCTAGCACGCTGGGTTTTTCTCCTAGGGGGTTTTTTCCACCCCTGGGAGTCAGCCGACATTGGCTTAATGTAGCACCATCTTGTATATGTTACATATTACCACGCTTGCTTGTACAGCTTATTTTTAACCATTTCTCTTTTTTCTGTGCTCCTAATATGTAAAGCTGCTTTGAAACAATTACAAATTGTAAAAAGCGCTATATAAATAAATTTGACTTGACTTGACTTGACTATATCTGACGACTTTATTTAGGCTTCAAAATCTATAAATGATGTGTTAACTTGTAAGGATTGTCTTGATAGACAAAACGTGTAAGTGTCCCTTTGTTAAACACAGAGCTTATTTTCTGCGATTTTCCAAAAGTCTATGGGAAAAATGCATAGGCTTTCAACTGAGGGAACCCGTGCGCCGCTAACTTCCGGGTTGGCCTACAAAAACGCGTCATCCCTGGGGCACTCTATTACCTACCTGGCCACGCCCTTCAATAGCTGTAGTCACCTCGCCGGCTACATAAAGTTACACAGAGGAGTCATGCTTTACAGTCTATGGAGTCATGCCTCCCTTTCCTCTCATAGGAAACCATATAAAATCATCAGACCCCCCGGCGTGCGGTGGGTTTTGTGGGGGGTAATTGAGAATGAATGGGGGAAAGTCACGTGAGAGGAGGCAACGTCTCCATCGCGCTATGATTGGATGTAATTGGTTATGATTGGATATGATTGGTTTGTGCGATAACTCCCGCCTCTCGTTGACGTGCGCGTTCCGCGCGTCAGTTGACTGAACAAATGATGGCGTCAATGGGAAGACTAATTGAAAAGTAAGTAAACAGATCACCCAGTTAGATATCACCGCTTTATGTCACGTCAAAATCAAACTTGAAATGGACTGAAAGCATGATGATTGCGGGGTTTTTAGAGCAATCAGCTTGGTGAAATTAAAAATACAATTCGTGTCTGTGACAGACGGTGTTAATGGAGCATGACTGATGATCCAAAATAGCCTAGGTTGACAATTAAAAAGAAAAACCACAATACACAAATAAAATATATTGTTTAAATTATTATTGCCTTTAGTTATTATTTTGGAATGAATGTAGAAATGCTTAAAACACTAACTTGATGAGACTGACTTGGTTTTGAAAAAATAGAACATTACATTGTTAATGTAAAATTACAAAATAGAATTGTATTTGGTTTCTTTTTTTCTTTTTTTCTTTTTTGATGTACTGTAATGTTAATTTAACAAGGAAGATGTGTCAACTTTAAAAGTAATGCACATGAATTTGCATTGATTCATAAAAATAAAAAAAATGTGCCTCCTCATTTCAGAACATCACTGCACGCCACTGACTCTAAACTATTCTGAGTCTAACTTCCAAGAACTGTTCTGGTGATGGACATGATAAATTTGATGTTTTGAGTAATTTGTGTACAACAACTTTAAGTTAAGTGGTAAGCCTCCAAGCACAAAAAGTAACAGCGATAAACTGGTAACAAGACAAAATGTCAATTCTGTTTTGTAAGATGTGTCATTTTACACAAAATTGCATTTTGCATCATGTAATAATCATCTCTATGATAATTGCAAACTATGACTGATAATTTCAACACTCAGAAAGCAATTTTCAGTCAATGCTATAACATGCTTAGTTTACAAGGCACATGTAATACAGTTGGTCACTTTCTCCCATGGTAGAGCCACAGAGGTTGGCATCTCTTATATGAGCTCTGATATTAGATAGTTGCTGCCATGTTGCTTGGTTGTTACTAGACAGAAAGATTTTCAGTGGAAATCTATGAGATTTCATAGACTTGCATCAGCTAATCATCAGCTGTACAGCAAAACTTCAAGTCATGTTGAAGGAATGATGGACTGAGTTTGGTGGATGTAGCTTTATTTAAAAGAACATAGAGTAGGAAATTTCAAAGTCCCAGGTTGTCATGCTGACATATCTAGCATCTTAAGGAAATATTCTGAATAATGTTGATTACCACAAAAATGAATTGATTGTCCCTCTTTTAACACACCAAAAATTGGGTTACTTGAGGCACTTACAGTACATTTGGAAGTGAATGAGGTGAATTTAAATTTAAAGTACATAGTGTTTTAAAGTTAGCCACAAGTGTGTTAACATGACTCTAGTTGAAAAATGACGTTTACTTCTTCTTCTTTTTTCTTTTTTTTTTTTGTAAAGTTATAACAGTTTTGCACTTCATTGCTTTGACAATGTGAGTCCATAAACCATAAAAACAACTAAAAAAATAATTTAATCAATTTTACAGCTCAAATAAGGATTTTGTTAGCTATAAACAGATAAATGAATGTAAGTCCTTTAATAAAGTTACAAGATTCATTTTTCCCCTTTTAAATCCTCCAAAAATTGGCCGCATTTATTTGTAAGTACTTTCCCATAACTTGCTTTTATTAAAGAAATGGAGGGATGAGTTATATATATATGCCACAATGATTGTGTTTAACTTGTACGGAACCTGGAATTTATCTTTAAGCAACCCTTGTGAAAAAGAAATACAGAACTTGCAGATTTAATATTAGTGTAATAAAATGTCACTTGAGTTTAAAGAGATTACACTTTTAAAAATTAAGTTGCTTTAAAACATTTTAAATCATTGTTTTAATAATATTTTGTCATGCTTTAAAGCAATATACATTTAAAGGGTTAGTTCACCCAAAAATGAAATAATGTAATTTATTACTCACCCTCATGTCGTTTTACACCCGTAAGACCTTCGTTCATCTTCAGAACACAAATTAAGTTATTTTTGATGAAATTCGATGCCTCAGTGAGGCCTCTATAGACCACAATGCCAGTGAACTTCAAGACATTTAAAACAGTTCTTGTGACTATATTATATCTTAATATTATATCTTAATATTATAAAATGACAAGAAAACTTTGTGCTGCAAAAAACAACAACAAAATAAAGAATTTTCAACGATATCTAGTGATGGCTGTTTTCAAAACACTGCTTCGAATCTTTTTGAACCACTGAACTCACATGAACTGATTTAAATATGTTTTGAGTACCTTTCTGGATCTTGAGAAGTTCAGTGGCATTGCTGTCTATATATAGAGGCCTCGCTGAGCCATCGGATTTCATCAAAAATATCTTAATTTGTGTTCCGAAGATGAATGAAGGTCTTACGGGTGTAGAACGACGAAAGGGTGAGTAATAAATTATAATATTTTCATTTTTGGGTGAACTAACCTTTAACACTTGATTATAATGTTAACTGTAGTGTTAAATCAATATTACATTTAAAGTTAATATTTTAAAATGCACTAAATTTTAACTTCATTATCAAAAATGTCTAATTACAAATTAAAGATTTAAGTATATTTAGTTACCATAAATGCTTGTCAGTGTATACAGCAATACACTTTAACCATATTTCAACGATAATAGAAGTAATTATGAAATTACACAAAAATCTACTTAGGTCATACATAAGTTGGTAAAAAAAAAACACAAAAAAACCCCAGCTAATTTCATTTAATATCAATTCAAACTATAATTGTCAGGGAACACAATAGCACAGGTGAGTAAAAGTGAACCAGGAAGCAGTGGAAACAGGTGAAATTTAGAGGATTATGTACAACCAGAGTAGGTAAAGTATGAAGACAGTCTGAAGAGTTTATATTTACATTTACAGTTAATAACCAGATGATCTGGAAGAAACAGGGATCCAGGCAGGAGGAGGGAACAATATACATGACATATATTTCTTTATATAAATGTTCAATTATACAAATTACACATATATGTATAGCATATTGCTTACAGTGCACATGGCCTTAAATGTTAAACGGTGCAGTTAGGAAAAATAGAATACAGTAAAACAGTTAAAACATTAAATCTTTATTAAAACATTAAATTATTATTTTTTTTAAAATGAAGTTGTGCAAAATTAGAAAACTAATGAACACACAACAAAACAAGCCCAGAAGCTTGATGGATTAGCTGGCTAGCCTGGTAAATTTGAGATTAGTTTGCCCCAATTCTGGGTTTTGGGTACCATGAAAGTGACTTGGTGTATACATATATTAATATATACAGATCATATGTAATATAAATAAGCTGTAAATAAACTTTAAATATGACGTGACCTTACATGTTTGAGTCTCTATCGCTATTATCAACTATACAAACTAACTTCACAAGTTACTAATCCTATAACACTGAGTTTGTTCAACTACCTTCATGGTACAGGCCCCAGGTATATGATGCATACTGTTCATTTTTTAAGTTTTAGAGTCTTTTTGGATGTCCGCAGCTCAGTGACCTTTCGATTAATAGCAACCCTTAGTTGGCCCCTGGTGGTTCCAGGAGATCTTTGGATCACTGCATCTGTAAAAAAGACAAAGAAATGTCTTTTAGTTTTACCACGTTTATCTAAGGACATCCAAATTATAATCCCCTAAAACACATTAAATGAACACGGGCATACTTTGTTAGGTAGATAAACTGAAATTTAGGCATTTTTCAAAACCAGGTGTAATCCCAATTCTATTTCATACCCCTTTGCCCTTCCCCTTGCCCCTTGAAACAGAGTGGCAAGGTGTAGAGGTGAAAATATTCCCCTAAGAAATGGGAAACCACTACTACACGTCATCATAGTTTCTTTTATTAGTGTCCTGTAACATTTAACCAGTATGAAGTAATGAAGTGCGCATATCAACAGAAATCAGGCGCGAGCACATTTAACAGATTACTCACTCACAACATTGCATTGTATTTTGGACGGCGCTCGGATTTCAGTGGGAAACCTATGAGCCTTCGAGTTTCCCTAGACTGGTGAAGCTGCTTTTTCATCGGGCCAAGCTGTTTGTTTAACCATTGCATTTCGTGCCAAGTCGGCCGGTACGGATATGGTTTTATTTTTCTACTGTGGCGCTTCTTGCAAAGTAATACAAATGAGTTAGTTGTTGCCTTGGTAACGCAAGAGTTTACAGACGATATGAGATGTGTTCACATCATTCAAATAGCACGTTTAACAAGCTACAGTATGGAGAAACTGGCAGCCAGGTAACACATAAGTGATTGATCCTGAGTGGAAATATCACTACCATGATCACTACACGCATTCTAGCTGTGTATGCAGGGAAATTTCTCATACCCAGTGTTGCCAGATTGGGCGGGTTCCCGCCCAATTGGGCTCCTTTTGGTCACGTCCGACCGGAAAAAAATGCATTGGGCGGGTCTTTAAAATTTGGGTTGGTTTTTGATGCAACATGCGGGTTTTTATTTTTGACTATAAACAGTATTCTTTATTATTTTTTTAATGAAAACTAACTATAAAATAAATTATATAATGTAGGATGACGTTTAAATTAGGTATGGTTCAGGTTAGCCAATAAGGTTCAGGGGAATCCTGTCCAATCAGACTTCAAGCTTGATTGGCGGGTTGTTGTAGGCTAATTCGTTATATCGTCAAAACTGTATTATCATCATCAGTGATCATCATTCATCATCATCATCATCATGCCAAAGTGGGGTAAATATAAAAAGTCCTACAGAAAGGAATGGGAGAGTGACCTGTCTTTAAAAACATGGATTACACCTGTGGTAGGCGATGATACAAAGGCATTTTGTAAATACTGTCAATCAGAAATCAGAGCACAGTTAAATGATTTGAAAGAGCCTGCTAATACAAAAAAAAAAAAGATGACCAAAAGCGCCGTGAAATTAGAATCGCTGCCTACATTGCTTGTCACAGTTCAATAAATGCGGTGGACGATTTGTCAGACATTTTGAAAGATGAGATGGGAACATTCCAAATGCACCGGACAAAGTGTACAGCCATTATCAAATCTGTCCTCGCGCCACACTTCAGAGAAGAACTTGTGGAGGATATTGGGAAGTCTCCATATTCCCTGTATCTCGATGAAAGCACTGACATATCCGTGAACAAACTTCTTTGCATTTGTGTGAAATACCACTCAAAAAAACACAGCAAGTTTGTAAGTACATATCTTGGACTTGTGGAGCTGACAGATGCTGATGCTAAAGCCATATCAGACACTGTTGTCGCTTTTCTATCAAAGAACAGTCTCCAGATTAAAAACATGATGGGCATTGCCACAGATGGTGCCAACGTAATGGTTGGAAAAAAACACTCGGTTTTCACCCTAGCTTATTCGCTGTGTTTGCCATTCACTTGACATTGTTGCAAATAAAGCAATGCAGCTTCTTCCAAGCAACATAGAATACATGGTTAGAGAAACCTACAACTGGTTCACACATTCAGCAAAGCGGCAGTATGAGTACAAGAACATATACGAGACTATCAATAACGGGGCTGCCCCTTGAAATTAATAAGTCCAAGCTGTACCCGTTGGCTTGTGATGGCTGACTGCATTAACCGCATTGTGGATCAAAAAGATGCCCTCACACTGCACTTTAACATGGCTTCAAGTACAGAACACTGCTATACTGCTCGGCTTTTAAAGGAAATGTACAATGACAAAACTAATCTCCTTTACATGTACTTTCTTCAGCCTGTTCTGATGGAAATCAAAGCTGTAAATAAATGCTTTCAATTAGAAACAGGAAACTCTCTCGGTGTGTTTAGAGACTTGGAAAGGCTGTACATGACAACTGTGAGACGCATTCTCAAACCGAGCGTCTTGCGTAATCACAAGCAGCTCCGTGAACTTGACCTCACACAGTCTGGCATATTCCTATCCCTTCTGGATGCGGACCTGGGTACCACATTTATGGACAAACTAGAGGAAAGTAGGCTAGCCCCAGACATGAAGGAGAGAATTTCTTTGCGTTGTATGGATTTTCTAAAAGAACTTGTAAAGCAGTACCAATTGCGTTTACCTGCTTCAATGGAAATCCCGAGCAAACTGGAGCTCTTCTGCCCGAAATCTGTTATGTCCACTATAAATAGGCCTGGAGTAAAGGACTTGCCAGCTGATCTTTTCTCGTGCCCCATTGGTACATTAGAAACGCAGTGGAGGAATGTGGCAACCGCAAACTTCTCTGATGTTCAGGACATTGACAAGTTTTGGCTCGAAGTCGAAGCGTTTAAAGATGCAGGGGGGCACAAGTGTTTCCAGGAATTGTGTAACCCAATAGGAAAATGTGGTTTAAATTTATTTTGTTGTTCATTTCTTTATTCATGGTTTATTTATTATGATGGTATTATATGTTAAAACCTTCAATTATTAAGTGTAAATGTGTTTAGTTTGTTTTATTTTTATTTCTTACCTTATGTGTGGCCAATCAGATGTCCAGGGCAGAGGTGAAGGGGAGGAGCTAGAGGAGAGAAGGAAGAAGGGGTATGAGAAAGAACGTGACAGCGTGAGCTGGCGATCTGTATATTAAACAAATAGATTTGTGTGTTGTTATTATAGATTAGTGGTTTTCAAAACGAAAGCCGAGTAACTAATTTATAATTTGAAAGGAGAGAGGGGATTTTAAAACAAAGTTTCTACAATTTCTCCCTATTTTGAGTTTGCGTGGACAACGCAGCTCGTGCGTTCTGATCAGATACTCTGTTAGCATGATCTAACCCAGTGCATGCGCAAGACAGAGTGTTGCGCAGAGACTAAATCTATTTACCAACGAACGAGGACAGCGCGAGGAACTCGGGAGGACATCGGACAGTGCTCTGTGTAGGGCATCGCTCGACAGAACTTACCAATGACTTTATCAATGAACAACATGATTGAACAAAGCTTCATTTGGTCCAAAAGATCCATTTCCTGACAGGAAACACCTAGCCTTAACAGAAGTGATGACGTGACTTCTTTTAACAAAGGACTCTGTCTAAAGGACTTCTTAGCTCATCAGCAATAAACTAATCAGAACCCATCACGTGGATCTGATCACATTAAATCTATTGATTCTCTCACAAAACCCTCTTGTATTATCGGACAGAACAGGAAAACACCCATCAACGGATTTAAAGACGAATCTGTCCTATCAATACCTCCCTTGTGTGAGCAATCCATCCTGACCCGGTCACTCGTGACTCCGGTCAAAGTTTAAACTATGCTTAAGGACTCAATCTTGAATCTCAAAAGGGACAATTGTCGATTACTTAAAGTATTAACTATATCCAGAATAACATTTGCTATGATGTGATTACTAACATGTTGGAGTCAATGCAGTATATGTTTGTATTCCCGTATGCCTCTTCTTTCTCTGGTAATCATTGTTTTAATTAGGTCAGTCTAATAATATGTGTGTAAGAAGTGTGTCATGTTTGAGTTCTAAATGCAGAATTTATAATTCTCTGTAATTCTGTGTGAATGAAACATTGAAATTCGGTATCAGGAAAATATTAAGAAACATTATAAAGTTGTTAATAAAACAGGAGAATGTTCCACAGATATCACGCGATGTGATCAATAGACAATAGATGAGGCGTGTCTAATCTCCATAGCAACGTCTCATTGGAGGATCGCTCCCTTAAAACTATGCTGTCCGAACAAGCTGGAAGTCAGAAGCTGGAAGTCCGAAGTCAGTCAGAAGTCGGTCAGAAATCGCTCGAAATCGGTCAGAAGCCGGTAGCCGAAACACCGCTACTTTGACCACGGCGGAAAAGTCGCATGGGTCATTGATAACTGATTGACCGGGGCTGATTTTCCATCGAACACCCGACTTCAACCACGAGCTGCGCCGCTGATCATTCGACAGCCGTCACATCCAGACTCCAAAACACTTCGTGAAATATCTGACCAAAGTCTCCCAAGAAGAGAGCCGCTCAAGCCAGACGCTCAGAACAGTTGCACCAGCCAGCAGCATCCTTCAAAGCTTCCGCGCAACCCACAGGGCTTTCCCGAGAAGACGTCACCTGAAAGACAGCCAATCCAGAACGGGATTCCGCTGTACACGAGTCACGGAACAACCCGATTACCTCAGCTGTCACAGCAAACGCAGGTACAAGCAAACTTCTCTCTCTCTTGCTGGAAACTGGTGAAACTCCTTTAAACCTAAAGAATCAAGCCAAAGCTCTGCTTTTGTGATTTTCCTCAGGTTATGAGTTAAGTTAGCACTGAACTTGGGACTTTTCATAACTCATCAACTCCGCGAATGTGTGTGCATGTATGTATGTGTGTGTGTGTGTGTGTGTGTGTGTTTAGCCTTAGTTTCCTGTAATCATTAGAAGTAGTCAATAAATCTTGTTTTGATTTTCACATATACGAGTTTCTTGTGCTGTGTGTCAAATTACTGCCTTAAACTTAAAAGATCAAGTTACCTCTTGCTTATAATATAATAATTACAATAATAACAATAATCATAATAAAATATTGTTACTGTTGGCCGCAGAATAATATTTTATCCAGAATTGGTAAAATACTCTAACCTCAATTTTCGCTGGACGAATAATTGATGAAGTGTTAAATATTAATTCTGAATCATTTACAGTGAATCATTGTCACATTCTTATTCCCTGTAACAATTAAATTGAGCTAATAAATAGGCTAAGTCCTTACACTGAGTTACTTAGCAACACTCGGCGTTCCGCTGGCGGCGAGGGATTTCCCTGATCGTTGTCATCGAGTCATCGATTGTCTGCACGAGTGAGGAAACCTGTTTAACTGGATCGAAGCAACTATTTCACTATCATCGTTACGATTCCTGAATGTCATTGCTCTCCTCATCATCTACCGGAACGGCGGTTGATTGGTTTGAGTCACCTGGAGGTACAGTTTGTTAATTCATTTTTTTTCCCCCTCTCTGAACGGAACGGATCTTCATTTATGGGCCCCAACGAGGTTGAAATGGTTATAAAGACTATGGGTTTCACTATTATTTGAAGAGTTTAATACCTGCATTTGTGAAAATGTAGTGTTTATTTTCTACAGTGCTTGTGTGAACAGAAACACATTTTTTGTATTTTCTTTTATTTAATTTTTAAAACATCCTATTTTGATCTACTAAATTTTCTGAGTGATTTACTTTGATTCTTTTGAATAGAGGTGAATAACGTAATTCATTCATTATTATATTTATTAGTTGCAGTTGATTAAAATAGCATTACTTTAGTTATACTTTAATAGAAGTTAGGAAACCTGAGGAGAATACATTTAGCGGTAAATAATTTATTTGACGAACTCAGGGCGCTGTCTCTTTTACAGAGTCAACAAAGCGCTACAATTGGCACAAGGTGCCATAAGACTTCTTGTTCTGCCTGTTTCCAATGCCCATGTTGAGCGGGCATTTTCCCTCGTCTCGCTTTTAAAAGATGACACTAGGAATCGCACGGGACTACCTTTACTCTCCAGCATCATGGATGTGCGCACTGGCCTGGTCAGAAATGGGTTTACCTCGGCAACATTCAAACCTCCCAGGCAGTTGCTGGAGAGATTTGACTCAACGATCTATTAATCAAACTGGTTGTGACTGTACAAAGTTGGTCCTATTATTAAATAGTTCTAGAATTGTTCTATAATAAAGACGTTTTCATCAGTTCTGCGGGGATTATCTACGTTAACTTCATATTAAAAGATAAGCGTGTTTATGCTATTAGCCTACAGTTTTATTTTGATGTACAATTCTGAAGTTTGATCATTTCTGAAACGTAATAGCTGATAAAGTGTCTAGTGACAATTCAGTGTATCATTCAGTCATTATTTTATTTAAAATTAAAAGAAGGAAAAAACAAGAATTCATGTTGATTCGCCCAGTGGTCTATAAGTTAATTAATAATAATAATTTTAATATAATGATAATATAAAAAAAAATAATTAGTTGGTAATTAAGCACAAATTTGTAAGTAGCCTACTAATACAAAAAGAAAAGTATAATGAAATGATTTGAGAATTGGCCTATTAGAAAAGAACTGTAGTTCTGACAATAGTAGCACAAGAACAATAAAAAATGTTGTCCCCTTCTGAGGTTTCCGATGTAGACCTTGTGTTTTATTAAAATTATCATTTATATTTAAAAAAAAAAAAAAAAAAAAAAAAAAAAGATGCACTGGATATACTTGGGGTGAGCCTGGTGCTCTCCAATGTGCGATTTGTTAGTCTGGTTGTTTAATAAGAAAAAAAAATTGTGTATTTTATTCTATAACAGTTTTAATAACAGTATGTATTTTGGGCTGGTATTTTTTGAAATGGGCGGGTTTTAAGCTGTAGTTGGGCTGGAAATCTTTAGTCCAATCTGGCAACACTGGAGGTGAGCAGTTCACGCTATTCCGCGTTAAGGCCCTTTCACACAGGAGCGCTGTGCTATGAAACCCATTTGTTTCAATGGTTTGCGCCGCGCGAGGACTGCGTTGACCAAAGCGCAGACGCAGCGCAGCGCAGCGCAGCGCAGCGCAGCTTGCGCGCACGCCGCGGTCAAAGTTCAAAATATTTCAACTTTTGCCGCTGCGCTCTGTGACGATTACCCGTGCGACCAATAGCAACGGGGCATCCAAACAATCGGAAAGCAAAATGGATGAACAGCTATTTACTGTGTTGGAATTTCCAGAGCTATACAATACAAGTTTGCTGGTCGTATAGAGACATCGGGAGAAAAGTTGTGTCATGAAGACATGACAGACACTTCTTAGCATGGGACATATACTTTGCTGCTGACCGAAATGTGGAACAAAAATCAAATGATTAGATGATTAGAACTCCCGATACAAGTTTGGAAATCTCCAACTAAAGGCCCGTACACACCAGGACAAATATCGCACGCGTTTATCGTCAGCGTTTTTCGAGACGTTTTTTGTGTTCACACCCAAGCGATTTTCACCGGCGATGCGCCGAGTGAAAGTGCAAATTCACTCCCTGACAGTATGTGGTGCTTGTGCTTAACGGTAGTGCAAATAAACATATGATATTAATAAAGTTGAAGAAGATAAAAAAAATGCATATATAAAATGGCATAGGCCTACATTAACGGTAGTGCAAATAAGTCACAATGACAGTAGTGCAAGTGAACGGTAGTGTAAATAAACATATTTATGAAACAGACATTCTCAACTATATTTCTTGAATGTAAAAGAAAAAAAAAAGTAAAAATACAGAAATAATACACATCTCGCGCGCGATATTCGTCTCGGTGTGAACAGGCCTTAATGTGCTCTGGCCAACGCAGCGCAAATCGCTTTGTATCTGAAGAGCTGCGCTGAACCCAGCGGTGAGCGCAGCGCATACCGCGTCCTGTGTGAAGGGCCTTTATACTTAATATTTACTTTTTTACACAGTTTAAATATAATTTTACTGGGTCATTTCTGAAAGATTTTCATCGGGTTCGGCGCTATTTGAGTGTCTTATCTGAAGAACACTTCAAGAGATTTTGTTTTTTTTTCAGATACAAAACGGTAAGATGCTAGCGAATTAATTACTTAGTTTTTAATGTAGTTATTAATCTAACTTTATCAAACAATGTAATTTGTCCATGTGAATCTAAATAATGAGGGTTGTCATGGTGTCTAACCACTTTTTTGACACGTATTAGTAATAGGCTTTAAGCATATTCTGACTCAATCTGTTTCTAGCAGCAAATATTTAATAAAGTGAGATGATCTGCTGCTGATCCAGAATGTCTTGTTTAATGAGTATTGACAGTCTCATCACTATTATCAGAGCAGCTGAAAAGCCTCTTTATTTCATGTCAATAAATCCTGTTTTCACCTCATTCATCAGCATTCATTATGCTGATGTCTTCAGATCTGTAAATTGCCACATTAAGATAATTTTATTGATGTCAACAGAGTGACACGACCAGCCAGAGACATCTACAGGATATAGGTAAGTATCATAATGACATTTATTTCATTCTGTGATAAACCAGGATTCATATAAAACACAAAACTAAGACAATAAACAAAAAAGTTGTTAAAGGATTAGTTCATTTTCAAATGAAAATTACCCCAAGCTTCACCCTCAGGCCATACTAGGTGTATTGACTGATGAACACAATTATTTAATAATAAATATCCTGATGCATCCAAGCTTTATAATGGCATTGCACAGGAAACAATGAATATGAAGCTCAAGAAAGTGCATCCATCCATCATAAAGCAAAGTGATGCATGTGCAAGAAGAATATTCATATTTAAGTTATAAATTAAAATATCTAGCTTCCACCTGACCACCTTCCATATTCAACTTAGGAAGAAACTCGTAAGTTGAATACGTAAAGCGTAGGATGTAGCGTAATGCTGCGTTCACACCAAACGCGAATAGAGCGTCAAATTCGCGTCTACCGCGTCTAGTTTGCCGCTTGAACATTTTGAATGCATTCGCGCGTCTAGAGCGAAATAGACGCGCGTAAAAAACAAGCGTTTGAAGCGAAATTGACGTGCGTCCGAGGCGAAATCCGCTTCTTGTGGGAGGGGCAAGTGCTAGGCGGTTGTCTGTTTGCAAGATGGCTGATGTTCATCGTGCGTTCATCGAGAGAGCTACCGCTTTGTATTCGCGGGTCGATAAACGTGTACGTGACTCAAAAGTGAAATGTGTATTTACAACTTACCAGGTTGCCCAATCTCCTCACCGACACTCTTCCAAGCGAGGTCCTTTTTATTCCTTTCTCCACAGAAGTATGAACTTGTGTCATAAATCTCTGGGTGACTGCTCACTGATAATATCAGTCGTTCCTCCATTTTGAATGAGTGACTCCGGGTGGGCCTGCCGCCACAGCAGCAAGCAGGCTCCTGATTGGTTAACGCGGCGCAAATTTACGCCAAAGTTCAAATTTTTCAACTCGGGCGTCAGGCGCGAATTCGCGTCAAACGCGTAAATGCACAAAAAGCACCATTCGCGTCATTCGCGCAAACTAGACGCGCGAATGAGGCGAATTCGCGTCTTCTGCGCCGCTCTAAACGCCTCATTCGCGCCGCGAGACCTCTAGACGCGCGTAAACGCGTCTTTACATTGACTTAACATTGAAATCATTCGCGCCAGACGCTCTATTCGCGTTTGGTGTGAACACAGCATAAGCCTTTTAAACTGTGAGAGGTGTTAGGGTTTCTGGCGAAAGCTAGATGTTTTACTTTATAATAAATAAATATTTTTCTTACACAAAAGGATTACTTTGCTTCAGAAGGCCTTTATTAACCCCCTGGGCCGTGTGGAGTATGTTTATGACAGATGGATGCACTTTCTTCAGTTCATACTCGTTGATCCCGCTCACTGCCATTATACAGCTTGGATGTGTCAAGATATTTATTAATATTACTCTGATTGTGTTCATCAGAAAGAAGAAAGTCATATACACTTTGAACGGCTTGAGGGTGAGTAAAGGGGAATAGCACTTGCTTTAACTAACACAAATCCTGTAAAGAATTTGTTCATTTGTTCAATTAAATTCTCATTATACATTTTCCCTGATGCTATCCCAGTTGTGCACAACTGCCTTTCTTCAGCAGAACACAGACATTTTTGGAAAGAAACTTGAGGTCTGTAGATGCATACCATGAAAATGAAAGAATTCAATCATTTGAAAAGTCCAAAAGTAATGCATGCACAACCTGAGCAATTAATGTCTTATAGCACAACAATAGGTGTATAAAAAACAAACACAAATGAAGCTTTAACAAAAAAAAGCTCTACTTGTCTGCACTCAATTCATTATGCAGCTGTGTAACAAATATGTTGGCATGTTCATGTGAGAAGTAGAAAGTGATGCTTTGATTGCAATAGAAGAATGAACTTCACATGAGAGTTCAGACATTTCAGACAATATCAGAGCCCTGGTCAGAAGTACTAGTTTAAAGGTGTGAATGTTTTACTTATTGATTTATTTCTTACATGGTGGAACCCATTTTCTTGCATTGTACGCATCCTACAGAGCTTGAATTTCCTCCAGATTAAAAAAAAAATTGTGTTCTGATAAAAAAAAAAAAGTCATGTATGGACTTGAATGGCATCAGGGTAAGTAAATAATAACAATCTTTATTTTTGAAACTATACTGCTTTATATTTTAATCATTATGATAACAGTTTTAAGGGGAAAAACAATGTTAAAGAGAAAAGTGTAAATTGCACAGTCCACTGAGAAAAACTAGTGTATCAGTAAACCTTAAGCTTTTGTCCAGTCTTGCGCCTCATAACCAAGCTCCTCCATGAGATACGAGACCGGTGTGACACGCAGGTGACACTCATTATCAATCACGCCACCGGCCTGTGCACCGGTGCTATTACAAGGAAAAATATCCACTTACATTTATCTGCGTGTTTAAGAGGTGTGTTTAGAGCAGGGGTGCCCACCATTTTTTGCCTTATTATCTACTTTTAAAATGATAAACTAAATGAGATCTACCAACCAAAAAAACAAACAAACTAAAAACAGCTTAATTTCAAATGCTTGTTGCTACCACTGCATGCATCTCTACATGGAATTCAGGAAAATAAAAATAAATGTTCACTGTTGATATTCAATTTGAACAATTTTCAATTTTAACACTAAACTAAAAATACTTACAGCACAACAGATTACATTACCTTATTCTGATGACTTGCACTGAAAAGAATCAGACAGTTTTACATAATCTTTGTCGACAAAACACAGCTGCCAATGTCTAAACTGGTGTCAATCAACAGACGGAGCACATGCGATGGTCGGCCGTTCAAACGGATTCATTATTAAGCAGCTACAAGGAGGAGGATGCTTTTCCCGACTTCCTTAATTATCACTGTATTATACACTAACAAGCTCTATGTGCGAAAATGCAGAAGATGAAAGAGATCGTGGATGTGTTCATGAAAATCGCACACTCACTTCAGAGATGGTTGTTTGTTTCGTGTGTATTTGGAGGAAGCCGACTGCGCGCTCTCTTCTCCGGCTAGTTGTCATGGCAACTGAATAAGCAAAAATCTTGCCCAGTGATGTAGGCGTACGCTGATATGTCGAACGCACGCAAAACACCAACACCCGCCATTTTTAAAAAGCCGTGTAGACAGCCTATATATTTACTCCACAAACTAACTAACTCTACAAACATGGAAAACAATAGATGGACCTCTGGAACGTACGCTAAAGGCGGGTGTACACGGTGCAAATTGTAATGGTCAGAAGATCGTATGTCCACGCACACGTCACGACTGAGTTTATCTGAAAATCGTACGGAGGCAGTGATATACGACACGATTTTATGACCTGCCGATTTCCGAAGCAATCGAACAAAGTTCCGTGTGTGTGTGTGTGCGTTTCAGACAGATCATGCGAGCGGAGCGCGAGCTCAATCCAGAATACCTGGATCGAAAATATGTGAAATAAGTTTTTTTTTTTTCCCTCATCAACTATAGTTGTTCAAGCCATTAGTTGACTAGTCACATTTATCGTGCAAGTGCAAGTGATCGCGCCCGCGCCTTACTTACGTAATCGCGTAAGTATTGTATTTATTTGGATGTTTACATTTGATTCTGAATGAGTTTGAGGCTATGCTGCGTGGCTAAAGCTAACATTACACACTGTTGGAGAGATTTATAAAGAATGAAGTTGTGTTTATGAATTATACAGACTGCAAGTGTTTAAAAATGAAAATAGCGATGGCTCTTGTCTCCGTGAATACAGTAAGAAACGATGGTAACTTTAACCACATTTAACAGCACATTAGCAACATGCTAACGAAACATTTAGAAAGACAATTTACAAATATCACTAATAATATCATGATATCATGGATCATGTCAGTTATTATCGCTCCATCTGCCATTTTTCGCTATTGTTCTTGCTCGCTTACCTAGTCTGATGATTCTGCTGTGCACATCCAGACGTTCTGCCCTTCTCTAATGGCTTGAACATGGGCTGGCATATGCAAATATTGGGGGCGTACATCCAGACTGTTACGTAACAGTCGGTGTTATGTTGAGATTCGCCTGTTCTTCGGAGGTCTTTTAAACAAATGAGATTTATATAAGAAGGAGGAAACAATGGTGTTTGAAACTCAGTGTATGTCTTTTCCATGTACTGAACTCTTGTTATTCAACTATGCCAAGGTAAATTGAATATTTAATTCTAGGGCACCTTTAATGAAGTGATCAAAGTCATGTCATTCACAGGAGAAACCACATTCATGTTCTTTGTGTGGAAAGAGTTTTTCACTGCTGCAAAGTTTAAAAAAACATCAGAAAGTACATATTGGTGTAAGAAATCATATGTGCTTTAAGTGTGAGAAGCTTAAACAGCACCAGAGGATCCACACTGGATTGAAACCTTACATGTGTTCACACTGCGACAAGAGATTCAGTCGGTCAGATTATCTGAAAACACATGAGAGGATCCACACTGGAGAGAAACCTTACATGTGTTCACACTGCGACAAGAGATTCAGTCAGTCAGGAGGCCTGAAAACACATGAGAGGATCCACACTGGAGAGAAACCTTACATGTGTTCACACTGTGACAAGAGATTCAGTCAGTCATCTCATCTGAGAACACATCAGAGGATCCACACTGGAGAGAAACCGTATCACTGCACTGCATGTGGGAAGAGTTTCACTAAAATATCTTATCTACTCAGTCATACAAAAAACATTCACAGTAAGTAGTTCATCTTCAGATCCAGCACTTTCAGGTCTGCCGCCACGTCCTCACAAGATGTCTTGTTAGTCAATAAGAGAGATCTGACTCATTCATTTCTACTTTTACTTACTTTTTTCTACTAATTCTTCTTGCATTAATAATAAATAAATTCATGATTTGTTACATCTAAAAGCCATGAAATACCCTTATTTACTGATGTTTTGTCGTTGTAAACAGTATTTGATGCGCTTTTGATAACTCAGATTTGATTTTACCTCACAACTGTGACGTCATCGCTGTGATGTCATCGTTCGTGCGTTCCCTTCAGTCTTTGAGGTGAGCAGTTGACGCTATTTCATGTAATAGACCTTTTTCACACTTCCGGGTTTTTGGCTTCCAGAATGATCCACGCCGGGTGAAAGTTTTTCCGGTTACAGTGATAGATAGACTCGATCAGAACCAGCTCGGGAATCAAAGTCGTTTTACGAATTAAATGTCATGAAAATGTTTGAACGTTCTTGGTGAATTATTGGTGAGACTACGGAGCTCTCATTAAGAGCTAAATTTAATTAATAATTCAAAGTGATGGCGGTTAAACTGGTTATTCTTCGTGTCTGTTTGGCGCGGCTGTGCATTATCGCACTCCGTGTGCTGTAAAGACAGTGCCTGCTTCTCAACGTGCATACTATCCATCCTAAATAGTAGTCTATGTGACATTAGTAATATTCAGTACTATTTAGGGTGGATAGTATGCACACTGGGATGTATAGAGTTTTTCGCGACGTGCTGGGGAAATCAGCTGGCAGCTCCCTTATCAAGCAAGCCTGATCTTCTGATTCATGAAACAGGACCGCTCGCACCCTGGATATTTCTGGATTCTGGCCACTACAAGCATGTCCCACAATGAGCTTTCCTATTTCCTTTTCCTTTGCTACTTTTTGGATGCTTTTATATAGGCCTAAGTGGTCCCTAGTACTGAATCTGAAGTCTCTTTCCCGAAATTCAGCCTTGGTGCAGAATTTCTGCCACTACAAGCAAGTCCCACAATGAGCTTTCCTCAGGACGTGCTGTTTCTGGGTCTGTAGCTTTAAATGCTAATGAGGAGGAGAGAGGCGGGGCAAGATGGAGGGTGGGTGTGGCCTTAACCAGCTTGCAACTACGGTAGCATGCGCTAATGTTGACAGTGGATGTATTGCAATGGCTTGTAGACACGCAGTCGTTCCAGCTTTCAATCTGGATGGAGAAGTTGCAACTCAGCTCATTGATCAGGATTAGTTATAACATATGCTTGAATGTGGGATGTAATGCCATATATTTTTAAAACGTATTAAACTCACTACAATATTATGTATCTCACGACTTTATATCCCCCATTGAAGTATATATTGGGAGTTAATATTTTTAATGAATAAATTATATAAATAATGTTTGTCGTACCTGATACGATCGGGGGAATTACTGAATGAGTAGCTGCGTACAGAGGCGAACCGACACTAAGTGGGGGCCCCAGGCAAAATTCATCAATGAGGCCCTACTAAAAGATTTTTTTGTTAAAATATCTTCGTTACATATTGACATAATTATACAACATATAACATTGTCAAAACACATAACAGAACAAATCGTTTTTTATTTACAAAATTCGTCAAAAAAATCTTACTAATTAAATAATGTAAATTAAATAAATGTATTGATAGAAACTAGGCAGGGCTCAATCCTTAGCTCAATGCTAAGGATTTTTTCTACTGGCTCGGTCAGGCCAGTGGTTCAAATTTTTACTTGCCCCACAACAAAAAAATGAATAAAAGTAAAAGACAAGAAAATGGGCCTATAAAATAAGCATAGTTATTGTTTTCGTTGTCTTTGTTACATTTAACCTCAATAAATAAGGTTATGACACCAAAAGCTACTAGATTAACTTATATTTTAAATATTGTTAGACAAATAAACAGTAAGTAATAAAAGAGTAACAAATAATCACATTACGAGTAATAGCACAAATAAATACAACATAACAAAACATATAAATTAAATAAATGGTGCTTTTCAAGTTTTTCATGTAGGTTTAAACAGGAGATTTTCAGGTACAGAAATTGTAATCTAATGTATAACTGTATAACTATAGAATAGATTAAACTTTATTAAAGTTAATCAGTCAAGAGCAGTTACAGATGCATAAAAATGTTTTAATGTTGAAAATATAAAACGTTAAATACTGTTATTTGAAATTATTTTTAAAAAAAATTAAGAGACTTCAAATGCGAAATTAAACCCGCCAGTAGGTGGCAGCAAATCACTGTTAATGAGCGAATCATTGAGATTCAACCGATTCATTCATGCGGCTGATTTACTCAGGAAGTGTTGCTCAGAGACGCAAAACAATACTGTGGATTTTGGAACTATTTTCGTTGGTGAAATACAGCGAAACAGACGATTTGGTGTCTAAAATGTTTAAGTCACTTGATATTCAATTCTTGTTCATTAAACTGTACGCTGAATAAAATCAATATCACTTGTGTAATCATGATAATATTTGGAGAAAAACGGCGCTCTTTGTGTAATCTTCATGCTTTCTTTTTCGCTTTTGCCTGCCAGACGTATGTCCTCTTCATGTTTAGTAAAAGGAATTATGCATTTTAATGTAAGTAAGTGCTGTGCCAGTTTTTGAAAGCGGCGGCAAAAGCATAAACAGCGTAACGAGAGAGGGATCCCCAAGGGGGATGCAGATATGTCGCTGCGTCACTGCGTGTTATATTGATATTAACATTTCTGAATGTTTAAATGATCAGCCGTCGGGGGCCCCCTCAAAATGCGGGGCCCCAGGCAATTGCCTGCCTTGCCTGCCCTATTGCTACGCCTCTGGCTGCGTAGCCTTTACTTTATGACAGCTGGTAATATAAATCCACCTGCCGCTGAATTCAAGCAACGGTCTGAGTGGCTGTACAAACAAGTAGAAAATAATTTATTTGTAGATTGTACAACAGCAACTTGGAAAACAGACAAAACAGAAAAGATAAGAAGCGATGTTTGAGAAAAGAGCATACCGGTATCAATCTAATAGCCGTAGACGCATAGCGGAACTAACTTTACCCCGCGTCACGTGATTTCCGATTCTTGTGAAAAAGGTCTAACGTTATTGTAAAATACACTTACTGCCGCTGACTCCGTTTTGGCTGAGGGCAACGTGACGTTTCATAACTTTATATATGGCTATTTAACTTTTGTATCATACTAAAGCGCTGATTTTGTACGCTTGACTGGATTGTTTGCTTTTCTTATTGTATATTCTTAAACCTTTTATAATGGCTATTGAAAACTGACATTTAACAAAAAGAGACAGGGTTGTGTTTTATGTTATAGCCTATTTCATTTCATTACAGTGAAGATAATCAGAGTATGCACAAATAGTATTACATTTAATATTTTTGAAATGTAAACGAAAAGAGGCAGGGGTTGTTTAATATTTCGTTTTGTTAAGCAGACATTGCAGATAATCAATCACTCGTTGCCTGAGGCTATTAATATATATATATATATATATTATATATTATATATATATATATATATACGAAAAGAGGCAGAGTGCTGTTTGATAACAAATTTCGTTTTATTCTTGGCTAAAATATACATACAGAGATAACCGGAGAAGCCAGAGCGAGCTGAGTGACGTTTATCAAGTATGCTGCTGTGCCATTTGCAGAATCACTGGACTTGCGTCCTCCCATCCACGGGAGTTCGTTCTCCTGAATCGAACTTGCCAAGTCCTAACTACCAAGGACGCGAGTCCGAACTTAGCGAACTTGGTTTTGAGAAACGCCTTGTGTGTGTGGTGCTGGCTTAAGGCTGGTTCACACTGTGCGATTTTGGCCACGATTTGGTTGTCTGAGACACAATTTTGGAAATCCTAAAAGATTCCTATAATCCTAGCCTAAAATCTGTAGTCTTTGATCGCTAGTTTGACATGTTCACAGACAGCCAGTCCGAATGATTGTTGCGATCAAATTTTTTCTCCAACGAAATTCTGGCAGTGTCAGATGATTTGGTGCACACTCCTGCAGTGTGACTTCTCCTACGACAAATGTCAAATTGTCTTCGTTTTTCAAGACAAGTTTTCATGCGCACGTCCGTTTTTAACGCATCTTGCCTGTCGTACAGTCTGACATAATTGACGGCTGAGATCCCACAGTGTGACATGAGGATCATGTTCGTACAGTCTGACAAGCAACCATCGTAAAGGACTATTATAAATCGCACAGTGTGCACCCAGGCTTTATGTAGAGTGGCAGATTAAGCTGATGGCAGACAGGTGTGGTAATTGTGAAGTGAGTGCAGGTGATAACCAGGGAGGATTGTGGGAGATGTAGTGTGCAGATATGACAGACATGGTGAGTAATACATTTTCATTTAATTGCAATTAACATGGCAGTACAATACGGGGGACAACTGGTCACAAGAGTGTTAAGACTTGCAAAGGACAACATTTCATTAAATATATATATATATATATATATATATATATATATATATATATATATATATATATATATATAAATGACACACAAGTGATGAGGCAAATCAAAGAAAGATGGACAGGTCTGATGAATGGAAGATCCAAACTGCATATGACAGGCATAATACACCACGTTTGTTTACCCTCACAAGGTCTTAATTAAAGTGATAAAGCTCTGATTAAAAGACAGCTGGCTTTTTATGTGGCATGTTTGGAGTAGATGTTGGTCATTAACTGTCTCTGTTTCTATCTCTATCTCCTCCCTCTCTTTCTTTCTTTTATCTAGAAAAGTATCAATGCCATGCAAGTAACAATATCAATACAATTTTTCTTTGTTTGATGACTGAAGGACACAAACACAAAGGCATTAGATGTTTGAAAAGACCACACACACCTCCTGGGACTTCAAAATAGACAGATTCTGAATCTGTGTGACAGTATGGACTAGGAGAAAAACAAAAAAACAAAAACTCTTCTATAAAAGTCACAGCTGCATTATGTGCCTCTATCCAGCTGCAGGCATCTCCTATCAACTTTGACTTGTTCATTTCAGGTCTGTAGAATTTCACCTTGAAAGCAAACATGGGAAAAACAGTTTGCAGTGACATGTGAATGTGATGTCTTTACTTTGTTTGCATGAATAGATGGCTAGACATAATTTTGTAGGCTTTTTTATTTCACAATAGTAATGGCTTTTTTTTTTTTGTTAACATACAGCATTATTTTTTTTAAAGAATGCAATCATGCAATCATGATGAAAAAGATAAATTTTTGCAGATATGGACAGTGAAAACATCATTAAAATGTTTTCACTAAGTGGAAAGTTTGCAGATAAAGCCTCCAATCTCAGAGGACATACAGTTTCTCCATCATGAGCAGCATTGAAAAACTCAGTGAAGAGAATAGAAAAATGCAAACTGCTACATGATCCCAATATTGCACATGAAGATAACTCCAAGAATGATCACCAAGGCAACTAATTACCATCCGCTCAGAGATAGATTTATGTTTGCTGTTTTAATTGCTGCCATGCATTTAATGAGTGTCTCAACAATGAATAAATAAATCCTGACAAGAGAAGGAACAATATTAATTTATTCTCTTTCACTGGTCTCAGAATCATTTAGTCCACATAGAAGCTTGTAGAAGACTCCTGCTGTTATAGACACTATGTCGTTAAACTAGATGAGGAACCTTTAATGTTTTGCTGTAACTCACATAAGATGAACTGCACCCATTACGCACCAAATGTTCATGGGAAATTATCTTGGGACAAGATTTTGGCTGATGCCGGTGAAAACAGTACAAAAAAAATCTATTATAGGCTTCATCAGAGAACTTCAGCCTGAAATATGTATGAAACAAAGCGAACTTTCAACATCTGCCTGATGTTCTGTTTTTTAATGTGAATGGCAAAAACAAATGTTCATTTAAGTAACTTCATCGTGAAATCAAGTTTTGAGGAAAGCAAACATTAGTTGTCTGTGTACTTTCAAAAGTGGTACAATTGTACAATGTTTGACTTTAATGACATCAAATCAAATCATTGGTTTACATGTAAAACCTGCCATGATGGGTTTTGAATATTAACTTATAGGATTAGTCCACTTTCAAATGAAAATTTCCTGATAATTTACTCACCCCCATGTCATTGATGATGTCCAACTGAAGTCCACTATAAGGAGAATAAACCTGGAATGTTTTCATCAAAAACCTTAATTTCTTTTCGACTGAAGAAAGAAGGACATGGACATCTTGGATGACATGGGAGTGAGTAAATTATTAGGAGATTTTAATTTGAAAGTGGACTAATCCTTTAAGTGTAGATTTTTTTTTTTTTTCTTAATACAGTTATCTTATTGATAAAGAAGACTTGGAAAATAACACACCAGGGGACCCCTAGATATAATCATCTATGGCAAATGACCCTATTCATAAAGCAAAGGCCACTCTACTATTTTTTTTTTTTTTTTTTTTTCATGTGTAAAGTGTCACGTATGGTTTGTGTTATTTGGTCCTTTGAGTTTAGTTTCCTTAACACTGTTTAGTTGCCACAGTAACTCATTTCTTAATTAATCAGCCCCGACTGTTCCTTGTTTCATCCCTCATTTTCTCTCCTCTGTTTGGTTCAGTTCTTTGTCTACACACCTCACAGTTACTCTTTGTCTGGTCTCAGCTACAGATAACAGACTACTTACCTGCTCTGCTTAGATATTGGATCTCCTTGTGTAACTCCAGTGATCTCCTGTACTTTTTGGACTATTATATGTATCTGTCTACTTGCCATAATCCTGTGAAGAGGTGTGTCTCTCTACTATCACACTTCAGTCATCAATGCTCTGCTGTCACCCTGGTCAAGTAAAAGAGACTCTTTTTATTTTTCACAGAAGAAAATCATAAGGATACTGGACAACATGAGGGACAGTAAAGCATGACAGAATTTTCATTTGAACTGGTTGACCTTGATTTAAAATGCTTTCGAAACACATTCTAAAAGCATGAACGCTGCTCCTCCTTATTTTTAAACGCAATAAGAAACACACAATATTGTATCACACAATATTGTTTGACAATATTTGTCTAGTCTACTGATCTAAAACACCCTTTTAGCTTATATAACTTATGAATATTCTCCCACTGCTGCATTTGGAGGCAGGAAAATGGATCATTTCTCTGTTTCTGTAAAATGTTTTTAAAAAATTTAGATCAGCCTCCCAATGGTGTCTCAACTCCACGTCGCCCGAGGGGACGACTCTACGCGTGAGGGATGAGTGAGCATTTGCCGCACGTTAAAATGGCTTTTACGCTACAATCTGTGTTTTTAATTGCCCTTGTGCTGAAGACCCTGGGGCCTGGGAGAATTCACCCTGAGTTTTATCTAATGTCCCATTAGAGCTAATGAACCTGCCGTTAACAGAGAGACAGAGCATACTGTGAAATCGCCTCCACCTTCAACCCGGCAGCTCACACCGGTAACATCCGGAACATGTGCTTATCTGCCAGCAGACGTACTTGCCCATCTGAGCCTCGGCTAACTGTGTGAATTATAGCCTTCGAGAAGAAGGGGATGATGGGAGAATATGGAGAGAATGCAGTAGATGGCAAGGCACAGTTCCTTAATGTGTTTCTGTGGAACCTTGAGGTTGATACATTTTAGAACACGCTGAGGCACATAATGTACAGTTTTTAAGTACATTTTAATCAACTTTATGTACAAAAGTAATTAAGCTGTGACAGCCGTTACAGCACACAAGAGAGAGTGTACCATTTCATTTTAGAGAAGAAATTACTGTTCATTATCTCTGTTAACTCTTATGTGTAATTATATGTGTATGTAATAAGTTATATAAGGATTCAATTCAAAGCTGTATATATATATATATATATATATATATATATATATATATATATATATATATACAGTACTGTGCAAAAGTCATAGTCCATCACCAGCTTTGTTGTTTTAGCAATGTTTTAAAGGTGCTAAAGAGGATCTTTTCGTCGACTGAGAAACCAAAGACTGAGAGACTGCAGAGATGATGTATTTAATATTATTCCTTTCAGTGCACCTAATAAATAGTCTTTTATCAGTTAGTAAAGACAGTTTCAAGTAATATTGCAAAAATGTATAAAACAAAACATCCTCTTTAGCACCTTTAATGACCATCCATACTTAATTTTTGGTCTTTATTACAATACAAACAGAAAATACAGGAAATATCTACACAACATGTAAAAAAAAAAAAAAAAAAAGAACAAAATTGCTTTTTTTTTGTTTTTGTTTTATTTTCTGTTTTTTAATACTGCATACAATTTTCCTGTATTTCCTGGTCATATTCTAATAAAGAGACTGAGAAATAAAATATATGTAAGCAATAAGGTACGAGAGGCTGTGCTATATCGTGAATAAGTCACGGCTGAAGGGCGTTGTTAGGCACAACGCGAAGTGTTTGTATTGAGTTAACCACACAATACAAATATTAAAACCAAAAAATATGTATCAGTGCAACTTTCATGAAGTAAAATCACTAAAAGCCTTCCTTCCGCTGGAAAAAATAATCCCTGACTGTGAACAGCAACAGAAGTTACATTATTACGCCATTAGATGGCGGCAAAGACTGTCTTTATGAGTGTGTCAGTCAGTAGCGAAGACTTTTACATTGAAAAGACTGAATTGTTGTGAACACGGAACAAGACACAACTGACAAATGCTTTGACTTGCGCTGTCAGTCAAGGGAAAAACCTTTAACTGTTAAAAAGGATAAGATAATACATCGGACATTTAAACATTTTTTATTATGAACATAGGACTGACCTGAAGGAAAATGTAAATCTGAATGTAGGTAATACTTTCTCACAATTATCTTCTACATAATACAGTAAGCATCAATGAACAATATAAACTGAGATCAAACAGTTTACAATGCCAAGGGTGTTGTGTAGTGATACACAGAACCGTTGGGGAAGCGGTCATAGCTGTGTTTTATTGTGAATAAAACACAGCTATTGACCAATCAGAATCTAGGACAAGAACTAACCGTTTTATAAATTTGTATTACACCATTGCTAAAACAACATCTAATGGTGGCCTAAGACTTTTGCACAGTACTGTATACTCTATATATAATATTTATACCAAGTTCTGCCATGAAACTCTAGATGGCACAGGCTGGCGGTCAACCTGCTGAGTCTGACACATTGTTAGCTACATGGAAGAAGCTGATTCCTTCCTATTGCATATGTAGCCAATGCACTTTCAGAGTTCCTCTATTAATGCATCATGTTTCCTTCTGGAGCATCAGTGAATGTTTGAACCTTTTTTAAAAGTTGTGTTTGAGTCCCTCAGTTCTCCTCAGTGTGAAAAGATGGATCTCAAAATCATTCAGTCACTGCTGTAAAGGATTCAAATATTCAAATCTTTAACAAGTTAATGAATCTGCAGCGGTTAGGTGGTACAGTAGGAGCTTTGGTACAATTCCCAGTACCAAGGATTCAACCTTGAATCCTTTATCGAACCTTGAATCCTTAATCGAGCCGTTTCAGACACTTTGAGAAAAGAGGTGATGTGCAATATAATTATTATATATTATGAGAAAATTAAAGTGTTTAAAGTTTGGATTATCTTGGGTGCATGTAAATCTCTTGTAGAAGACCTCCAAAACTAAATCAGGAACCTTTAAAATAACATAATAATGGAATGTTAAACAAATGTTCAAGTAAATAATAAAGTAAGACTAAAAAGTTAAATAAAAATAAAGTGTTAAACTTCTGACACCATATTCTAACTTACTAATAGAAATCAAAGTAAATGTAAGTCAAACAGGATATTAATCAAGACAAAAAGTTTGTTTTTAATTAAAAAAACAAAACAAAACAGAATTGGCCGAGGAAATTGTAGTTAAAAAACAGCAGCTTGTATTTTGAATTATATCTTTTTCAGGGGATATGTCCATTGGTCTGTTTTGTAAGTTTAAGCACATACACACTGAAAAACTGAGTGTCACCCTTAAGCGCTAATGGATAGCTGGATGAGCTTACCGTGACCTTTGCACTCTTTTAAAACTTTTGGTTTCATTTAAACCCCTAAACCAGCCACAATGTCAATACTAGAGACATGCTTTTCCGTCTAATGAGGAAACTCTTCTGCTGTAGGATAATCCATTAAGAGGTGCATCTGACCTAAA